>NW_022436999.1:11286861-11412424 GCF_009761245.1 Sapajus apella
ATTATCATTGTTGAAATAATAAGAGGTGCAAGGGTTCAAATTTATCATTCCAAATTGTATTTTAGAATAGCTTGACTTGGCCAGGCGTGATGGCTTATGGCTGTAATCCTAGCACTTTGAAAGGCCAAGGCGGGCAGATCATATGAGGTCAGGAATTCAAGAATAGCCTGGCCAACTTGACAAAACCCTGTTTCTACCAAAAACACAAAAATTAGTCAGGCATGGTGGTATGCACTTGTAGTCCTAGCTACTTGGGAGGCTGAGGTATGAGAATCACTTGAACCCAGGAGGTGGAGGGTGCAGTGAGCCAAGATCACACCACTGCATTCTAGCCTCGGTGACAGAGCGAGACCGTGTATCAAAAAAACAAAATATCTCACAAATTTGGCTTCTAATTGTGGTCTTAATACACATTCCTCTGATTACCAATGTGGTTGTGCATCTTTTCAAATTCTAATTTTCTATTCATATTTCCTTTACTGTGAAATTCTTGTTTATATATTTTGTCCATTTTTCTTTTCTTTTCTTTTGAGATGGAGTTTCGCTCTTGTTGCCCAGGTTGGAGTGCAATGGCGCAATCTTGGCTCACTGAAACCTCTGCCTCCTGGGTTCAAGTGATTCTCCTGCCTCAGCTTCCCGAGTAGCTGGGATTACAGGCATGCACCACCACGCCCAGCTAATTTTGTATTTTTAGTAGAGATGGGGTTTCACCATGTTGGTCAGGCTGGTCTTGAACTGCTGACCTCAAGTGATTCACCCACCTCTGCCTCCCAAAGTGGTGGAATCACAGATGTGAGCCACCACACCCAGCTGGAATAATATCTTTATTGTATTATTTCTATCCATAAACATTTCTTTACGTTACCTGTAGCATCCTTACTCAAGTTTTATAATTTTTCTTCCTGAACTTTTTACTTGTCTTTTGTTAGATTTTTCTTATATGCCTTATGTTTTTCTGTGGCTATTGTATTCAGTATCTTTGACTGAGTTACATTTTCTAACTGCTTGAGACCAACATATAAAAATGCAATTGAATTATATATATACATATATATTATAGATATATTTATCTAGTATCCAGTCCCCTTGTTAAACTCTTTCATAATAATTTTTCTGTAGATTCTTTTAAGCTTTCTATATCAATGGAATCAGCAGCTATGAATAACAATAGTAATGATAGTTTGCTTTTTCCTTTTCAATCCTTATCCCTTTTATTTCTTTCCCTCTTCATTTCCCTGGCTAAGACCTCCTATGCTGTTAAAGATAAACCTGGAGAATGCGTGTGTGTCCGTTCGCTAATGTACCATCAGCACCCTATAAGTGCTTGCTACACAGTAGGTGCTCAAAGAACCTAATGATGTTTTTATTTCAGTTATTTTACTTTTTAGCTCTAGAATTTCTATTTGGCTGTTTTAAAAATAATTTCTGACTGGTGCAGTGGCTCATGCCTGTAATCCCAGCACTTTGGGAGGCCCAGGCAGGTGGATCACGAGGTCAAGAGATCGAGACTATCCTGGTCAACATAGTGAACCCTGTCTCTACTAAAAATACAAAAATTAGCTGGGCGTTTGGCACCCGCCTGTAGTCCCAGCTACTCGGGAGGCTGAGGTGGAAAAATTGCTTGAACCTGGGAGGCAGAGGTTGCAGTGAGCCGAGTCTGTGCCACTGTGCTCCAGCCTGGTGACAGAGCAAGACTCCGTCTCAAAAAAAAAAGAGAAAAAAAAAATTCTAGCTATTTGTATTCCGTATTTGATTAACCATTGTCACCATACATTCCTTCACATCTTTTTTTTTTTTTTTTTTTTTTGAGACGGAGTTTCGCTCTTGTTACCCAGGCTGGAGTGCAATGGCGCGATCTCGGCTCACTGCAACCTCTGCCTCCTGGGTTCAAGCGATTCTCCTGCCGCAGCCTCCCAAGCAGCTAGGACTACAGGTGTGTGCCACTATGTCCAGCTAATTTTTGTATTTTTAGTAGAGACGGGGTTTCACCATGTTGACCAGGATGGTCTCGATCTCTTGACCTCATGATCCACCAGCCTCAGCCTCCCAAAATGCTGGGATTACAGGCGTGAGCCACCACACCTGGCTGTTATGTAATTTCTCTTGCATCCTTTTTTCCTTTGTATGGATCAAATTTTCCTGTTTCTTTTCATATCTCATGCATCTTTTTTTTTTGTTAAAGATTTGATACTTTAGACAATTTATTGTATAATTCTGGATACTGATTGCTTCCAGTTCTCCTGGACTTTATTGATTCTGTTTACTTATTTGTTTACTGACTTGACTGGACTATTTTAGTGAACTCCATTTCCCCAGTTCAATGTGAAGGTTCTGATACTGCTCCTCAAACACTGCAGCTTGACCTTCCTTACAATGGTAACGCTGGGATGATAGTGGCTTTACCAGTATTCTCTGTCTTTCCCCATCTGTCTGTTAAACTGTCTACCTTTTAGTATCCACCCAGCTGTTGGACTCTACTAATTTGCTAGCTGATTGCTCTATTGTTTTTGTCAATGCCCTGGGGGAATAAATTACTCCATTGTCTAATCCAATTTCATGTAGGCTCCTTTGCAGAGGTAGTTCTTGAGTTCAATCTCGAGGTTTGCTCTGATCCCAGGAAGGCTCTTCTTAGCCATCTCTTCCCTAGCTTTCTCTGGTAAACAAGTGGTCTGCAGTTTAGCTTGTTGCTTTAGGCAGGTACCAGCCTCCTCTAAATTGCTTACAACCAAAATATCCATGTTTTCAAGAGCACATTTAGGTTTATCCAAATAAAGTAATTTCCTCTGGTAAGAGTTTCAGAAATTTCTTTTCTTATGGATGTTTCTCCCCCCTGAGCAAAACCTCTGAGCCACTGCTCCAGCCAGAGCTGGGGATAGGAACAGTCACCTCATCTCAGAGAACTTCTCACCTTCTCTCACCTTCTCTCACCTTCTACTTTATGAACAAGACTTTGCAAAGGAGAAGTAGTTTCCATTCATTATTCTCAGCTTGCCTGTCCCAGCATGGAACTCGCACCCTATGTATGAGCTTCGATAAGGGCAACTGGGATTCCAGTACTCTCAGTCTGCTGCACCTGGGATACAGCCACTGCCCTGTACATGCAATCTGAAAGGAGAAAAGGAATCCGCAGGCTTTCCATTCTCCAGGCCACATTCATCTGCAATTTAGCCTTTACAATTGAACATGACAGCAGATAGAAATGCTGGCAGCTTGTCCCTCCAGGGAGATACATGGTATGGTTTGGATGTTTGTTCCCTCCAAATCTCATGATAAAATGTGATTCCTAGTGTTGGAGGTCGGGCCTGGTGGGAGGTGATTGGATCATGGGGGTGGATCCCTCATGAATGGCTTAGCATCATCCCCTTGGCAGTGAGTTGTCATTCAGTTAGTTCACACAAGATCTGGTTGTTTAAAAGAGTCTGGGACCTTGTCTTTCTCTCTCTTGCTCCCTCTCTTGCCATGAGATGTGCTGGCTCCCCCTTGACTTTCCGCCATAATTAGTAGCTCCTGAGGCCTCATCAGAAGCCAAGCAGACGCTGACGCCATGCTTCCCATACAGGCTACAGAACCATGAGCCAATTAAACCTCTTTTCTTTATACATTGCCGAGCCTCAGGTACTTCTTTATAGCAACACACAAGCGGACTAAGACAGAAAATTGGTACCAGGCTTCAGGCATTGCTATAAAGATGTGGAAGTGGCTTTTGGAAGCCAAAACGTATCTAGAACAAATCTCAATCAATTTAGAAAGTTCATTTTGCCAAGGTTAAGGATGCACCTGTGACACAACCTCAGGAGGTCCTGAAGACATGTGCTTGAGGTGGTCGGGGTACAGCTTGCTTTTGTACATTTTTAGGGAGACATGAGATATTAATCAATATGTGTAAGATGTACATTGGTTTGGTCCAATTAGGCAGGATGGTTTGAAAGAGCTGGGCTTCCAGGTCGGAAGTAGATAAGAGACAAAAGATTGCATTTTTTTAAGTCCTTGATCATCCATCCACTGGATACATAATTTAGTCTGGCTTAGTCAATCTGCATTTTACATAAACAAGGCAGAGGAAGCAATTAGATATGCATTTGTCCCAGGTGAGCCTCAGAGGGATGACTGAGTTCTGTCTGTCCTTTGTCCACAAAGAATTTACTTGTAGGCAAGTGGTGAGGGAGATATGTAGCTTTTTATCTTTGTAGCTATCTTACTTAGGAATAAAAACTTTTTATCTCTGTAGCTATCTTATTTAGAAATATTTAGGAATAAAACAGGAAGTTTTATTCCTAAATAAGACATTGTTCCCAGCTTGACTTTTCCCTTGTTTAGGGATTTTGTGGTTCCGAGCTTTATTTTCCTTTCATAGAACTGAGTAATGGGCAGAGGCTGGAGGAGTTTGAAGGGCTCAGAAGAAGACAGGACGATGAGGGAAAGTTTGCAGTTTCTTAAAGACTGGTTAAATGGTTGTGACCAAAATGCTCCTAGTCCTCTACTGGGATCTGGGGGAAGAAGGAGCCCCATCTTCTTGGCCACACCCACCTGAGTGGAACTTTCCTCAAGGTGGGCAGGATGGTAGAAGCAGCAAGTCATGACTCTTGACATGTCACTACCGCTGACAGACTACTGGTGTCCTTACCAAGATGTAGTAGATTTTCTTGAATAAACATTTCTTCATTTGCTGTATAACTTTTGGGCAGTTTCAGGAAACCTGAAATGGTTGTTTTTAAAGTGCTTCACCAGTTATAGTTGTTTCATATGGAGGCCACGGAGTTTTTATGCTGCCATTCTGCTAGGTTTGCATTTAAAGGCCTATCTTCAGGTTGCTCATCATTTAGTACAGAACAATTCACTTCAAGTACATAAGTACAATTTTAATGTGATTAATACTATTAAAGAGTTAAGCACCATATAAAATGGGAACACTGAGGAGAATCTCCTAATCCAGTCCCTGAGAGGACAGGCTTGCTTGCTTTTTTTTTTTTTTGAGACGGAGTTTCACTCTTGTTGCCCAGGTTGGAGTGCAATGGCGCAATCTCGGCTCACTGAAACCTCTGCCTCCTGGGTTCAAGCAATTCTCCTGCCTCAGCCTCCTGAGTAGCTGGGATTACAGGCGCGTGCCACCATGCCCAGCTAATGTTTTGTATTTTTAGTAGAGACGGGGTTTCACCATGTTGACCAGATGGTCTCGATCTCTTGACCTCGTGATCCACCCGCCTCAGCCTCCCAAAGTGCTGGGATTACAGGTGTGAGCCACATCACCTGGCTGAGGACAAGCTTTCTAAAGTAGAAATGAGTTGTGAAAAATGTGGGAAATTAAGGAGATGAAGATGAGATAAGAAGGGTGTTGCAGACACAGAGAAAGAGCAAGTACAAGGGCACAAAGATGTTAGAAGGCATGCTAGAAGATTACATCACTGGGACCCAGGATGCAGAGAAAGAAGTTGGTAGAATTTGGAAAAACAGGCAGGAGATCCCAAGGCCTGGAATGCCTTGAGTTGGAAGATTTTTCTCCCTGGATTTCTCAGTGCTCCTGAACAGTCTGAGTAAAGGATAACTAGATATTAATCTTAAAGACAGAAAATTCTGAAGAGATTTAGAGACTTCTCTCGCTTGGAGCCATTTATTTACATTCCAAGGTGGTAAAGGAAAGTTAAAGACCTGCCCTTTCTCTCTCTTTCCAGAGAAAATGTGATCATATCCCATAGCAATGTTCTGTAGAAGAGGATGGGCAGATATCTCAGCTGCTAGATATAAGCTCCAACTCTCATAATTTGGCGGTTCTCTCCTGTAGTGCAAACTCTACTTGTACATACAGGTGAATATATGGTCCTTGTTGTATAGCCCATGAGGAATTAAGAAGTGAGGTTCTGGCGTTAATATGCCGTGTGAGTAATAAATGACCTGTTCTCTGGTGTTTCTGTCACCAGCACTGAAACACCAGAGAATATATCATATATATAACATTTATATATAAATTATTTATATTTTATAAATATAAATCATATGACATAAATATTTGTATTTATAAATCTCAACTCCTTACAGTTTTGGTCATAATGCCAAATATATAAGCATTTGAACTTTAATCTGAAGACAATCAATAGCTACTAAATTTTTTTTTTTTTTGAGACAAGGTATTACTCTGTGGCCAAGGCTGGAGTGCAGTGGCATGATCTTGGCAACCTCCACCTCCTGGGTTCAAGTGATTCTTGTGCCTCAGCCTCCTGAGTAGCTGAGACTACAGGAATGCACCACGCCTGGCTAATTTTTGTATTTTTTTGTAGAGACAGGGTTTTACCTCCATTTCCCCTCATAAGTCCCCCATCCCTGCCATAATACACTGTTGCCAATCTAATTTTTCTAAAGCAAAACCATGATTATGTTATTTCTATATTTAAAATGTTCTCAATGGGAACAGTATAATGAATGTAAAACAACAGTTGTCCTTGGAGGTGGAGTGCCAGAGAACTTCACTTCTTTTTTTTTTTTTTTTTTTGGGACGGAGTTTCGCTCTTGTTACCCAGGCTGGAGTGCAATGGCGTGATCTCGGCTCACCGCAACCTCCGCCTCCCGGGTTCAGGCAATTCTCCTGCCCCAGCCTCCTGAGTCGCTGGGATTACAGGCACGTGCCACCATGCCCAGCTAATTTTTTGTATTTTTAGTAGAGACGGGGTTTCACCGTGTTGACCAGGATGGTCTCGATCTCTTGAGCTCGTGATCCACCCGCCTTCGGCCTCCCAAAGTGCTGGGATTACAGGCTTGAGCCACCGCACCTGGCAGAACTTCACTTCTTACATAATTCATTTCTGTATCTTTATAATATTTTCCAGGGAGTATGATTACTTCTGTTAACAGAAAAAAATGAATTTAAAATTATTTTAACTAATGGCCGGGCACAGTAGCTAACGCCTGTAATCCCAGCGTGGCCTCCCAAAGTTCTGGAGGTGTCTCACTCTGTCCCACCTCCAGCACTTTGGGAGGCCAAAGCAGGCAGATCACCAGAGGCCATGAGTTTGAGGCCAGCCTGGCCAACATAGTGAAACCCCATCTCTACTAAAAATACAAAAATTAGCCAGACGTGGTGGTGCATGGCTACTCAGTGTAACTGGGTAACAGGAGCGGGGCTGCGGGGTTGTCCCAACGACACTCAGTGTTCCCTGATCGGGTGGGTTTTCCCAGGTCCTTGGGCCTCACTCACTCAAGTATGGGGAGAAGGACCCTGGCAGCGTGGTGATATTGTTCAAGTAAATATCAGACCCAAAGAGCTTTGCAGAAAAGTGATTTATTAGGCAGAGAGAGAGAAAGAGAAATAGGGAGGGGGGGGAGAGAGAGAGAGAGAGAGAGAAAGAGCTCCCATATGGTCGTGAGAGGGGATCCAGAAATGGAGTCCACACAGCTAAAAAGAGAGAGACAGAGGGCTCCCACGCTGCCGTGGGAGGGGATCCCAGAGAAGGAAATCCGTATAGGTAAGGGAGTAGGGGGAATTTAACCTCGGAGTTACTCTTGCCCCATTCAAATTTTCATCCAGTGAGAGGAGCTTTTCCAAACTGCCTCTGGAGTGATTCATCTTTGACTCTGATGCTGGATTTGCTGCCTGGCTTGCAACAGAGTCCCTCATTTCAAGGCTTTTGGTGAGCTTTTTAAACGAAGGAAGCTCATCTGGGGTGTCTACACTTCCCATGTGCTGGAAAGTTAGACAAAGAACTCTAGGCTCCCAGATGGGGAGGTGGATGGAGGTATTGTGCTGAGAAGTTCTTGCCTTTGAAACCACGCCCCTTCTGGACCCGGGAAGAGAAGTTAAAATAGTCCCTCATCAGGAGACTGAAGCAGGAGAATTGCTTGAACCCAGGAGACAGAGGCTTCAGTGAGCCAAGATCACATCACAGCACTGTAGCGTGGGTGACAGAGCGAGACTCTATCTCAAAAACCCCACAGACAACCCAAAAACCAAAAGATGGGTATGCTTCTGTTTGTGCATGTATTAGAGGTACAGCTGAAAAAAAAGATCATCCATGAGTTGATCCTTGTTAAAGTTTGCACTGTGGGTGACACAGATGAAGCACTCATTCTCCTGGCTGCTGTAAGTGCAGCAGAAGATGGTCTTCAGCTGTTACACCTTTTTGGGGATTGTCTCAGGTGAAGAAACCTGCCTTACTAAAGGTCATGTCTCCCGGGGGCAGCCCACATCAAGATACTGATCAGTGTAAGGGCATAAAGGCCTCTACACTCCCTGTAACTTGCGACAAGTCTCAAGGGCTATGCAGTTCCAGAGCTCCCCATGTGGCTGCTGAAGGCCTTTGTTGGGGCTGCACCTCTGCTGTTTCTCCCTCTGCCTACTGCTTTTTCTCTTCCACGTGTTGAAAAGCTCTCCTCAATAAATCTCCATCTTAGACGCTACCTCTCAGAGAACACAAACTGCAAAGACACTTTGGCATCATTACGGTCTCTTTACTTTTGTACATGTTCAAGTTTCCATAATTATAATTGGAGGAAAGCAAAGGTCTGTGTCAGACTATATGTGGCAGATAAGAGAGTGACCTCTAGGGTTCTGGTTTCAGACTGAATGGTGCCATGCATTGAGCAGGAAATGCAAGAGGAGAAGCCATTTGGAGGACAAATGAGGAGTTATTTTTTGACATGCCAAATTTGGGGTGCCCTGGGCTGGGGACAGATTATCAAGTTGGAGACAAACCTGAAAAGGAAAAGTAATGGTGGCTTAAAACATCTCAAAGGGCCAATAAAAATTCTATTTAGACTTCAACTGTATTTGCACAACTACAGTTTAATTTGTGAGTACCTCACGGAATGGGAATTAACTGCTCTCTTGATAGCAGGCATAATATACTAGAATATTTATATTACCTAGAGGTCTTAGAATAATATCTTGTACTTACTCAACACTATTCATTGATTGAAAGAATCTCCCTGGAAGAGCTAGAAAATGGTTCTGTTCTCCATTCGGTTCCTCTGATCATAATTCTTCTCTGGTCTCTGTCACACCTGAAATCCTCTCCCATCTTGGATCATGTGTGAGTTGTCTTTGCGCATGCAGAGTGGAAGGTTTTAGGACTGATCAAAGATGAGTCAGATGGGAACCATGCTCTGAAGAAATTAAGAGTTTAGTATGAGTGATTAAGGCACGCAAACATTATAAGGTTTAAAAAAAGAGAAAGAGGTTTTCTCGATAAAGAGGAAGTGATAAGGAAGTTCACAGGAGTGACAAATATTTGCAGTTGGAAAAACTATAAGAGGCAAAGGCTGAAGCAAAGTACCTCCCAGACTGTACCGGCTCCTTTCTAATTTTCTGTATTTGTAGCTCATTTTCTTTAGGTTTTTGCTCTAATATTCTACCAGCAGATTAGGGAGTCAGGCAACAGTTTATAATGACTCCTTCCAGACTGTTCTGTACCCTTATGAAAGATTTTGTATGTAGAACCATTTTTAAAAATCCATTTCAAAGAGCAAATAATATTATCCAGTCATATTTAGAAAGGATCTCTACATAAAATAGTTTGTTAATGTAAATATTTCAAAGATCTTTAAAATTAGATTTGGCTTCACAGAATCCTAGTCTACTTATCTGGCTATCACGGCATTTCTCAACTTTGTAAAAGGTATATCCTCTGCGATTAATATTACAGCCCCACCAGCCTGCTCTCCTCTATGGAGAATCGTCCATCTATAATGATTATGCATCCGTAAGAGCAAAAGAATTATGGCACTCTCATTAAAGGGCACCTCCCTAATTAAACACAAACACACACACGTATGATGACTGAGGCTACAGATCAGTTTTTACTAGTAAAAAGTATCTAAAACACCTCAACTGCTTTGTAAAAGTGTACCTTTGCTTTCTATAAAATTCTATTTGAAGAAACCACAATGAATTTTCCTGAAGGAAACAAATTAAAATAAAATGTAAAATGCAGTGAGCTGTGGATATGCAGAGGGGAAGTTATTTATTCTAAACAATACCTGGCTTTGTACTTTACCTTATGCAATCTTAACATACCAATTATTACAGAGATTAAGGCTCCAAGCATTTTCCGTATTCCACACACTCACCTCCCTTCTGTCCAACAAGATTATCTTCTCCCAAAGGATCCTCAATAGTTGGCAAACAATATAATGAAAAAAGTAAAAAGGCCAACACCTCCCAACAAACCCCCCCAAATAAAAACAGCATCACATGGGGTAGCTTAAGTTTCGAGATCCTTAACTAGGCATATCTCAAAGTGCTTTATTTAAAATAAGCTAAGTCTTTGAGCGCCTTAAGAGGAATATGTTTAAACAGACATAGAAGTCCTGTATTTTTTATTAGATTAGTAGATGTCTAATTAAAAAAAAAAAAGTATTATATAGCTAACGACGGTCCAATCTGTTAGAATTCAAATTTTCCTATTCTACAAAGAAAAAGCTTCGCACCCCAAAGGAGACAGCTCTACAGCAACATACCGAGTCCCATTCGCCCACGCCCATCTAAAAAACAGTCTGGGAAGCACTACGCTTCCCACTTTGACAAGTCCCAGAAGACAAAGCCCCAGAAGACAAGGCCCAGGGTTGACCCCTCGCGCCGGGCCCCGCCCGTTCGCAGGCCCGGAGAGGCCAGGGCCTCCCGCATGCGCTCGCACACGTACGCGGAGCTGACAGCAGCCACCCCACTGCACACACGCAGCCACTTCGCGCGGCGGGAGCCCGGCGGCCCGGGAGCCCGGGGCCGTGGCTGCGGTGCTGCGCCCCAGCACGTACCGGGGCGTGGCCTGCCGTGCGCCGGGCGGGGCTCGAGAAGTTTCTCGGGTTGGCTTGGGTTTCGCATCCTCATCATGTGGCGCCAGCTACACCAGGAACGTAAGGGGTGCCGGGTCCCTTCTGCATGCTTGGTATTTTCCCCGCGGGGCTCTGACCGCTGCTGTTCTCAGGCACCTGTCTTTCCTCTCCGTCCCAGAATGGAGCCAAGACAAGGGAATACAGAAAATTCAATAGTACACGGAGATCGGGTGTCTGGGCAGCGTCTTGGAAAAACTATCCATTACAGGTAAGAATAAAAATTATGTCCAACCCTATGAAAGGTGTGAACGCATCAAGGCTCCAGAAGGCGTTCATAGGAAGGTTTATGGTAAAGTGTAACTTTTATCCTACAGGGAGACTATTTTGTATCGAATTTCACTGATTTCACTAATTCTCTGTAAAATGATATGAGACGGCAGGCTCACCTCTATTTAAAGGAACGAAATACGAGCAAAGAAGACTTAAAAAAAAAGGTTTTACATTTTTTGTTGGTTCCAGCTAGCAACACGTTTGCAAAGGTTTAACCAAATCTTAATGTTGAAAAAAAGAGGATTCTTTACTCTGCAACTTGTTTTAGGTATTGCTATTTGAAAATTTTGAGCTTTTAGATTAAGTTTCCACAAAGCGAGTATTTTTAAGTTTATCTTTTCTGTGTAGAGGTTTCTAGAAGGAAATCAAGATTTGGAATGGTAATCGTCAAGTTATAAAAACTTACTATCTGTAATGCCATTAAGTCAAAACAGCTCTGGGAAAACCATACCATACATTGATACAGTCTTTTATAGTTTGTGCTTTCCCATTCACTACCTCATTAATGTGAGTTAATGTCTCCGTAACTAGAGATCTCAATCTCTAGTTCAAATTCAGAACCCATTAAATAGCGCTGAGGACACTTTTATTCATTTGTTTATGCTTTGCCACTCCTCTTAGGACATTCCCTCAATGTGTTATGTGATCTCATTACTTTGAACTGACATGGAACCCTCAGTTAACAATGGAGAAAAGGTTATGTTCAACTGGATTGGCTAGCATTGCAGGGTGGTTAGCACCATGGGCTTTGGAGTCACTAACGGCCACCTCAAATGCTCTGAAACTTAGAGCACTTCTCCAAGGCTATATACTGTATAGATATACTCCTCACTATGTGGTACTGCTATGAATGAACTACATATAGCATTTAGACCTCAAATGAAGAATAATTCACCCAAGCTCTAAAAGTAATAGATGGCAGGCCAAAAATGTAAGCTAAGTCTCCTGATTCTAAAGTCAAACTGAACAAATTTGGTTTTTAATGATACTGCATTAAACAAATTGAAATGGCTTTATTTATTTTCTCCTGTAACAGCTACATCTCTTTTCTACTCAGAACATACATTCCCATTTTCTGGGTTAGGAGTATAAAAGAAATACAGCTATTTCATAACATAAGGAGGGGAGAGGAATATTACGGAGAGAACTATTATAGAAGTATAGTTGCTAGGGTTGGGTTATAAACCTTGGACAAACCATTATGAAGAAATTTGTGATGGTGCATAAAATTGGGAAGGGCTACTTTTACTATTCCATAGCTTAAAGCATTCCAAGTAGCTTGTTTCCTGAGTGACTGAGCAGTAGGTTAGTACTTGCTTCCTTCCAGCTGTACTGTCCTTTAATGGCGGCTTTCCCTTCGCAATCAGTGCTTTCACAAGTCATTTTTCTGAACTCTCGGTCATTACATAATTTGCTCATTTACAAATAGTTTCCAACTGAAGCTATTAGCTACATAAGCATAATTTTTTGTTTTGTGACCTGTGAATATTAAGCAACTACTTTATTCTAAAATACCACTTCTAGTATAATACTATCTGTAACTAAATGTTGAAGCACTTTGGGTCACTGTATTTGTGGTTAAGTGTACCTGTCCCCCCCAAGTATTGTGAACTTTTGTTCCAAAATTTTCATGTAATTTTAATTTTAATCACTGTCTTCCATTTTAAGATAAAAACAGCCACCTAAGAGATCTGCTGCTTAGTTCCTTTTGTTCAGTATATATACCTCAGGGTACAAGACCTAAGGCTTTGGCACTTCCTACGCAATTTGTTCATAAAAATAATTTTCTGTACCTGTAGGTGCACAGATTCATAGTGATTTTTCAGTTTTCAAAAATATCTTTCTATACTGTCTGATTTTTTAAATGAGATTATGAGTGTAAAAGAAATATATCTATTTCATAAAAGAAAAATACAGGAGAAAAAGAATAAAGATACTTTGTTTTTAAATGCAGTATAATTAAAACAAGAACAAACCAAACTTGTTCCAAGTTTGACTTTTGAGTTAGGAAACTTAAGCTTACATTTTTGGTCTGCCATCTATTACTTTTAAAGCTTGGGCAAATTTTTCTTCATTTGAGGTCTAAATTTATTCATCTGTTAATGGGAATAGATTAGAAATCTTCAGAGAAACTCTAGCCTTTGTAACATTATGTGACTATAATGTTGAGACTTCGCTCATCCCATTCACATACTAAAAATACTAACATTTTGTGTTTTAACATTTTAATAGACTCAGAAATTTAAAAATGATGTTTCTTTTCTAACAACATACTCTTTACAATGGGATATTATGGTTGTTACTATTTAACATGACAGTTCGGGACTCAACATACATTAAGGTGATAGCAATAAGATAAATGTAGAAATAACCAGTACCATGTAATTTTCATAAAGTACTTAAATTGTTGGTAAACAATTTTATGAGTTGGAGGTCTTGAAGCAAATATTCTTAATACTGGAACATAAAAGCTGATCAAAGGGGCCTGGTCCACAGAAGATGTTTATTTGATGTAACAAAACAATACAGTTAGTGTTAGATCCAACCACAAAGAGCAAAAGGAATGAAAAATTTGTACAATGCACATAGAAAAAACAAGATATTTACGGTGACAACTATATATTCCTAAAATAATGCTTCTAAAATTACTCAATTATTGAAATCTACATGAAAAAAGAAGGATGTTAATAGCGACAAAGTGCATAAAATCAAACATTGTATTTTGAGCAAATTAACATACTAGGCAATTTTGCTAAGAATGCATGATTTTTTTTCTTGTTTACAGTCTGCTCAAAATATCTTTATACCAACAGGGTAGGCAGAACATTTAGGTTTAATATCAGTTACACAATATTAGCATAAACTTCCACAACTACATAGGGTATTTTCTTTTGAGCTGGCAAAGTGACTATAGAAACATCAGATGATTTCTCTGAATTGAGAATTCTACCCAAATAAATGCCATATACCTTCTAGATATATGCATATCTTTCTATATCATGTAAATGGCTTTACCCATTTAAATAATAAACCATACAGCATTTAAGAATCATTATTATATGATTAACAATGTCATGTTCCAGGTTTAACAATTTCATAGGCCCAAAAAAATTTCTTCTTAAAAACTAGTTTTATAAACACAGAATATATTCCATGAGTAACTGCTGGTATTTTTTAAGAAAATATATTGTGCAATTGTGGCTACCACTTACTGCTGGCAAAGCATTATTGTTTATGTAAAATGTGAAAAAAAAGATGTAAAAATTTTTTCACTGCCTATGATCATGATGAAAGGTTACTGCCTTCTTACAAAAATTATATTGGCATCTTATTAAAAATAATTCGAAAAAGGGATAAACTCCCTAGCCAAAAATAAATAAATAAAAAGGTGCATTTTTAAAAATGATGCTACTGCAATGCAATGGTTTAAATACCAAAAAACTGAGAAAATGAGCTGTCTGTGATCCAGCATTAAAGAACATACTAAAAAAGAGCATTAATGTAAATTAAGTAGAAAGGGAATCAAAATTGAACTAACCAAGTTTGTGCAGTATTGTAGCCAGGCTTCTAAAATTAGATGTAGAAAATATAAATAGACTGCTTTAGGTAATGAGCCACCAGTGTCCAAAAAAAGGAATGAAATTATGAAAAAGCTCAGTTAACTTGATCCAAAGCTCTGAGTAATTCTTCACCCTGCAGTAGGTTTCTGCTGCCTTGTATAGGAGCATTAACTTCACAATCATAACTGGTCAGCTGTGGTAATCCACTTTCATCCATTGATTGCCCCAGCAGTCTACATGCTAAATCTGAAAAACAAAGAGATACCTAAGTATACATTCATCTAGTCAATAAATATTTATTAAACACCCACAATGTGTTAGGTATCATAGAAAATAAACTTCTGGAAGGGTTTTTAGTCTACCTGGCAAAACCACAACTATGTAAAAAAGTAAGTACAATCAAGTGATACTAGTGCTGTGTCAGAAGTATTTACTGGATACAATAAAGGCACAAAGAAGTAACAATTTGGAAAAAGGCATAATTATGGTGGGCATGGGGCTCATAGGCCAAGGCAGGAGAATCACTTGAGGCCAGGAGTTTGAAACTATCCTGGGCAACATATTGAGACTCCATCTCTACAAAAAGCAGCCAGGCATGGTGAGGCATGCCTGTAGTGTAAGCTACTCAGGAGGCTGAGGCAGGATGATTGCTTGAGCGTAGGAGTTTGAGACTGCAGTGAGCTGTGATCGCGCCACTGCACTCCAGGCCTAGGCAACAGAGCGAGACCCTGTCTCAAAAAAAAAAAAAAAAAAAAAAAAAAAAAAAGTGGTAGTCATAAAAATTCACCAACTTCTTCAGCTTCTATCAATATTGACAGCACATAAACATAGACAACTCAAAGGAAATTACTACAAATGGAAAGTTCCACTTTGAAATGTTTATCCCTGTATTAAGGCCATTAAATGAAATACAATTTTACTTTTTTTCTTTTTCTTTTGAGACGGAGTGTCGCTCTTGTTGCCCCACCTATAGTGCAGTGGCGTAATCTCGGCTCACTGCAACCTCTGCCTCCCTGGTTCAAGCTATTCTCCTGCCTCAGCCTCCCAAGTGGCTGGGATTACAGGCACCCGCCATCACGCCCGGCTTTTTTGTATTTTTAGTAGAGATGGGGTTTCACCATCTTGGCCATGCTGGTCTTGAACTCCTGACCTTGTGATCCACCCGCCTAGGCCTCCCAAAGTGCTGGGATTACAAGCTTGAGCCACTGTGCCCAGCCGCAACTTTACTTTTTAATCTTGCTAAGGAACCAAAGTCACCCTCACTTAGATTAAAGTTCCTAAATAAAAATATTTCATGTATTTTCGTCTTTGTGATGTTCAAGGTCAGAAAGAATAAACTAACCAGAGGGTATTAAAATAATTGTCTTTTGCTCCATTCCATTCTGTTCACTAGATTTGCATCCTTTTACACGTTTCCAAGAAAGTGATGTAGTAGTTGCATGATCATCTGGCTGCTGTAATAATGTTCCCTATAAACAGTAAAGTTATTTCAAGTTTAGTTTGTTGAACTTTCTTTACAACCATAACTTTGAAATCGGTGTAAATTTAATAACATTATAGGCAGTTTCTTAAATACTACCCTAAATTATTTTAAATTCTTTCTCTTAATATTATGATAAAGTTATTTGCCATCCATTGTGACCAATCTGTCTATAAATACTTCCCAGTTAATTTGGTTTGAAAATATCAGAATGAATTACATCACCATTGACTTATCCCAAAATATAGCAGTTATTTTTTTTTTTTTGAGACGGACTCTCAGTCTCTCACCCAGGCTGGAGTGCAATGGCCTGATCTCGGCTCAATGCAACCTCCACATCCTGGGTCAAACGATTCTCCTGCCTCAGCCTCCCAAGTGGCTGGGATGATAGGCATGCACCACCATGCCCAGCTAATTTTTGCATTTTTCGTAGAGACAGGGTTTCACCAAGTTGGCCAGGCTGGTATAGAACTCCTGACCTCAAGTGATCCATGCACCTCAGCCTCCCACAGTGCTAGGATTACAGGCGTGAGCCACTGCACCCAGCCAATAGCAGTTCTTTTAATAAGGCAAAGTAACTTAAAGGGAAGAGAATGAGATTGGTGGTGATACTCAGGGTGGTTTAAGGGAGAACTTCACTTTTTAACTCAAAATACATTGGAATGGAATTGGTTAGAATTTATATACCAAGAATGTATCCATTAAACATTGTATTTTTATAGAACAGTATATACAGAGTAAAAAAACAAAAAACAAAACAAAACAAAACAAACAAACAAACAAAAAAACAAAAAAAACCCAACGTGTCTTTCGAAAATATGTCACATCTATTTTTAAAAAAAGGATCTCTCTCTCTCTCTCTCTCTCACACACACACACACGGAAATAGCACATTAGCTAGAAAAGCAAAACCTACTACCTTCATACTTACAATTCCTACTGCTTGAAAAAGCGAACCATCATGTTCAATTTTTCGCTTTCTCTGAGCATTCTGCAAAGCTAGAATCTTTGGATTTAGTTCTTCCTCAGGAACTGTAGTTCTGAAAAGAAAAAAAAATCTAAATAAAAATATAGTTGTTTTATTTAAGAAAAAAAAATACCCAGTGAGCTCTTTTAAATACCTAATTCCTTAGTTTTCCAATATTAAGCAACGTAATATACGTACGAGAACTTTCCTGATTACTAAAGTTTATCACCTTAAGTCAAAAGCTGGGCCGAGCCAGTGGCTCATGCCTGTAATCCTAGCACTTTGGGAAGCTGAAGCGGGTGGATCACCTGAGGTCAGGAGTTTAAGACTAGCCTGACCAACATGGAGAAACCGCATCTCTACTAAAAATAAAAAAATTAGCTGGGCATGGTGGTGCATGCCTATAATCCCAGCTACTAGGGAGGCTGAGGCAGAAGAACTGCTTGAACTCAGGAGGCGGAGGTTGCAGTGAGCCAAGATTGCACCATTGCACTTCAGCCTGGGCAACAAAAGCGAAACTCTGAAGTCAAAGCTTTATTATTTTTTCTTTTTTTTTGGTGAGACAAGGTCTCACTGTGTCAGCCAGGCTGGAGTGCAGAGACATGATCTCTGCTCACTGCAACCAAGCTCTGCCTCCAGGATCAGTGATCCTCCCACCTCTGCCTCTCGAGTAGCTGGGATTATGGCTAATTTATACATATATTTTTGTAGAGACAGGTTTCACCATGTTGCCCAGGCTTGTCTCAAACTCCTGAACTCAAGTGATCCATCCACCTCAACCTCCCAAAGTGTTGGGATTACAGGCGTGAGCACCTGGCATTCAAAGCTTAATTTTTAGCAGAACATTTTCTATACTATGTGTATCCTTATTTTATAAAACAGAGCCAAACACAACTAAATTGACATTGTAGAGTCAAAACAGTTAAATATTATCCTTTTATTCCACCTAATATATCAATGTAGTGATATTGTTGGGACTATTAAAATACAAGATCAGTTTCACATCTGTATAGTGTTTTCAGTTTGTGAAACATTTCAAGTTCATTAGTTCATTTTAACCTTACTCAGGTTCTCAAGATAGATAAGACAGGCATATCATATCCTTTTTATAAATGAGAACCCCGTGGCCTATTGGGTAACTTTCCCAAAGTCCTACTGCTCACTAGTTGCAGATATGGAAGTACACTCTAGGTCTCCATATCCACACCTCCTCTCCCCTGCTCTTACCACTCTGCTATTTTGCCCTCCATATTAATCTGGTTATCAAACATGAACTATATATATCTAACATTAATAAATAGTGAAGAACCGTTCTAATGAGTTAAGTGCATCAGCTTTGTTATACTATTTTGACTTTTCAAGACCCCCCACAACCAAATGCATAATCATAAAGACTCCTTGCTGTTCCAGATAGTTAAGAGTGCCAAATAGATGAGTGATCTAACTGCTCTCTTATTTTGCAGTTTTCTTTAATTTTTAAAAAATTCTATAAACCTTCTATTATACAGGCAGGTTTTAAAAATTCTTATAAACATATATTGTATTGTCTTTATGAAATGTAACTCAGTCTATTATGAAAACATCATTGTAGTACTAATAGTACTTAGTAGTTATGCTTTTAATGGTTTATCTTTAATCCTAAAGCTTTAAGTCTCCTGGTTTGGTACAGCACTTTGATTATATAAATAATTACCCATGAGGTAGGTAAAAACACTTCCATGTATTTTTGAGGTTCCTTTCATGAAAGTTTTCAGTGCATGTCACATTGGAACTGATGTTTAAAAAGAATTGCTAAAGTGACCTTATGTGTCAGGTGTTCAGAAAACTGGATACCCATCCTCTGTAGCTAACAGTAAACTGTAAATGATAAGTGACTGTCATTTATATTACTGTATGCATGCATCTGTCAGTCCAACAACCATTTTTTTTTTCTGAAACAGAGTTTTGCTCTTGTCGCCCAGGTTGGATTGCAATGGCATGATTTCAGCTCACTGCAAGCTCCACCTCTCTGGTTCAAACAATTCTTCTGCTTCAGCCTCCCAAGTACCTGGGATTACAGGCACCTGCCACCACACCCAGCTACTTTTTGTATTTTTAGTAGAGACAGGGTGTCACCATGTTGGCCAGGTTGGTCTCGAACTCCTGGCCTCAGGTGATCCACATGCTTCAGCCTACCAAAGTGTTGAGATTACAGGCTTGAGCCACCACGCCCTGCCCCAACAACCATTTATTGAGGAAGTACTACATGTTAGGTCATGAGCTAAGTATTAGTATCACTAAAATGCCCAAGACACTATAATTGCCCTAGTGGAGCTCAGAGTAAAAACTGAGTGACACAGTAACTTATAAAAGAATGTAAAGTAGTACTTCTGAGTTCATCTAAAGTCCGAGATCTTTTCCTCGGTTAGGGAAAAGACCTCTCCCAGCACTATAGGTCAAGGTGAGAATGCTGGGCAGGGAAAAAAACCTATGTGCTCTGGCTGTAACAGTGGTTCTTTCCTATTGATAGTGATATCTGGCTCAGTCTAGACAGAGTAGCAATCATTTCCCTCTAGCACACACTTATAAGGTAAAACGTATTTCTTCTAGCTATAGCCTCAAACTTAAAATATGTGAAATCCCCTTGCCAATTATATACAGGAAGTATAACTTAAAAATTGGGTCACGTCCATATGTTTGTCTGAACTAGCTCCATAGAAGTAATGTCATAAGTCATATTTAGATTCCTGGTGTAGAGTTCAAAAACCTACATAGCCTGCAAAATATATATATGTATATATATAGCTAATGTTCTACAAATATGTAGTGAAAAATAAAAGCAACTTTAATATAAGTAACTCTAATAAAATTTTGAAAGAGGTGCTTGTAAGTATCTATATTGAATGCTAAAGATGGAAGGCTCAATTTGGAATGTGCAATTGGAAATAACCCTTAAATTGGAAGGGCTTTTCTTCAGATAAGCTTAAAGAAAGAGCTCTAAGCAATGGAAGCATCTGCCGGGCCTAGTGGCGCAGGCCTGTAACCCCAGCACTTTGGGAGGCTGAGGCAGGCGGATCACCTGAGGTCAGGAGTCCCAGACCAGCCTGCCAACGTAGTGAAAACCCATCTCTAATAAAAAATAAATAAATAAATAAATATTTAAAAAAAAAAAAAAAGAAATGGAAACATCTAAGTATCGAGGGTAGTTAACTAGTCTAATTTAAACAACTGCAAGAAGTATATCTGATTACAGAACTTCCTGAGCTGGATTTCATTTTAAAGGTGTCAGAAGACTCTCTTACATTTAGATAGGTAATTTTAGAATTTATAATTATTTTAGAAAAAATACATGAGGTTAATTTAGAAAGTTCTTTGAGTGCTTAAGACTTTGTCTTAGAGCATATACATCAGAAGGTTTGCTATACATTTAGAAATTATGTACTATCACATACATTTTCTCAAAAATAATAAAAGAGCTATAACTTGAATATTACACATAAATACCTTTGACTCAAAGCGACAGATAACACGTTAGGGCTTCTTGGATGAGACTTTTCTGTCTGTTCTATGACTCCTTTTCCTGCTCTGTTTGGTGAGGCTGTCCGACTTTGAGTATCTCTATATGGTGATGATGTGGCACTAGTAGTTTCTTTATGTATGTGGGTAGGAGATGGAGATGCAATCAATATTTTAATGTCTTCCATACGGTCTTTTGTCACTGTTTTTAATTCATCAGTAGTGGTAGTGGTGGCATTAGCAGTAAGTTCTTGTATCTGAGTCTGCTGGAATACTGTAACTGTGCTTTGAGGGCTTGCACTTTCAGGGCTTGCAGAACTGCTTTCTAACGGTGACAACTGATCGAAGGAACGTAACTGAAAGTCATCATCCATTGGGATATAGGGAGCTAACATCTCCAAGTCTAAATCGGTGTCCTTTAAAACAGCAAATACATGAGTTTTTACAATGGCCACACTTTATAAATAATAAACAAGTTAAAGTCACTTTAGAATAAAAATTAATGAAATTTAATATAAAACGAAGTTCATATACCTGAGTAGAAAATGGGTTCTTCGCTTCTGTGTCTTCGGCAAAAAGCTTTTCTACCAATTCCAACTTGAATTCATTGACCATATCACTATCCACATAAAAACAATATTCACTGGGACTGTTAGGCTGTAAAAAGAATATGTTTAGTATTTCCTGAAAAAGCCTCCATATACTTTGCTAGTTTTCAAACTAGATCTCAGAAAAAACAAACACACAACCAAGTCCATCGTGTTTATCAAATTTTTTTTTTTTCTTTTTTGTTTGAGATGGAGTTTCGCTCTTGTTACCCAGGCTGGAGTGCAATGGCGTGATCTCGGCTCACCGCAACCTCCGTCTCCTGGGTTCAGGCAATTCTCCTGTCTCAGCCTCCTGAGTAGCTGGGATTACAGGCATGCGCCACCATGCCCAGCTAATTTTTTGTATTTTTAGTAGAGACGGGGTTTCACCATGTTGACCAGGATGGTCTCGATCTCTTGACCTCGTGATCCACCTGCCTCGGCCTCCCAAAGTGCTGGGATTACAGGCTTGAGCCACCGCGCCGGGCATGTTTATCAAATTTTATCTAACTAGGCCGGCATGGTGGTCCATGCCTGTAATCCCAGCACTGGGATGCTGAGGCAGGTGGATCACAAGGTGAGGAGATCAAGACCATCCTGGCCAAAATGCTGAAACCCTGTCTCTACTAAAAATACAAAAATTAGCTGGGTATGCTGGCACGTGCCTGTAGTCTCAGCTACTCAGGAGGCTGAAGCTTGAACCCGGGAGGCCGAGGTTGCAGTGAGCTGAGATCACACTACTGCACTCCAGCCTGGGCAACTGAGTGAGGCTCCATCCCAAAAAAAAGAAAAAAAGTTTAGTGAAAAAAGTGACATTTTGAAGCTTATACTGGTAACTAATTTTGCCAATGTACATATTTCTGACTATGTAATATAACATCATTTCTAAAATTAAAAGAAACATCTTATTCTAAAGAATAAAACCTATTTGATAATTTACATCCCACAATGGTACCTAACTGACCAATTAACTAGATGCTACATTCACTGGAATTTACCTATGAAATGAGAAGGCACATTCCTACGGCGATTGAGCTACCTAAAAATCTCACAGCTACTGTTGAGGGTAGGAGTAGAGACTTAAGTGCTTTTACCTGCATACACCTGAATGAATGTACATTATTACTATTTTAAGAGTTCTGGCAAGAATTTTAACAAAAAACTATAGCTGTGTATTCTAAGCAAGGACTTTTGCTTTATCATTCTATTATTTTTGTTAGATTTACTTTTGTTAGACAAAAACCAAAATGAATCAAACGTTTTTTTTGTGCTACGTAAATTAAGCAAGCAGGGCATAGGAGATGCTCCTTTACCAGAAGGCTATGAGATGTCAAATCTCCTACTCTTAGCTTGCCAGTTTTATTCAACAAATATTTAATGTAGAATTATTTACCACTTATTAAAGCTTATTTATGCCTCATTTATCAAGTTATAGTGTTCAGATCTAAGTTACCCTATTCCTTAGTATATTTTTAAATGTAGGAAGTCCTGAAATGGAATCATTCTAGATTTAGAAATAGAGCCCTGTGTGACATCTCTAGTCTTGGTCAGTTCAGCCTTTAAAGATTATTTTTGTTGTGTTTTATAGGACAATTAATATCAAGACAGATCCAGAATAAAAAAGACCAGTTACTAAGTATTTATTTTATGTAAGCCTTGTTATTTTATGTTATACTTAAAGAAAATTTCAAAATAGTGATGGAAACTGGACTAAACTGGACAAAGAATTTATAAGGTCCTTTCCCATGTAAACCCTGTTAAGCCTATTGTTACCAGACAATACCCCAACTTAAAGGTGTAATGGGCCAGGCAGGCATGGTAGCTCACACCTGTAATCGTAGTACTTTGGGAGGCCAAGGTTGGAGGATCGCTTGAGCTCAGGAGTTTACAACCAGCCCGGGCAACATAGTGAGAACCCCAAATCTACAGGGGGAAAAAAAAAAAAAAAGGTTAAAAAATTAGGCATGGTGGTGTGGGCCTGTAGTCTCAGCTACTCGAGAGGCTGAGGTGGGAAAATCACTCAAGCCTGGGAGGCTGAGGCTGCAGTGGGCTGTGATTGTACCACTTCACTCCAGCCTGAGTGACAGTGAGACTTTGTCTCAAAAAAAAACCTACAATAAAACAAACGAACAAAAAAATCAAAAAGGTAACAGGTATAGGCTGTGGCTACATTGAGCACACTTAGTACTAGTCTAAAATGTCCAAATTCAAGACGTTTTTGTCCTACTGATATAAATAATAGGGAAACAATGTATGTTTCACCTTTTGGTTTATATTATGCTAGTTTCTTCCCAAGTTCCTATCTTTGAGCCTGAAACATGTGCTGAGGTCTAAGTTAAGCAATAGCTCTTGCAATAATTTTAAAGTGCTAAAATTCAAACACACACACACACACAAATGTAATTTGTGGTTCAAATTAGTGCTTCAATCAAACTTATAATGATATACAATCTTGAATGTTAAAATCTGAAAGTTGTCCCCTTCCGATTATATCATGACACCTACCTCAGGTGAACTTTGTCTAGTGCTTCCATCAGAAGGACTGGGTGGCTGATCCTGAATCTGGGGCATGGTAAAAGAAAGTTCCAGTGACTCTGGATTTGGTTCTAATTTTAATGCAACTTCTTGATTCAGTGCAGGGTCAGCACTACTTCGAAGTGGCTTTGGAGTTTCAGAGGTGGCTAATGGAGACATTGACAAATTGATATTCTGTAATTTTTCATTGGATGAGGGGAGCATTACATCATTATACAATGGTACTTCCTCAAGTTGCTGGTCATCAGTTTCTGTGTCTGCAGAGAAAAAATATGAGTCAATCTAAAGTATACAAATATTTTTTTTTCACTCAAGACAGAGTCTTGCTCTGTTGCCCAAGATGGAGTACAGTAACACTATCTTGGCTCACTGAACTTCTGCCTCCTGGGTTCAAGCAATTCTCCTGCCTCAACCTCCCGATTAGCTGGGATTACAGGCACATACCACCATGCCCAGCTAATTTTTGTATTTTTAGTAGAGACAGGTTTTCACCATGGTGGCCAGGCTGGTCTCAAACGTCTAACCTTAAGTAATCTACCCGTCTTGGCCTCGTTAAGTACTGGGATTGTAAGCATGAGGTACCACACCCAGCCAAAAGGATTTTAACATACAAAAAATGTATACAATTCATCAAACAATAAAATGTTACCAAATTTTCCTTCATCAGAAAGTTTACCAATATTACAGTATAATCATAAATCTGGATTATCTTTCCAATCCACTAATGATACCTCCTCTTAATCTATATGGTATAAAAGACAAAAGGCAATACTAACCATTTTATATATTAAAATGTTCTCTACTTTAAAATTGCAGTTTTCATCTTCAGTGTTTGATGTTATGGTATGACTATCCTTTAATGCAACAATGCCTACTTCCATATAACTGCTAAACTAGAGAAAATCTGACAGCAGGATACAGAAATAGCAGAGTAGCCAGGAAAAATTTATGTGGGAAGAATAAATGCCATAAGGACACTTTAAAACACAATTTCCAACAATATAAAAAAAGCAAGAATGGTAAGAAATTACGGAGGCAAAATATTTAAGCAAACCAACATATTAGCCTGCAATGTCCAAACGATTACCAACAAAAAACGTCAAAGTAACATTTAGTCGAAATGAGGCATGCAGCAAAAGTTTAGGGAATTAACAAAATAATTACTCACCATTGCTGCCAAAATCTAAAGATATGATTGTGTCTCCAGCAGCTGGGGCCAGCAAAGTTAAAGCATCAGGTTCCTTCTTAAGTTTATCAAAGAGGCTACTTGTATCTTCTGATTCAACTTTGGTGAATAGCTGAGTCATTTTCATATCTGAAGATTCAACCGGTTTAAGGACACATTCTGTTTGTTGAAGGGAGAAAATCAAGTCGTGCTGAATAATACCACTGTCAAAACAAGAGAAATTAGTAATTCATAAATGAGCATTTGACACAATGATGGGAAGGGGAACTGTGAAATGGTCTCTTAAGAAATTCTGCTTTATGGACAGGAACATTTTAAGATTTCTTGAGATGCATGATCTCTCATGCACAATTTGTCACATTTAGGGTTTTAAAATGCTAATATGAAATGAAGACCCAATAAAATTCACAGTATGCAGCCATAAAAAAAGAATGAAATCATGTCCTTTGCAGCAACATGGATGCAGCTAGAGACCATATCCTAAGTGAAATAATGGAGGAATGGAAAACCAAATGCTGCATGTTCTCACTTATAAGTGGGAGCTAAACACTGGGTTACCTGTAGACATAAAGATGACATCAATAGACACTGAGGACTTCCAGGGGAGAGGGGCAAGGGTGGTTGAACAGCTGTTGGGTATTATGCTCACTACCTGGGTGACAGGATCAACTGTACCACAAACCTCAGTATCACATGATATACCCACGTAACCTATGCATGTATCCCCTGAATAAAAAATAAAAGCTGAAATTAAAAAAAAAATTCCCAGTACAAGATATTTTGACTAATTTCAGTTAAGAATTTCAGATGTTCAGGCTTGGCGTGGTGGCTCATGCCTGTAATCCCAGCACTTTGGGAGGCTGAGGTGGGTGAATTACTTGAGCCTAGGAGTTCAAGACCAGCTTGGCCACCATGGCAAAACCCGTTTCTGCAGGGCACAAGAATGGCTTGAGCCTGGGAGGTGAAGGCTGCAGTGAACCAAGATTGTGCCACTGCACTCTAGCCTGGGTGACCTAGGTCAGAGTACGGAAAATAATAATTTGGTAGAAATGTGAAAGTAAAATAAAATTTGGTTAATATTTATAATCTTATCTTCCTATAAATGAACAGAGTATCCAAAAAGAATTACTATTTGTTTCCCAAAAATGTTTATTTCTCAAACTTACCTCACAACATAATTTACGCACACAATGCACTGTGGTTGAGAGTTCTTGGTGTTATATATGACAGTTGCTTGAGTTTCAACCCAGACATATCCACCTCTTTTGGCAAGCATCCTGTACTGTCCTGTGGTGACTTGTCCTTTAGTAAACACTAGGGGGAAAATAAAAAAGAATCATGCAGAGAAAATATTGTCCCTTTGACTTTTCAATTAAATGAACAGATACTGAATGTTGATCATTGTTTTAGAAAACAGATGTGTATTTAGTGGAATCAGTTGTAACTGCTTAAATTGAGACAGTATGTCACAGGATAGCTGAAAATATACCCATTTCCTTTTTCAAACCCTCTAAATAAAACTCCTTTGTTGCCAATGAGCTAAGTGAAGAGTTCATGAGTACACAATCTTCAGCGACTGAAATTCCTTTAATAACTTAGGTTGAAAATGTCAGATTACAGAAGAATCAATAACCTTTTTCAAGAAATGGTGATGCTGTAACTTTAAATTCTGATTACAGTTTCCAGACAAAGATGCTTTTTTTTTTGAGATGGAGTTTTTTTTGCTCTTGTCGCCCAGGTTGGAGGGCAGTGGTACTATCCTGGCTCACTGCAACCTCTGCCTCCTGGGTTCAAGCGGTTCTCCTGCCTCAGCCTCCTGAGTAGCTGAGATTACAGGTATGTGCCACTATGCCCAGATAATTTTTTGTATTTTTAGTAGTGACGGGGTTGCACCGTGTTAGCCAGGATGGTCTCAATCTCCTGACCTCATGATCTGCCCGCCTCAGCCTCCCAAAGTGCTGGATTACAAGCATGAGCCACTGCACACAGCCTACATTGATGTTTAAATTAATCTACAGGTCCCCATTCAAAGGTCTTGGGTTTCTTTCAAAGGTAAGTTTAATTCAAGCTTCGATTATTAAGGACTCATTTTTATGGGCAGGTACAGTGGCTCACATCTATAATCCCAGCACTATGGGAGGCCGAGGTGGGTGGATCACTTGAGGTCAGGAGTTCGAAACCATCCTGGCCAACATGGTGAAACCACATCTCTACTAAAAATAGAGAAATTAGCCAGGCGCAGTGGCACATGCCTGTAATCCCAGCTACTCTAGAGGCTGAGGCAGAAGTTGCAGTGAGCCAAGATCACGCCGCTGTACTCCAGCCTGGGTGACAGAGTGAGATCCTATCTCAAAAGAAAAAAATAAAATGAAATAAAATAAATAAATAAAATAACCAAGAGTATAACTGGATTGTTTGTCACATAAGATAATGCTTCAGGTTTTAGGTACTCCATTTATCCTTATAAATCGTATCGCATGCCTATATCAAAATAATTCACGTAACCTAAAAATATACATACCTATGTACCTATTAAAATTTTTGAAAAGTGATACTTATTACCACATGTGCATGATGTCCACCACCTTCACATTCATTGATTGTACAAATATTTTCTAAGTGCCTTTTACATACCACTCTTCTTCTGAATATTTATGTGAATTCTGAAAATTATGCTATTCAATACTCTATAATATTTGGCTTTTCAAAAGTCTTTGTATTTAAAATGCCAGGAAGTTTCATCTGTGATTAAATGATTCTATTTTTACTATTTGTTGCAACAAATACAAAACATAAAATGGCCAAGATGTCTACTGAATAGGCCTGTTAACACATTTTGTCTAGGAAAACTGGGTACATTTTAACCAGAGAATTAGATGGGTAGCCAAACTGTAGAGAGGCTCCAACAGTTAAATAATTAGAGTATCTCTTGAGTTCTTCCATTGTACTTACTATCATGATGAGTTTTGGTCAGATGATCAGAGTCTAAAGCATGATAATATTCGTAAATTGAGCGGCCTAAAAGTTCTTCTGGCTCATATCCCATCAATTCGGTAATTCTGTTAGTAAAAAATACAAGATTTAAGAAAAAAAGGGAGATACTAACTGATAAAAATTTTTCTTCTCCCAAGTTAACTAATAGGCATTCATCTTACAGATAAGTTAATTTTCAAAAATAAAGAGCATCCGCCTTTGCTTACAATAAATTTACACCTCACCTTTAGTAGCTCTATTATTAAATTAGATGTTATTAAATCCAACACCACACATTTCTTTAAGTCTTCGAGGTTCATCTGGTTATTTAACTCTTTTATCCTCTTCACCCAAACTTATTACCTATTTTTATCACATCTCATTATACACACTTTTGGTAACAAGGCAGGGTATTAATAAACAGACAAGAAGTACTACTAAATTAAATGGTAAAAGTTGTAAAGGTAGTCACTGACAATTTAAAATGTAGATAAAATCTATAACATTATTTTTTCATAAAGCCAAATTCTTTATGGAGTAGCTGTTAAGCCCCTAGGCAATGCCTGACTTTGGGAGATCAATAGCCACTACACAATTCTAATATCATCAACCAAAGAGTATCTACACTAAATGGAAACTAAAGGAATTACGTTGGTTTTAGAAGATGCTCTTGTACTTAGTTTTTGACATCACATGAAATTATGGGAATAATTTCATATAAAACATTATTTCAAATGAAAATAGACTGGAAGACAATCTAGTTACTCTATCTAGCTTACTGGCAGAGACTAGACCTTTATTTAGGACACAGACTAGATCTTATTCTCTGTAACCAGTGTGAAATGGCAACTATGACATGAGAAAGAGAAAGCTATCTTCTTAGTACCATTCTGAACAGAAATACTCATCTGAAGTCTTTTTTTTTTTTTTTTTTTGAGACGGAGTTTCACTCATATTACCCAGGCTGGAGTGCAATGGCGTGATCTCGGCTCACCGCAACCTCCGCCTCCTGGGTTCAGGCAATTCTCCTGCCTCAGCCTCCTGAGTAGCTGGGATTACAGGCACGCACCACCATGCCCAGCTAATTTTTTGTATTTTTAGTAGAGACGGGGTTTCACCATGTTGACCAGGATGGTCTCGATCTCTTGACCTCATGATCCACCCGCCTCAGCCTCCCAAAGTGCTGGGATTACAGGCTTGAGCCACCGCGCCCGGCCCATCTGAAGTCTTTCTAGGAGGAAACGTGAGTTAAACTTCTAGATTATCAGCCTTTAGATTTCAGAGGACTTTCTTACTGAGGTGCAAGCAAACCTTATGTAACATGCTTTATGTCAAAAAAACTCTACCTAACTACAGGAAGGACATAGGCAAGATATTCTATAAAGGTATAAAAGTAACACTGCTTGTGTTCTTACACTTAAAAGGCAAGATCTTCCATAGTTTATTGCAAAATAAATACATAAATGAAAAGCTGATTTGCCAAAAACCAAACCAAACTCAACTTAAACCCTCACTCAATTCTTTACAAAGGGACATCTGTAAACACAGCAACACCAGGTGGCAGCATTATAAAGGAAAACTTGTTTTTAATCAATATCAGTCATATTTCTTGAAATCATGCTTTAAAAAATAATTTTAATTGGTCTTATATTTTTCTATTTAAATAAAATTCCCATGGAATTAAAAACTTTTTCACTATTCAAATCTTAATATGCCTACGTGTGCCTGGCATTATTCTAGGCATGAAAATGCTAAGACAAAACTGAACACGTGGCTAATCTTGCAGTAGATGTGCTGGTACTACTTAGGAAATAATAAGATAAATAGAGTGATGAGAATCTGTTCCAGGAATCAGAGAAATCAATCCCATCCATGCAAAGGATTGGTAGAATGAGGAACAGCCTCTTATAGAAGACTTATGACTAGAGAGAGACAAAGGAAAGGCAAAACCACTTTCAGGGAAAAGGTATAGTATAAGCAAAAGAATTTTAAAAATGCTTAACATGGTACAGGTAACAAAGATTCTATAATATGGTTAGTGGAGACAGATCAGATAATGCTGAAGAGGTAGGTAGGGGGATCAGATTAATGACAGTCTTGCTTATATTGTCGTAGGAAGCTCTGATTTAATCTGATGTCAATCAATGCTTCTCAATTTGAGTTATGTCTATGACTAAGAGATGCCAAGAAGTAAAAAATAAACTGTATATGCTTTCCCTGAAGGTCAATTTTACACATATTGAAGCAAGAAAGGTGAAGTTAATATAACTTTAGAGAATTAAATAGGTTCTATCCTGTACCAAAGAGGTGGGGGTGTCCAGAAAATATGATCAAAAAGTGTTTTTAATGGACTAGGAAACCTGTGATCTAAAGCAGTATACCACTCATTTGTTTTGAGGCAAAACTGTTCTACTTTAGTACCATAAACACAGTAGATACTCAAATAATTTAAATGAATTATTCCTCAGTACAGTAAATAGCAGCTACTTGTGGAATATTTTGGATTTTAGGAGCTTGATATGTTAGACTTTCTTAAAATTGAGCAAAATTTTTTTCTACAGCTTTGTTCTCAGGAGTTATAGATGCGAGAAGTTCCTGTAAAGAGCTCTAAACCAGAAAATAACAGTCTGCTGGTCAAACTCAAAACTGTCTTGGTTGATCTATAAGCTGGCTATCTTTACTGTTAACTCCCATCGTGATCATTTTGCTAATTTTCTGTTATAACTAGAGGGGAACGCTACTCCCTTTCTCATTTTTGCCCCATTACCTTCCTTTCTCCCTGGCCCCCACCTCTACTTTGTTACCTTAAGATTTCAAAAAAAATAAAAAATAATTCCTCAAAATAGGATGGACATCTCTGTTCCATCATACATTGACATGAATACTGGCAGTAAACACCTTAAAATAGTACTTAGCTTTTCTATATTCATTTTCTTAAAGTTGACACGCCCTAGGCATTCAATAGACTCCTTTAATCCTTAAAACAGCCTTCTGAGGTATGAACTCCCAGGCTGAGGTGCAGTGGCGTGATCTCTGCTCACTGTAACCTCCGCATCCCGGGTTCAAGCAATTCTCCTGCCTCAGCCTCCTGAGGAGCTGGGATGACAGACATGTGCCACCACACCCTGCTAATTTTTGTATTTTTAGTAGAGATGGGGTTTTACCATGTTGGCCAGGCTGGTCTCAAACTCAGGACCTCAGGCGATCTGCCTGCCTTGGCCTCCCACAGTGCTGAGATTACAGGCATGAGCCACTGCACCCAGCCATGATTATTTTATAGATAAGGAACGTGATTTTTACAATAGTTAAGTACCAAGGCAAGGGCCACATTATAAGTATCAGAGATGCAAGCCATGAGTGAATCTAAAATTATGTGATTCCAAAGACATTGCTCTGTCATATTTCCTTGTCCAATGGGGTGGGGGTTTCTTGTCTACTTTATATTATGGTAAGTGCTGAAAATTGGTTTTCTCATAACATCTTCAAGTTAATATTAAGAAGAAACTGATGCTCACAGACAAGAACTAAGAATTAATATGTCCAAGATCATTTGGATATAGGCAGCAAAGCCAAGATTTGGCAGTCAGGCTACAGAACCTATGCCCCCTTCAGCTACTGTATTATACAGGTATTGATCGACTTACGACCTATGCAACGTATGACCATTCGACTTTACGACCACAATCACTAGCCACGACTGCTCCGCATCGCAAACGTTGCCCAGCTGGGCGTACGACAGTGCGGATCAGCTTCCGGCAGCACTACCATCTCCGCGTGCATATAGCCTACTCAACTTAACGACCAAATCGTGTTACGACTGGTCTGTCGGAACCAATCGTGGTCGTAAGTCGAGCACTACCTGTATAGCCTTACAGTAAAAAATGAGACAAGCACTACAATAGTAGAGTAAATGCTACAAAAGGTATGTACAAGGAACAGTGCAGTTTCTTCTGGAAGGAACAGGGAAAGCTCTACAAAGGAGTAGATGCTCTTGGAAGGTAAGTATGTGTTGGGAAGTGAAGAAAACTTTATTACAGAATAGGAAAGAAAGTAGTGCAAAAGCACTAAAAAAGTGGTCCCCAACCTTACTGGCACCAGGGACAGGTCGTGGAAGACAATTGTTCCACGGATAGGGGTGGGATGGTTTCAGGATGAAACTGTCATCAGGCACTAGTTGAGTTAGGTTTTCACAAGGGGTGCACAAACTAGATCCCTCGTGTACAGTTCACAATGGTTTCCCACTCCTGTAAGAATCTAATGCTGCCTCTGATCTGACAGGAGGCGTAGCTCAGGTGGGAATGCTCATCACCACTCACCTGTTATGCAGTTGGGGTCCTAACAGGCTGTGGACCAGTACTGGGGGTTGGGGACCCCTGCATTAAGACATTAAAACAGCATGGGGAACTTTCTAGCTATAGGGTGGTGGGGGCCACATCAGAATAAGTGGTGACCCTTCCTCCTGATTAATATGGAAAAATTGATAAGGACCAGGCTATAAATATCTTTTTTTTGCCATGCTAAGTTTAGATTTTATCGTGTAGGTCTATTTGTCTTTCAGTCTTTTAAAATGCACATCTTTTTTTGATAAATGAAAATTTACTTCCCTCATCTATTATTTTTATAAACAATTTTGTGTGCAAAGATGAAGGGAAGCATTTGAGGCATTTTTAACAAGAGAGTGACATGATCTGATTTTCACATTAGGACACCCACTTTCTGGCAACTTGGATGAAAGATTACAAGGATACAAATCTGTTGGCAAAAAGGCAGCTAAGCCAACAGCTCAAGTCAAAGGTAATAATGAGCTAATGAATTCAGTGGCAGGAGTGCAAGGATGGAAAGGAGGAAATGGATCAAGAGATATAAGTGGATAGTAAATCTGTGAGATTTAGAGATCAACTATACGTAGAAAATGAAGGTAAAAGAAAAGTTAAAGATGACTTCCAAAGTTTTGCTGGAGTCACGTGTACATGGTGGTGTACTAACTACGAGGTAAGTGTTATACGAAGAAAAGCAGTTTTTGATGATGTTGTTTGGAGCAGTAGTGGTACAGTTCAATTACAGAAATATTTAGTTTACGATACAGAAGAATATCCAGATACAAATAGTAAGCTGGCATTAAATAGAATTAGTTACAAAAAGAAATGTGAGAAATGGCGATAGAAACCATGGGCAAGGTTGAAGCTTTTCAGGGAAGATATGTAGGATGATGAGATATACAAACACTTGGCTTTCTAGTTCCCAACCTAAGGTAATCTATCTTTGCTCAAAATATACACTGTATGTCTTTGAAATTCTCTCTTAACAGAGCCCCTATTGGGGGGAAAAAAAAAGACTATCTTAATTTCTGGATAGCACTTAGTAAAGTAAGCATTCACAGTACAGTTAAGTGTTCAATAAATGTGGCTGAATTAATTTACAAAGTTAATTTAATATTAGTAAGTTCTAGGATGTATCATTCTGTTCAATTTAGTAGAAAGCATAGTTTAAAACTGAGTTTTTTTTTTGTTTTTTGTTTTTTGTTTTTTTTTGAGATGAAGTCTCACTCTGTTGTCTAGGCTGGAGTGTGGTGGTGCAATCTCGGTTCACTGCAACCTCCACTTCCCAGGTTTAAGTGATTCTCCTGCCTCAGCCTCCCGAGTAATGCCTGCCACCATGCCCAACTAATATTTGTATTTTTAGTAGCGACAGGGTTTCACCACATTGGCCAAGGCTGGTATCAAACTCCTGACTTCAAGTGATTCACCCTCCTCAGCCTCCCAAAGTGCTGGGATTACAGGTGTGAGCCACCACACATGGCCAACATTAAATCTTTACTACGGTGAATATTCAATAATGCTGTAGACTAATTAAAAATTTCAAATTCACATTTTAGATCTAATTTACCTTTCATCACAATAAGAAAATTTCATGTCCAGGCTGTGTCGACTGAGAAAAGTCTTGCTATCTAAAGGAATTTCAATATTTGATGGGTGAGGAATGGGTTCACAAATCAGCACCAAACAGGTCATAGGTGGTTTCTTATACCCACACTGAGGTTGGTTACTGTTGGTATCATATACATGAATATGGCCTGTGCAGTGTAATACCTGTGTATGAAGAAGAAAACAAAACATTTAAAAAAATGTATTTACAATGCTGGGGGAGAAAAAGCAGAGACGAGCAGTTGAGTCTGATACGGCCAGTATGCTTTGATAAATTTTACTGTCACTGGTAAATTAACCTTGTTTTCGAAATCAATAAATGTTTTTCCTACGATACCACCTATGACCTACTTCCTGCCCAGGCCTATAAATTACTCTTTAAAAAATTCCCCTCGGATAAAGTCTAGGCTGCCTTTTCATTCATCTCATCATCTGGCTGTTTGATAGTTATTTCTTGCTCTGATGACTATGTTTTAACACTGAACAAAGACACAAAACAATGATTAATAGAAAATTAAGCCCTATCAGGATTCAAATATTGGGTGGTTGGCAAAGCCAACTGATTAGATAAGGCTGGTATACCAGTGCCACAATTCACATAATTTAAGTTTGTGCCTCAAATTGGCAAATTACTATATGGTTCTGGATTTTGGAGATCACATGCAAATCAGCTGAAAGTATAAATGTTACATATATAAACACCAAGGAACTGTAAACTTTCCCTCACAATTCTAAAGTTATCTTAATACTACAATGTCTATGTATAAATAAAGTGTATCATCAATCACAAATCATTTTCACTTACCTTCCATGTTGCAGACTTTATGTTCATAGTTCTCCCTCGGCTAGTTAAGGTACACTTCATTCTGAGAAAAAAGCTTCGCTGTGTGTTTTGTTCTTTACCCTTTTTCACAGGGCCTAATGAAAGCATGAAATAAATTTTTAAAGCAAATAAATATACAAATTTGTTACAATGTAAGTAGCAAAGTACCCACCACCTAGATCAACTGAATACCTGTTCAATTAAAAGTCTCAGCATGAACACAGTTAATTCATTCCCCTTTTACCCACTCCAGCACACCCATGAAATCTGACATACACTACTCAGTAGCAGTGATTCCCTGAGTTGGCTGAAAGATAATCCATATTTGGGATAACAGTTAATCATTCAAGCCAGTAAGCTTAGTCAAACTACAAAGAAATATAAAAACGTTATGAGTTTGCTCTATAACTGTGTTATTGGTACACAAGAATGCCTAAACAAAGAACTTCAATAAACTCTTCCTATCATTTCCTGAATGTGTTAGCTCGATTTCTAATAAGCATTCTATGTATTTATAGAACCTTTAAAACAGCAACTTTCTTTTTTAACAGCAAATAACATTTTTACATGTCTTATTTTTTCCACCTTAATTTATGTAGTAAACAAGACAGGAAATTATTTCTACTTTGTTACTACGAGAAAACACCAGCAGACCAAATGACTTATCAAAAGCTACAGAAATAGGCCCGGCACAGTGGCTCAGGCCTATAATCCTAGCACTTTGGGGAGGCTGAGGAAGGAGAATCACTTGAAGTCAGGAGTTCGAGACCAGCCTGTCAACATGGTGAAACCCCGTCTCTACTAAAAATACAAAAATTAGCTGGGCATGATAGCGGGCACCTGTAATTCCAGCTATGTGGGATATGGAGACAGGGGAATCACTTGAACCTGGGAGGTGGAGGTTGCAGTGAGCTGAGACTGTGCCACTGTACTCTAGCCTGAGTGACAGAATGAGAATTCATCTAAAAAAAAAAAAAAAAGCTGCAGAAATAAAGCAAAGTCAGAATTAAGTAAAGTCTATTCACTCCTATTCCAAACCTCCTATAACTAAAAAATGAGATCATATTTAGGTGACTAAGGAAATAGAATCTTGCTGGGTGTGGTAGTTCATGCCTGTAATCCCAGCATTTTGGGAGGCTGAGATAGGAAGATCAGGAAGATCACTTGAGGCCAGAAGTTTGAGACTAGGCTGGCCATTGTGGCAAAATCCTGTCTCTACTAAAAATATAAATACTAGCCAGGCTTGAATCCTGGAAGGATTCAAGAGTATATTTTCAAAAGATGCCATGAGAGCGAGAGAGCAAGAGAACGAGAGAGAGAGAGAGGGAGGGGGAGAGAGGGAGGGGGGAGAGAGGGAGAGGGAGGGAGAGGGGGGGAGAGAGAGAGAGAGAGAGAGAGAGAGAGAGAGAGAGAATGTGTATGTATGTGTGTAGGTGGTGATGGTTGTGGCAGTGGCAATAAAGATTCACATGCAAAATCCTTTGGGTATGTTCATTCCTTCATAATCTATGCTTGAATTATACTGACCTTTGAAAGAAACCCAAGGCCTTTGAATGGGGATCTGTAGATTAATTTAAAAATCAAGGTAGGCTGGGCGCAATGGCACACACCTGTAATCTCAACACTTCGGGAGGCCAAGGCAGGCGGATCACGAGGTTAGATTGAGACCATTATGGGTACCACAGAGAAACCCTGTCTCTACTAACAATACAAAAAACTAGTCAGGCATGGTCGCACATACTTGTAGTCCCAGCTACTTGGGAGGCTGAGGCAGGAGAATCGCTTGAACCCAGGAGGCAGAAGTTGCAGTGAACCAAGATAGTGCCACCTCACTCCAGCCTGGGCAACAGAGCGAGACTCCATCTTAAAAAAAAAAAAAAAAAAAAAAAAAACCAGGATAACAAAAAATTACCAACTTTTTCCTAAAGGGTGAAAAAAAAAATTTTTTTTTTAAACACTAAATTTTAAACTCTCTAAAAATAAGTTATTTTGTAATAACTTATAAATTCTAAAGCATCTTTTTAGAATTTATATAAATGATAGGACTATTTGTGTAAACATGCCATTGGCTCTCAGTGTATCACTAAAATGTGATGCTTTGCAACAGTCCCTGATTTTTAAGAGAAAAATCTGCCTTTTAGTTTCCCAATGGAACATCAATACTTCATTAACCACATTAGGAATGATTTCAAAAATGTTTGTGTGCTTTAAAAAAGAACATTTGGTTCAAAATATATATTTAAACTATATTAAGACTATCTGATTTGGAATAATGCATTAACATCATTACCAAATCAAAACAAGATTTCTTAATATCCATCCATTTATAGTCTAGCCCCAGGAAAAGCACTGAGCAGTCAATATAAACCTCAACTCTGCACAACGGAACTCATATATTAAACTCATTGACAAGCCACTTAGGTCCACAGCATATTTACTCCTCCTTTATACAGAATTCTCAAAAGTATGCATTGTTTTCCAAATTAACAGTAACAACACAATATTGAATTTTAAAACAGGAGACAGGTCCTGCTGACACGGTGAAAAAAAGACAGTAGAATGTGGTGAGAATTCAAAAATATGAAAAGAGCTCCAAAGAGCTAATGAATGAGTGTGGACTCTGAAGCTAGTTCAGCCCAAGCTCTGCCATTTACTAACCAAATAATGTTGGGCAAGTTACTTAGTAACTCTGTGCCTCAGTTTCCTGGTAAAATAGAAATTTTAACAGTTAACTTCACAGAGTTGTTGTGAGAAATAAAGGAGGTAAAAGCATATAAAATGGGAAGAACAGTGTCCTGGCACGGAGTTTTCTCTCAATGGAGGTTAGCTATTATTATTGTAAATGAGATGAAAAAGAAATACTTAGTTATACAAAAAGTAAATTTGAGGTTGTATAATATAGAAGTAAACAAACTTATGCACTTAAATTGGAGACCAACAACAACAGCAGAACATAAGAAATTTTCCTTGTGGTAACTTCCCAACATGAAGAAAACTTCAATTATGATCAGTATACGCTGTTTCAGATGGCACAAATGTGGAAAGACTTTCTTGAAATTGTTTTTGTAATTGAAGAGGTACTTTCCAAAAATCTTGGAACACATGATTATTTTTAATAATTATTGATCAGTATACACTGTTTAAGAAGACACAAATGTGGACTTTGTTTTTCTTAATTCAAGAGGTACTTTCCAAAAATCTCGGAACACTTACTTTGTTGTTTTTTTTTTTTTTGAGACAGAGTCTCGCTCTGTCACCAGATGCCAGGCTGGAGTGCTGTGGTGTGATCTTGGCTCACTGCAGCCTCTGCCTCCTGGGTTCCAGAGATTCTCCTGCCTCACCCTCCCAAGTAGCTGGGACTACAGGTGTGTGCCACCATGCCCACCTAAGTTTTGTATTTTTTAGTAGAGATGGGGTTTCACCATGTTGGCCAGGATGGTCTCAATCTCTTGACCTCGTGATCCACCCACCTTGGCCTCCCAAAGTGCTGGGATTACAGGTGTGAGGCACCACGCCCAGCACACTTAATTATTTTTAACAATTCATTCCTAAGAATTAAAAGTCTTACTATTTTTGTTAATATGTGGGCATCTACAATGTAATAACTTTATAATCAAACTACACAGTCTCAAATTATTGAGAACATCCTAAGAAGTCAATAAGCAGTTATTTGTCTTAAAATTCTGGTGAACTTTTTCTCTTGGGCCTCAGACCTCAAACTGGCACCTCAACTTTAATGATTGTCTAAAATCCTATTATCTGCCTTTGGTATTATAATTTCTCCTTGCCTTAATGGTGTATTTTAATTTTTAACTCCATTTCATGGAGATCTTCCTGGCTCAGTCTCCCAAAGTGCTACAATTAAAGGCTAATTCTAGCACTTTGGGAGACTGAGCCAGGAGGATCACTTGAGTCCAGGAGTTCAAGACCAGCCTGGGCATGGTGGCTCATGCCTGTAATCCCAACACTTTGGGAGGCCAAAGTAGGAGGATGGCTTGAGTCCAGTAGTTCAAGACCAGCCTGGGCAGCAAAGTGAGGCTTATTCTCTACAGATGATTTTTTTAAAATTAGCTGGGCATGGTGGCACACATCTGTGGTCCCAGTTACTTTGGAGACTGAGGTGGGTGAATCACTTGAGCCCTAGCAGTCAAGGCTACAGTGAGCTGTGATCATGCCACTGCACACCAGCCTGGACAACAGAGTGAAACTCCATCTAAAAAAAAAAAAAAAAAAAAAACTCTTGGTCCTGATTGTTATTTATTTTTCCATTTTATGTCTCACACATACACAATTATTTATGCAATTAGGTGGGCTTTCAAAATGAAATTCCTAAAAACTAGAATAACAGTTTTAATGAAGAATAGACTTAACATTTTATTAAACCTGAAATAACATTTTGCCTTAGGTAAGTATAACAGCAAAATTTAATAATTAGCAATAGTATCTGATTATGTAAAACCACCTGTCACATTAAATCAAACAACAGACTTTTCTTACCATTTCTGTGTGTAAGCATTTCTCTCATTTCCTCATGGTCACATGGATGAGTAAAATCAAACACACTGTGTCCAGTGAGTTCAAACTGTAAATACATTAAAAAAAATTAGGATTGTATCATAAAATCATAAAAACATACAGAAAGGCTCCTAATATGTGTACATTTTACCTGAGTTAATCCCATATATTTGTTCACATTATCGGAAATGTAAATCATGTCACCATCATCTGTGAGAACCATAACAAAACCATCCAAGGCTTTCAAATAAAAGCAATTCATTTGTGCTTTCATTTCATCTTCAATATCCAAATCACCTAAAAAGGGCACAAGAAAAGGAAAATTAGTTAAAAAGTTATACTTAAATGATATAATATTTAGATGTTTTTATAGTTTTCTCACAGATACTTTATTTAACATATACAGTCATTTAAACAGAGAACAGTCAAGGCCAGAAGCTAGAAAGAGCATAATTAGATGTGCCAGCTGCTTTTCATGATTATTTAAAGTAATGTAGCAAGGTAAATGATCAAAGAAGAGGAGTCATGTTTTTTAAAGGAAGAATGAAAGGTAGATGGAACAGGAGAAAAAGGAAAAATTAAAAAAAAAAACAAAAAAACAGTATCTTTAAAATTCCTGACTAAAGCTTTAAAAGGAGGTAATAAAAAGGATGTTATAATAGAAAAGAATTCAGAGTATGTTTAAAAGAATAAAGCAAAACAAAATTACAATGCAAAAAGAATGATTATTTCAAAGAATAACTTAACTGATGAGAAAAAAGTGAAGTTTGATAAAAATGGCTAGAATTATAGAACAAATTTTAAAAGTGTACATATCACAACATAATGACATATACAAAATGAAAACATTGTGACCACCTTCTAAAAATAATTTCTATTTACTTCTAATTTCTAATTTTCAGGCCTATTTACGCCCTTGTAAAATAACTCACCAGCATCCAGCAGTTTCCTCACACGCAAATAGCTGATGGTAAGTCTCATAACAGAAGCCTTATCAAGATGTGAGCTCACATTATGTGGAAGTGGCAACTGATGGGCAAGCTCATAAAAAACTTCAGATTCTTTACTTCGCCGAGATCTGGCTGCATCTCGAGACTTTTCTTTTCGACGTTCAGAACTTATCCTACTTAACAACAACAAAACAAAACAAAACATGAGACGGAAGAAGTTTGCCTTAGCTTGAATAAAACTACATTTCTGCTCATCACAGAAGGATTAGAAGATGCCATTTAATTAAATTACATTGAGTTTTGTCTACTAGATGAATGTACTTTTATAAAGGACAACTATATAAATTTTGGATTACTGCATACAAAAGGAACTCTCACAAGAAGTCCCAAACCAAGCTTTAAACCTTTCGGAAGCAGGTGTTTCTCCCCAGCATGTGTAATTGCAGAGAATGCTTTTATTTTACGCAAAAACTGAAAGTAGCCTGTATATCTAAGGCTGTACTTCATAGTCATTCAAAAGTAGTCTCAACACAAAGAAACCATGATTAAGGCTAGAGAAAACTACCTAAAGTTGTACATAATAACTTGAAAATAGGAGTTGTTAGCAGGTAGAACAGTAATAGCTACAAACTGATTTCTACTCAAGTTTCTTTAGACTCCAATACTTTCTCACTCTTTACCTTACCACATGAACAACACTGACAATAAGCTATAGGAAATGATATTAGCAGCTACAAGCCAGTGTAGGTTGCCTCCTCCCTTAGTAGCCTCTTATCTATTACTAGCACAATAGGTACCAAATAAATGTAGGAATATGGAAGAAAAAAAAGCTGTGGCACACACAATACCCAGAATTTAAAGGGATAGGTTAGCAAAGATAAAGGTGTAAATACAATGACGTATTTTCAGGGAACTAGTCCAAGAAGAAAGATTTTCATCGTCACACCAAGCAAAGACGTCTTCCTTTGCTTCACTGCCTAGTGACATCTAAGAGCTTCTTCAATACCTATAGTTTATTAAAGGCTACCATGTGCCAACATTATCCCGTACTAGGTGCCTAATTCTCTCAGGACAACCTGTATATAGGTTAAATATTGTCCCTATTTTACAAATGAGGGAACTGGCATTCAATAGGTTAAAAGTAGCCATTATGTATCAAATAGGATTTGAACTCAGGTGTTTTTTTTTACTCCAAAGTCTCATCTTTTTCAAACTGTTTCTCTTCTTAATAAGGAATGCTGCTTCTACTTCAAACACTCCCATGATCCCCTATGCCCCTCAACTCAATCCTGTTAAATTGGTTCTTGGCCAAATGTTAAAAACAACTATTACGATTTAGTGACCATTGAGCAGTCTACTAAATAAGGACTTTTAGCCAGCATTATTTCACTTAATCCTCCTTACATCCCATTAATGAAGTATGTAATTGTCTCTACCTAAAATCTCTCAAATGATCTGCAAATCTGAAAGATCCAACCACAGGGCAGCATTCTCAAGTAACAGGCACAGTTCTTAGCATATGGAACTGTTATAACTCTTGTTATAATATAACACAAGTTGTATTGTGACAATAGTGATGCTTGTTTTAGCACTTACTCAAGTTTGTGTGCTTGTAGGACTTTTATACTTTAATAAGGAATGTAAGCATGTTATTGTAGTAACTGAACTTTGACTCAAGCATCTAGATCAATTTAACTTGGGTACCTTGAAATTTAAGATGAGTTATTAAAAATTATTATCTTCATCTGGTTAGATAGATGGTGACACCATTATCACTTATAACTAGTTATATGAATCTATATGAACTATAACTAGTTACATGAACTAGGATTTTCTCAATGCTATACTATAAAAAAAATGACTCGCTGAGGCTACATGAAAATGCAAATGCCAGCAGTCTGTAATTTCATTTTTCATTTCACTGCATTGTTCTCTGTAAATGTTTTCAATCTGAATTTAGAAATGTATGACTTGATCTGTATAAGCAGAAGAGTAAAACAAAAAAAATACAATGTATGGCAATACTACTCCAGTATATAATGGAGTTCCATGCACTATTCTCAGGATGAGGGGTGTCTAGCAGGTCCCTATTGGCCTTAACAGAAACTGTTTCCCTCACTTCCTCCCCTGCCCGCTTAAAGTGGTAGGTGAGAGGCAGTGATAGCTATGAGAAGTAGATTTCTATCTGATTCAAATAAAGCCTCCAAAATAGAATGATAATCAGTTATCTCATGTTAAACCTTAATATTAGTTCAAATGCCACATCAGTCCAGGCATTCGTCGTTGCCTAGGCTGGTCTCAAACTTCTAGGCTCAAGCAATCCTCCTGCCTCATCCTCACAAACGGCTCAAATTACAGGCTTGAACCATTGTGCCTGGCCAAGGTGGTCAGAATTTTATTAAAAACTTACTATATTTGTTCTGAACCACTCAATGGATGTAAACTACCAATAAATGACTACCCAAATGAAATACTTGATTAAAAATTGAAAAGCTTATAATAGCTGCTATGTGCTTTTAAAGGGTATCTGATCAAGCTAACTATGGTAATGAAATGTCTCCAAGCCCTCTGAAATACATGTATTGTCCAGAACTTTGAAGATAGCAGTGACTGTCCAAGGAGTGGCAATAAGCATCTAAGACAAATCCATTAGAAATGTGAGGTTAGAAAAAGCATCTAAGGGACAGTATATTTAAAATCTAGTGCAGACTGAAAATAAGAACATGAGACTGAATTTTGGAAGAAAACCAACCTTCAAGAAAACAACTAATATAGACTTGAAAATCCTGTATTAGATGAAGGTGATAAAAATCATTATGTCCTTTATCATATAATGAGTCTAGACATAAACCAATCAGTGGATCTATAATAAATATTTAATGGAGAAATTTGTATAATATCCTTCATATGTAGACTACTGGAGGTCTTATAACATTTCTAAGTAACCTTAAAGCTTACTTAAAGCTAAAGCTTCCGAAATTCTTACGAGTTTCAGCACCTGAACTGCCCAGCTTCTTGTCTAGTAGTCACAAGAAGGCTAATTTTATCAGTCATTTTTTTTTTTTTTTGATACGGAGTTTCGCTCTTGTCACCCAGGCTGGAGTGCAATGGCGCGATCTCGGCTCACCGCAACCTCCGCCTCCCAGGTTCAGGCAATTCTCCTGCCCCAGCCTCCTGAGTCGCTGGGATTACAGGCACGCGCCACCATGACCAGCTGATTTTTTGTATTTTTAGTAGAGACGGGGTTTCACCATGTTGACCAGGATGGTCTCGATCTCTTGACCTCGTGATCCACCCGCCTCGGCCTCCCACAGTGCTGGGATTACAGGCTTGAGCCACCGCGCCCGGCAATTTTATCAGTCTTATACCACAGATTACAGTATTGACCAAGAATTATTTCTGTTAGACCAGGGGGTCTAGGTCCCACAGATATCAACCCTATACTATTTGTTTTACTGCTTACATTGCACAACAAAATATGTGTAGCTCGGAAGGAAATAAGTACATTTTCCGCAAGTAAATAAGGTCACTATATTTCTCTAAATGTTATAAATTGAGTCTATTTTAAGTACAGATCAAGTCAAGTTCTGCTACTGCTTAACGTACTATTTCAGCTAAGAGTACATTCAAAAGTTTGTTCACTCATATCAATGACTGTTCTAGAACTAATGTTGGAGTATACTACTGTCAAAATAGCTGAATATTTGTGGTACTGTAGTTTTTACATGCTTATTATTTAATATACAGTATTAGACACAAAAATAACAATTATATCTTGAAATTATTTTGTATAGGAAATATATTTAGAAAAATAATTTTGAGCCACTGTCTTATTAAGCTTCTTGTGTACAAAGTTCATGAATAAGCAATAGTTTTATAGAGAATGTCTATTATTCTTCAGATTAAGAACAAAATATTTGGTGCTTTTTAGGTTAGTAAAAATTAAAAAAAAAAACACAGGACACAAAATAATTGCAGGGATTTAAACTCATCTTTCCATGTTGCACAAAAGCCTGTTAGCATTCCTAATTGTAAAGGTATGGGACTTCAAGAACTGAAGTTAAGCTGTAACTATTCAAAATATTAGCAGATTATCAGATTTATTTCTAATAAAGTAAATGTACCTCAATTCTATTATTTGGTGAAATAACTCTTTCTGACCTTGAAGGAACAAGGGGGGTTTTGTTGTTTTTGCACTTGTATCAGTATTTCTACAAGACTGACGTTCTGAAGCAAAATTCCATAATATAAAAAAATGTGCTACTGAAATTTTTAAAAATAGGTAATAGTGTTCCAAAAGGTTCTGTGCCCATTTTTGTCTCTGCCAGTTCATGAATGTGTATATCAATTCCCCCATGCACTCTGCAATATTATATATTATGCATCTTTTTAAGCTTATTAATTTCTGGTCTGATAGGTGAGAATTCTATCTCATTATTTTAACTGACTTGCACTTCTCAGGCCCAAGAAAAATGCAAAAAAAAAAAAAAATTGTTCATGTTCATTTTTCAGTTGGCATTTTTGACTACAGTTTTATTTTGATTTTATTTTAGGGGGAGTCGTGCTGTCACCCAGGCTGGAGTACAGTGGCATGATCATAAGCTCACTGCAGCCTCGAAATCATGGGCTCAAGTGATCCTCTCCTTCCCTACCTTAGCCTCACACACTACTATGCCCAGCTAATTCTGTTAAATTTTTTTAGAGATGGAATCTATGTTGCCTAGACTGGTCTTGAACTTCTGGGCTAAAGCAATCCTCCTGCCTTGGCCTCCCAAAGTGGTAGGATTATAGGTGTGAGCCACCCAAACTGGCCTTTGCCAGTATTTTTAAATCCAAATATCTATGCATGGTACTTACTATGTATACAGTGGTATTCTAAACATGTTTCACCTATAATTTCATCTTTATTATCATCACCATGTTACACATAAGGACCCCTGGTTAAATAGCTTACCCAGTTACTCTGTTAATAAACCGTAGAACCTGTATTCCATTCAAGCAGTCTGGTGTCCATGTGATTAACATTAGGCTATGCTGTCTCTCAAAAACTCATCCTAATTACCAAGGCAAGTATTCTTAAGTCTAGGCTATTATTATATGAAATTTGCCTAGTTCACATACCAAAGATATAAAGAGGGAATTACAGGGGTTGGCTTCAAAATTTAGGACTTAACCTAAGCTATTCAGAGGGACTCAGGACCAGGCTTTTTCTTGGAGTTTGCTTATAAATCCAAAATCTCGGCTGGGTGTGGTAGCTCACACCTGTAATCCCAGCACTTTGGGAGGCCGAGGTGGGCAGATCACTTGAGGTCAGGAGTTTGAGACCAGCCTGGCCAACATGGTGAAACCTCATCTCTAAAAAAATAAAAATTGGTGGGTTGGTGGGCTAGTGGGATGGCAGATGAGGAAGATGATCCTACCTTTGAGGAAGAAAATGAAGAAACTGGAGGAGGTGCAGAAGGTGGACAGGATAAAAGAAACAGACTTTTTTCTAAAGAATTTTGATGTATGATGTATGGCTTTGGGGATGACCAGAATCCTTATACTGAGTCAGTAGATATTCTTGAAGATCTTGTCATACAGTTCATCACTGAAATGACTCACAAGGTAGAGAACAAGTTGAAGATATCGTCTTCTTGATTCGAAAGGACCCAAGGAAGTTTGCCAGGGTTAAAGACTTGCTTACTATGAATGAAGAATTGAAACAAGCCAGAAAAGCATTTGATGAAGCAAACTGTGGATCTTGACACTTTTTGTAGTTTCTGAAAATTACCATCTGGGGATATATATAACAACGGTATATCTTCTAAAGTAAGGTTCTGATATCTAGCCATGTAAATGAAAGACGGAGAAACACAAAGTTTTCAGCCTTTCTTTATTTATTTTTATTTTTTAGATACAGGGTTTCACCATGTTGGCCAGGCTGGTCTCGAACTCCTGATCTCAGGTGATCCACCCACCTCAGCCTCCCAAAGTGCTGGGATTACAGGCGTGAGCCACTGAGCCCAGCCTCAGCCTTTATTTTTATGCCTTTGATTTTAGAGTGATATTGGTGCGTTTAATTACCTGCCTTTGTATTACCATGCTTGAATTACTTACTGGGTTTTAATGACCACTCATAAGTCAAAGTACCTTGCAAACCATGCAGTTCCTTCTGACTTTTGACTATCTAAAGGATAAAGCAGTATTTATGTGTTAGGTATGTTTATGCCCTTATAAGCTACTGTAGCTGTTTAATATGTGAAATCTAAATAGCATTTTTGACTTGACAGCTCAGACATGTACTTTATGTAGTTGGAAGTTTTTGGACAACAACTAGTTTACTGTCTAGTTTATTATTAAACATTATTAAAGGTAATTATTATTCAAGATAATGAACTGGACTGGCCACTGTGGCTCACGCCTGTAATCCCAGCACTTTGGGAGGCCGAGACAGTTGGATCACTTGAAGCCAGGAGTTCTAGACCAGCCTGACCAATATAGCAAAACTCTGCCTCTACTCAAAATTCAAAAATTAGCTAGACATGGTGGCACGCACTTGTAATCCCAGCCACTTGGGAGGCTGAGGCAGAACTGCTTGAACCTGGGAGGTGGAGACTGCAGCGAGCCGAGATGGCATCACTGGACTTCAGCCTGGGCAATAGAGCGTGAATGACTCTGTCTCAAAAAAATAAATACAGATAATGAACTGGTTTGCATTTCTTTTAAAGAAATGACAGAGAAAATACAGTTTTTTGTAAGAATGTTTCTCTCTCTTAAAAGATAATTTGTTTTAATTTTCTTCAGGTAACTAGTTATTATTTTTATTTAAGAAACTAAGTTTCACGTAAATAATGCTGTGTTGGGAGGCTTTTTGAGTTAAAATCTTTTCGGACTTATAACATCCTGTTAAGTTTTAGGAGAACTTGTTTTCCCAGATCAGATTCAAGCTTCTAAAAATAAATGCTTTCAGTAGCAGGAATGGCACTGCTTAAAAAGCTGATGGCAGGATAAGCATTTGGGTTAGTGTTTTATTAACATATTTGTAAGTACTTGTTCATTGTGGAAATGTAACCTTTGTGGCTAAACCATATGTGGCTATGGAAACCATGTTTGTAGATACAGGTTTTGTGTGTATTTAGTCTATTGTATTAAATTATTGCCCTTAACTTAAAGTAAGGATTACAATCGCATTTAAGTAGATCATTGAATGTTATTGTTTATGAAACTTACTTTTGTGTGCCACTTATAAACATGATCTATAAATCAGTGCTTGGGAAAAGTTTACTTTCTTAGCCTACTGATAAAAGAATAAAGTATGAACAATTAAACAGGTTGATGCTTGAAAAATAAATAAATAAAAATTTTTAAAATTAAAATTAAAAATAAATCCAAAGTTCTAACTGAAATGCACCTACCAATGGCGATAGATGCTCTCTGCTCTACTGTCCAGCAGCTCTTCAAAGCAAGGTATCCCCTTCTGGTAATGCCAATCATTAGGGGGAGAGAATCAAAAGATGGTAATTTAATCTATTCTATACACTCCCAGTAGACTTTATTTGTACAGAGCAACTCTTTCAATATCTAAGTTCAACATTTTGGTATTTTACTTGCTCAACATGTTTCACAGTCACAGCACCTTCCTTGTCGTTTGTACTCATTTTTAAAGTTCTTCTAACTTGTATTAGGCCAAATTAATGAAGAAAGGCTGAAGTTTTTTAAATACTAAAAACATTTTAGATCTATACCTAAAGCTAATGCACATAATACAGTGATGCAGTCTCAGGTGAGGTGATTTTCTGAGACTGACTGGTTTTTAAGTGGGAAGGGTTTTGTCCTCCAAAATTTTGTATGATGGTGGCATAAACACTGGAAGGTAACCCTCAAGGTCTAATCCTCAAGGTTTTTAATTTCATCATTTTTCACAGGAAAACAAAAGGAAGATTCACCAAGTTCTTGGTTTGTATTTTGCAGCACATTTGAAGGAATTTTAGGAACTGAAATACCATTAAACAAATAAACAAAAAGTTTTAACAATCAGTACTTAGTATAACAACATCTCACATTTCTGTAAGGGAATTCAGTTACTGTTCTTTTTTCTTAAATGGCTCTGAGTATTGTTTTGCTGTTTGCATAAGAATGTTTACTAACCTGAGTGTTTTCACATACTTGGGAAGCTTAGATTTTTGAAGGTTCCAGCAAACATTCAATTTGTGTCAGCCTGACATTAAGATATACTCCTTATACACAGCTCTACTCTATATTTCACAATGTGCTCAGTTCATTTACATTGATTCTATTTTTATAAATCTAAATAATCTCTTTATTGTTTTGGAAAAAAAACCCTCCAACAGTTTTTTCCCCCTTCTGTTCCCACACCACAGCAATCAACAATACACAAGCTAACTTTGGTAACCAAATGGGTGGAGGAAGCGTTCTCTCCACCACCAAGTGAGCAATCAATTCTGCAGCCGATACCAGTTGGGTGTCCTTCAATTCAATTCTAACACTATCTACCTGGAGACAGTGTCAGATTGAGGGCTCAGTCCCCAAGACTGCCCCTCTCCCCCAACATAAGTTCCAAGTCTAGGCCTCAGAAACTTCTGACTGACAGATTTCAAGTTGGGATTCTCACAAACCCATCTCTGCTGACAGAACTCAGGGATAAGTGTTTACCAGTTTATTACAGAGGTTATTACTAAGGATACAGATGAAGAGATGTGTGGGGTGAGGTATGGAAGAAAGGATACATCTATCAAGTACCATGCAGTGTGCTAGGTACTAGAAATATAGTGAGAAGTAGAACAGCCCTTGAGCTTAAATAGCCTCCCACTCTTTAGTCTACTGAAATAGTCACCTAATGCTGTATTCCCAAATGCTTGTCCAGCTGCATCATGAAGGACATTCAACATTTCAAATTCCTAGACCCCACTAGGAATTTCAATCTGTAAATTCTGATTCAGTAGATTTCAGTCAGGATTCCAAAATGGGAGTTTTTGAAAACTCCCAAGATGCCTAGGATACATAGGTTTGGGAACTACTAGCTGATCATTATTGCTAACCACTGTTACTCTGCTTTAATTTCTTTCTGGAGCCACTACCTAAAGATCCTTCCAAAGTAAAGAAATCTGGTATTATGTTCTGATTAAAATCCTATTAAATGTACACAGGACAAGGTCTAATTATTTTAAAAGGAAGCCCTCCGTTACCTAGTTTCCTGCCCATCTCTCTATCCTCATCATTTCCCACATTGTTCAGCCACATTGTAGTTACTCAAAAACACCATATTATTTCCTTTCTGGTTAAATTACTCTACTCCTCTGTCTGGAGGTACCCTTCCTAATATGTGGCTTGGTAAATTTATGAGAGAAACTTTTAAAGATTTAACTCAAACATCATTTTGTTTCTGGTTTTTTTTTTTTTTTCTGTCTTCCAAAACTGGCCCTCTCTGGTAGAACTGATCACTCTAATTATTTGGCCGTATTAATCTTCCTTTACAACCCTTAAAGATTCTTGGGGGCAGGAAACTGTCACACATTCATCTGTGTCTTCTCAATAGGGATATGCATATATTTGACTCTGGCGTTAGTATTTGGCCTAAATCTGCTATGACTTTGATTTTAGGCAAAGGAAAAGTTGACTGCCCTTTCAGCATTCTTTTGGGAATCCCTGACTTGTTCTTTATTAGTGATCCTATTATTATGTCAATTATAATAATTAAGAAGCATATCAATGCTAGTACTATAAACCAGACATACTATTTGAATTTACTACAGTTATCTGTATATGCATTTTCAAACATAAGCAAGCATACTAGATATAAGTTTCAGTGAAAACTTTATATTCTTTATCTCTCCGTTTCTTTGCACCCCTGGTCTTTTCCTGTAACAGCAACTAGACTAATCCTTTTAACAAGAAATCAAGTCATATCATTCCTCTCTGCTTAAAATGGTGTTTGCCTCATTCAGAGTAAAAGCCAAAGCGCTTCCAATAGTCCATATGGGCCACCACAATGGCTTCATTACCTCTTTAATCTCATCTCCTACCACTTTGCCCCCTTTGCTCATTCTGTTCTAGGCATACTGGTCTCCTTACTGTTCTTAAAACACTTCAAACACACTGCCTCCTAGGGCCTTTGCACTAGTTGTCCCCCTTGCCTGGACTACTGCTACCCTAAATACCTATGAGGCTTGCTTTTCCACCCTTTTCAAGTCTTTTTCCCAGTCTCACCTTCACTGAGTTGAGATTCCCTGATTACTACCTCCATCTTGGTCCTCTTGTCCTGCTCTATTTTTATAAAAACCTAAGTATGTATCTTACTTGCTTATTTTATTTTCTACCCCACCAATCCATACCTACACTGGAAAGTAAGTTTCAGAAAGGCAGGGACTTTTGTCTATTTTGTTCAATGATACATCCCAAGCACCTATAACAGTTTCTGACACATAAGAAGTATTCAATTATGTGCTAGCTGAATGTATGAATTATTAAATTGAGATTCAATCACTCAGTTGAAGTATAAATGTATATTTATACAAGAATAAATGCTACAATAACTGATTATGACAATTAATTTTGTGTACAAAAACAATAATTTATTCATCTAGCCAAGCTCCTGGCACAGAAAAGCAGCTTAGTAACTGTTAATAAATGAATCATGGAATAAATGTGAACACAGGCAAACATAGGCATTAGCCATAAGGTAAACATCAGAGCCAGCAGTGTCATTTTCCTGAAGACAAAAAAAAAAAACAAAACCCAAGCTACTAATTAAAACAATCATCCACCAGTATAACAATGAATATAGCATTACCATAAACCAAGGCAAATAAGTGATCTTGCCAGGAAAGAGATTTAGAGGTGTAAGGAAGAGCTGAGAAACTAGAATACTTATTTGCTGAAAAGAGGTTCAATGTTTAAGATTAGTTCCCTTATTTTTTTAATCTATACTCATAACTGTTACTGTTTTGCCCTAAGTTAATGTGGTCAGGAAAATGTATGAGTTGTAGTTAATGTTCTTAACCAATGAAATTATTAGCCAGGGACAGTGGTGCACTCCTGTAGTCCCAGCTACTCAGGAGGCTGAGGCAGGAGGATTGAGCCCAGGAGTTCAGGGCTGCAGTGAGCTGTGATCGTACCACTGCACTCCAGACAGACAAAGACTCTGTCTCAAAAAAAAAAAGAAAAAGAAAGGAACATTTAAATATCTTTATGTCTTCCAAAATCATTTACTAACTTTGGTTTCCACAGTCTTTTTTAAGAAAGTGCTGTCATGAAGTTTTCATTAAGTTGATACCTAATCCTACCGGCAATTGTTGCAAAACCAGAATACTTAAAACTTCACATTTAATTTTTAAAAACACTATCTCTACTTAATGGAAAAAATAGCAAAAACTTGACATTTCAAATTAAATATAAATTATATTTTCAAGACAGCTAACAATCTGTTATTTTATCTGGGCAAATGTCTTTTTAATTCTAATCAATAAACTTTAAAAATAAACCTTTAGGATATCCGTATGCTAGAGAATGTTATTGATTTATTCAACCAATATTTATTGATCAACTTTTATAAGCCTAACACTATTCCCAGAACAGGACACGGTGCAATAAACAAAACAGACCAAACCCCTACCCTACCTCCATGGAGGTTATGTTATGGAGCAAATGTATTTTTACACTGCTTACTGTTATCTAGCAGTACTTAACAGGGTCAATGCCTAACTGACAAAACAGTAGTCACATAAATTGTCTTTCCATTAAACCAGCTACCATAAAATTTCAGGATAAAAGCAAAGTCTACAAAAATTAATCTTTGTTTAGACTAGACGCTACAATATAGTATTATAAGAGCAGGCTATACAAAAAATTGAGTACGAATCCACTCCTATGTGTAATGTAGATGTATAAATATAAACATATGTAGCTATACATAAATAATTCACAGATGCACAGATAAAACCAGAATACAGTGATATACAGTGTTAGCAAAGTTTAAAAATATTAACTAGTTTCAAGATGTCAGGGTCACAAATTTTTTGTAATTTAACAAAAATTCACCACAAACTGACACTATCTGCATTTGTCAAAAAACTCTGAAAGAAGTAGTGATCTAATTTGAACCATCATATTTCTTTCTAGTAAAGGTTAAGTATATCCCACTGTATATCCTAAAGTACAGACTGAATAGGCAATGTAATTCAGTATCTTCGGTTTCTCATGCTAACCTAATTTTCAAATCTTGAAAATTCTGCATTTTATAATTAATCTGAAATTAAAAAAAAAAAAAAAAAGGTTTGTTTCCAAAGAAAAACATTCAGAATGCATACGCTTATTTTACTTTTCAAAGCAACTAAATTTCTTGTTTTAAATCATTATCTGAATGGCACAGCAACATCTCTTAAATATCCATAATTAAAGATGGATTATTCACCTTCCAATAATCTCACCAAAATGCTTATTTTAAATGTGATTTTCTAATGCTGCAGTGCAAAATACAGGGGGAAAAGTATCACTGTTTTAAATTGGAGGGTTCATTCTGAAAATGAAATCGATACGAAATAGCAGTAATGTGTAAATTTTTCATTTACATGTTAATTAGATTTATTAAGTAGCTAATACTTTTTCGTGTGTTTACCTTAACGTGTATTGAAATATTGTTTGTAAAAAGAATGTGCTTTTTGTTTTTAGAATATTCCTGACTAGTGATAGAAATAAAATCTTTCCTGGTCCAGAATTTGTGTTGATCCTCTCAACAAATCTTTTAGCTCTGAGTATGTATAAGGTGTTGTGCTAGATAAATGAAACAACAAAAAGGTGTATGTAAAGTTTTTACTCTAAGATGAAGGTTCTCAAACATCAGTTTGCATCACAGTCCCCTGGAGGAATTCTCAAAACACAGAATGCTGAGCCTTATACCCAGAGTTTCTGATTCAAGAAGTCTGAATGGAGCCTGAGAATCTGCATTTCTAACAAGTTAGCAGGTGTTACTGATGATGATGATCTGGGGACCACTCTGAGCCCTTTTTTCTCTAAGAATACTTACATGTTCTTCAAAAATGCCTAAAGAAGTAAAAGAGCAACACTCAAAACTAGTTTGTTACATACTTTTCTCTTTTAAAAAACCTAACTAAATGCTTTACAAATACAGGAAATATATCCAACTCCTAAGACATTAATACTACCACATACTTAGAACCTAGTAATTATAAAATACACTAACTACACTGACTATTCAATGGTTGACCTATGGTGTATATCACAATCATCAATAGAACTCTCTCCCCACCCCACCCAAGATATACAAGGCCAAATCCCAACACTGGAAATTAAAATTATAGGCTTGGCTTGTCTGTTTAAAAATAATCTCAACATAATCCTGATGAGCTCTCTTAGCTGTTTAAAGTCTATGTTTCACCTGTGAGTGCTTGTAAAATTTACAGATCCCTGAGTTCCAACCCAAAATTACCAAATCAGAATCTCTGGGGAGGGGGTCCCTGGGAATCCATAGAGCAGCTAAACACTCAGGTGATTAAACCACAGAAGTTTGGGAACATTAGCAGGTCTTAAAGCAAAAGCTTAACAAGTAGGCCAGCAAATTTTGAAAAATGAGAAAAATTTACTTTTAGCTATAACTGAATACACATCCTGTAACAAACCATATTTGTCAGGCAAAACACTGAATACAGTCGGTTTGGCAATACTATGTAAAGCGAGGTACAATTGCTAAGAATAGGAAGTTAGCAGTAAAACTCAATGATAAGCGAGCAAGAACAAGTGCATGGTTAATAAAACACACAATAACTTCACCTTAAACGTGTGTGTGTAGGGTTCAAAGATGACCTAATGAAGAATGTGATAACTGAATTTTTTTTCAGTTCTCTGAAACATTTTTTAAAGTCACCTATTAACACCTTCATGAATGCCACAAACATTCAAGAGTTAAGAATCACTGTTCATGGTTAAGAGGTGTGTATCACTGACTTTCCCTAAATTATCTACTCCATCACTCCTTTCGCTTTGCATTGCTTCCGTCTCAGGTGTAAATCCTTTTCTGTTTCCCTTATTTATATGCTCTCAGATGGTAACAGATCTAAGACTAGAACCTAAGAAGGTCAGTGACCCTAAACTTTGTGTGTATTCAGAAGAATGAGTCCTTGAAATAATTATTTGCTTAAATATAATAGAAGATGGATAAATTACAATAATAAAGTACTTATATAACAGGAAAAAACAAATGTATTAAATAAGGGTATACAATAGAAAGCATACCCTCAAGAATTCTTCTATTTAATATTTAGCTCTAAACCTTGACCGTGATAAAGATTCTGGAAACGATGACAAAGGAGCAGCTCTCCTAAAGCAGAAGTCTCTGTTTTCCAACTATACTAATCCATCCTATCCAATATTACCAAACAAATTTTCTCAAGTGACCTTCTGATCCTGTTCCTTTGCTTTTAGAAAGGGTTAGGTAACAACACCATTAGTGTGTGGCAGATCTCAGATTCCCCTTGAGAATCTCCACCCTTTTCCCCATTTTAATATGAAGCCCTATTTTTAATATGGCCTATGCCTTTCCACAAATCAGATGCTCAATATATAATTTTTAAATTAAAAGATTCAAGAAATTTGGGACTATTTTTTAAGAATAGAAGGAAGAAACATGATAGCTACCCTCATAATTTGAAAAAGATGTCACACAAAAGGCAGATCTGGTAACTTATGCAACTCAAGGGAGTAATAGGCCAGATGCAGTGGCTCACGCCTGTAATCCCTGCACTTTAGGAGGCTGAGGCGGACGGATCACCAGGTCAGGAGTTCAAGACCAGCCTGGCCAAGGAAACGCCGTCTCTACTAAAAATACAAAAATTAGCTGGGAGTGGTGATGGGTGCCTGTAATCCCAGCTACTCAGGAGGCCGAGGCAGATAAATGCTTGAACTTGGGAGATGGAGGTTGCAGTGAGCTGAGATCACGCCACTGCACTCCAGCCTGGGCAACAGAGCAAGACTCTGTCTTAGAAAAAAAAAGAGAGAGAGTAATAAATAGGAATTAAAACAGCAGTGCTTTGTTTAATACAGTTAAAGCAGTGCTGAAGTTACATTCTATAAAAATTTTAAAACTGTGTTTTCATTTTGGTGGTAACATAAAAAAAGGCATATTCTAGATCATCTAAATGATCTTTCCACAGTTATGTATACTTGCTTCAAGCCTTCTATGTCTGAGGCTGCATTTGTTTATGATCAAACTGTTACCAAATGACCACTAAAAGGAACATGGTTACGTTTTTTTAATGCGCGTGCGTGTGTGTGTGTGTGTGTGTATGAAAACTCTAAAAGCAGACTGGCCAATGCTCCTGTGGTGGTTGATATTAAACAACAAAACTTAAACCGAAGAGTCAGTACTTTGCAAAAACCTCAAACTTTAAAGTGCATTGAACTAAAACTTTAAAAATGTAATATGCTATGAATGAATAAATGAACATCAAAAATTGAATGTTTAACTGTGGTCGGAGCCATCAGCAACTCAACGCTGTACTCAATAAATTAGCTGCACAAATACCTGTTGAATAAATGAATGCACAATAATCTGTTATAGGATGTAGTAAAATAGTTAGGTGCCTGAGTCATGGTTAAGAACTGAAGAAATTTTTTGAACCATTGAAATAAGTCAACTTAAATTATCCAAGAAAATATCCCTTCCTCCATTCACAGTGAGGGCTATGACTATTTGTTTGACACTATAACCATTCAAATATTTGAACTATTAGTTAGCTACAAAGGCAGGTAATTTCCAACTTTCCTCTGCTAACAAGTTAAAAAACATTTAATGAGATTCTGGACACAAAGAACATGGAAATGTAGGCTTTCTTAATTTACCCTCCTTTAACATCCCAAGTAAATAGCTTTGAGAATATTTTTCTTCCTTTAGTATTACCACTACAGAAAATTATTGTAAAATAACGGTGGTGCATGGTTGCTCACGCCTATAATCCCAGCACTTTGGGAGGCCGAGGCAAGCAGATCACAAGGTCAAGAGATCGAGATCATCCTGGCCAACATGGTGAAACCATATCTCTACAAAAAAATACAAAAATCAGCTGGGTGTGGTGGTGCACACCTGTAGTCGTAGCTACTCATGAGGCTAAGGTAGGAGAATCGCTTGAACCCAGGAGGCAGAGGTTACAGTGAGCTGAGATCACGCTACTGAATGAGAACTCTCTCTAAAAAAAAAAAAAAAAAAAACCAATAACATGTCTATACATAAACCAGTATTTTAGTCTGCAAAGACTAGATTTTCACGAAAAAAAAAGTAAAGGAAAAGCCTCAGTAACTATTCTACCACAACTATTTATTCACTGGTGGTAAACAGCCTTCGTCAGATTATCCCAAAGAAGGCTTGAGTAATTCTAAACAATTCTGACAACAACGTAACAAATATAATATTAGGAATACAGGGAGAGCTTCTACTTAATTAAGCCCTTACTTTGTGCCAAGAGCCGTTCTGAGTGTTTCACATGAGTTGATGTATCATTTCATTATCATAAATCCTATAAGGCAATTATTCTTAACCCAATAGAGCAACTTGTATAAGATCACACAGCTGTACTAGTAATCCCAGCTGTGTGATCTTAAACAAGATCACCTTTTTCTTAAGATGAGATGAAAACCCTAACCCATAGAAGAAATACTCAGCCTCTCAAAAGTCATGACAAGAACAGTTTTCTACACTTGGTAGAAAACTATAGAATATGAATTCAAATGACATGCAACCAAGCTCATTGGTCATTAATTACAATGGTAGCACTGATCAAGAGTCCTGTGTATAATAAGATGATGATAATTTACAAGAAGACAATCAAATACACTACAATAGAACATATTTGACTCATGTAATCAGGGAACTCCATTCGCATGGCTAATAATGAATAGTCCAAGTAGGGCAAACTGGCATTCTTCCAGAAGACTAATATATAGACAGTAGAAGAGAGAGGGAATTTCTTTACATTTTTTTAAATTACAAATTGTACGGATGCAGGTATGGGGATGCTAGCTATCCTCTTTCATACCATACAGACAGCCTGTCAGTGGCAGAATAAGGCCAGCATGCAAAGTGCAAAGGAATACAAGCCAAGTAATATTCAAGAGAAAAGTCAGGGATTACACTCTGAGATGATATTTTTTTTTTAGAGGGAATCTTGCTCTGTCGCCCAGGCTGCAGTGCAGCGGCATGATCTCGGCTCACTACAACCTCCGCCTCCCAGGTTCAAGCAATTCTCCTGCCTCAGCCTCCTGAGTAGCTGGGATTACAGACACGCACCACCATGTCCAGCTAAATTTTGTATTTTTAATAGAGACAGGGTTTTATCATGTTGGGTCAGGCTAGTCTCGAACCCCTGACCTCGTGATCTGCCACCTCAGTCTCCCAGTGCTGGGACTATAGGCATGAGCTACTGCACCCAGACACTCTGAGATCATTTGAGACTCTAGATTTGTCTTTTAAACTAAAGCTATATTGTGTTAGCCAATAACTGCATTTTCCCCTCTTAAACTAGCTTGAGTTATATTTTACTTGCAATAAAAATAATCCTAATGTACTTCTCAAATTGCCAGTGCTTCAAATTTAAAACTTTAATGATAATGAAGTTCAAGAAAATTACACTCTAACATACAACTAGGTCAAACTTTCTATAGGAAAAACAGGCAATTGTATTGAAAGCTTTAAAATGGTCATTTTTTTTTGACCCTGTAATTCTACTTTAAATTTATTATTAAGAAAGAACCATGGGGGTGGGAGGCTGAGGTGAGAGAATCGCTTGAACCCAGGAGGCGGAGTTTGCAATGAGCAACAAAAAGAACCATGGGCCAGGCAGTGCAGCTCACACCTGTAATCCCAGCACTTTGGGAGGCCAAAGCAGGAGGATCACTTCAGCCCAAGAGTCTGAGACCAGCCTGGGCAACATACAAAACCCCAATCTCTATTTATAAAAAAGTAATTGAAAAAAGAACCATGAATAAAGGCTATTAATCATAACACTATTTATAATAGAGAAACATTAGATTCAATCTAAGTGTTCCAAATAGGGGAATGACGGGACCTTTAATGCAATACCATTCAGCCTTTAAAAATATTGTAAAATATACAATGCCAATCTAATAATACTTAAATGTTTACTACAATGTGGTAAACATTTCTAGTTAACCCTTACAACAATCCACAGTAAATAATTTCCTTTGTCCTATTATTTCCTCAATGAATTGCAAAAATCTGAGAAAAACACTGTAATAAAATAGTCTTACAAATTTTCTGATGAATGTGTTCATCATATCCTTTTTGGAGAACAGGTTTAATAAAAAGGTAATAATGGTAAAATAGACTACATCCAAAATGTAGAGAGTATTAAGAGCCATATACTATGTTAAGTACGCAACACTAATATTATCTAATGTAACCATCACCACAATCCTACAAAATTCTAAGACCCTCCCCCACTAATTAGATAGCAAAAAAATGTAGATGTAAATTTTTAAAAAGTAGGTTAAAAACAATACTCATTCCCTAATCCTACATTTATTAACATACATATGTAACACAGAAGTGAGAGAGAAATAGTAGACAGTGGTCTCTAGGTAGTGAAATAGCAGGTGAGTTTTATTTCTTTGTGCACATGTGTAGTTTTTAGATTTTTTCCTTGAAAATGTTTACATTTCATTAAACATTATAATAGTTTAGCCAAATCAAATGACTGTAAACACACTCAGGGAACTCTTATTTAAATGCCATTCTATCATAAAGCAAAGAGAATAATCAAGCTCCAACCTTATTATAAAGTAATAGAATTTAAATATGTGTCAAAAAATGTCAAAGAAGATTCTATAACTTTCTTCTTACCAATGAATCTCAGAGAGAGAGAGAGAGAGAGAGAACTAAAGAATTAAAAAATTCTTTTTAATTTTTTAAATTAAGGGAGAAAATTAAAGGAAATATAGGTGAAGTGAAACACAAAGAAAAATTAAGGGGAAACAAGAAAAGGCTGAGATATAGGAGTGAAATGGTTAAAAGAAATAGGTATGTCAGCCTGGGCAAGACGACACAAAACTTATGAGAAACTCAGAGCTGATCTGACCTAAAGATCCTTTAGTATGTTCTACCCTGGACATGAAGTTCAGCTCATGATTTGCATGGAGATAACATAATCAAAGCAGAAAGACACATGACTTCAGCAGTTGTTTCAGACACTTTTCCTTATTTCCAAACTTCAGATACCTATTAAATGGGTCTGAAAATACGTATCTCATGTTTTCAAGCAGTACTATGTAGTCTTCATGGCATTCAAAACAGTTTAAGTTATGATATATACTTAAGAAACTTTTTGACTCCAGGGATTTCTAAGCTTACTACCATCTAGGGCCACCTTTACCAATGGTAATTTACATCATCAGTAATAAATTTGATGTCTAGCTAAAGATCATCAATTATGCTTCCAATTATAACTTCAATATTAAACAAATTGTAAGACTTGGAAGCTCAAAATTAGGAGGAATCATAATTTTGTGTTAGATATCAAATGATTCATTTCCAATACTTAAAGCATTCACATATTCTTCAAAAAGATATTCTCAAAATTGCATGTTATTTATTTCAAGAAGAAGGTGAAAAATCAGTGGATCTAAACACTGAATATTAATAATGGTCCTTAAATGTAAGAATGAGTGTTAAAAGAAACTGCTTAAAGGCTGTATGAGCTTCAAAATAATGCTGATGATGTTACCCTCTATTAAGTAGTTCTTATAATAGTTTTATATGCCAAATTTCTCATATTTATATTAAGCCAAAGCCTTGGTATCCTATGGTAAACTAATATTCACAATTAAATGCCCTCTAAAAGTAAATGAAACTACTAAGAAGTCTTCTAAAATTAAACTATATATCAAGAACCATAATATTGTAGCCTTTGCATTCCTAACTATGAACTATGAACTTTACATAGCATACAGTAGAAAAATTTAGAAACAGAATTGTGTAACACAAGGAAACTAAATATCAAAGATGACAATATCAAACACTTTTATACATATATTTGCTACACACTGTTCTAAGTGCTTTACACGTATTTATGAGGCAGTTACAAGACAAAAAAACTAAAGCACAGAGAAGTTAGGTCACATTAGATAGTAACATAATTGAGATTCAAATCTAGGCAGTCTACTAACTTTAGTGTTTTTAACCACGAGAAATACTGCCTCTATAATGACTATAAACTATAAAAGGTAATAGTATGTAATTAAAATACTACTTGAAAACATGTAAAGGTAGGAAATGCTCATAATAAGTGAAAAAGCAGGATATTAAAGTATGCCAAGCAGCATAATTTTAGCTAAAGAAAACAGATGCATGTGCACATATGAAAATATATGGAAGAAATACATTAAAATATTAACACTGGTTACCTCTAAATGGTAGAATTATGAGCACATTTTTTTCTGCATGCTTTTTGTATTTTCCTAACTAGTTAAGTATTGTTAAGATTTTGAATAGTTTAAGCTTATATATTTATATATTCAGCGACATTCATCGTGCCTTGTTGATAACAGCAATATATTAGAAACATCCTAAATGTCTATCAGTTGGGAATAAATAACTGTACCTCCATGCTAAAGAGTATTATATTGTAAAGAGAATGAAGTACCTCTTGTACCAGCAAAGAAAGATAACCAAGATACAATGTTAAAGAAAAAAGATAAAATTAAGTAATGTAAATAAAACACTCATAATCAGGCAGAATATATACTTAATTTGCAAATGCAGAGAAAAGGGTCTATGAGAGACACTAAATTAGAGTGATTTCTTGAACAAGCTGGTAGTGGTGAAGGGGATGGAGTTTCTTCTCTATACTTATCTATAGTTTAACAGTTTTTATAGTGAGACCAGACATATATATTATTTGTACTTTTTTCCAAAATATTTCTTAGTAAGGCAATCTTAAACTCATTTTTATAGACATTACAAACACAGATCACATCCTCTTAGAAGGGCTGGAGTGCACTCAGTCCATAAGAAACCTAAAGGACAGATCTGAAGTGTATCTAAAGTATCTGAGAAATTCTGCAGCAACCTTATTTTACCACAATACCTTTATGGAATACCTTCTGTAAGGCTGTAAATAGGCCACAACAGTTTAATTCATAGTCTGTAACACTAAAATTATATTTAAATTTGTCTGTCCCATGGCTGACTCTTCCACTAGATTATGAATTTTTTGAAGGCTGTTTCTACCTTAGTCATTGTTACAGCCCTAGCATCAAGTACCTGCACAACAGCTATCATTTATATTGTGTTTATGTGTGATATACTGTTAAGTAACACACTCTCCCCCCACTCCTTTCTCACTGTCCCCTTTTCCTTACAACACAGAAAAGCTAAGTATTTTACCCCGTGGCACGCAGTGTAATTTCTGGCATTCAGGTTCTAGAAAGTGTTCTCTTAACCACTATGATACACACACACACACACACACACACACACACACACACACAAACACACACACAATAAATGTTTGCTAAAGATGAAACAAGGAGAAAAATACTTTCCACACATTTACCTAGCTGATTTTCTACAGCCATACACAGATGTCTCCCTTAGTAAACTTTTTGTACTCAGTGTTCAGAATATATAGAATTAAAAGGCACTAACTTTTTACATACGTTGAAATATAGGACACTGAGTTACTTTCAAGTAGTTATTTGTTACATAGCTGTGTTTATTAACAAAATATGTTTTCAAGCCTGCTTCTAATAGATATTGTAAATATTTAAAAAAAGTTACTAAAAATTAAAATTCAAGATTCAAGGAAGTTCTTTTTGTTTTGTTTTGTTTTTTGCTTTTTGAGATGGAGTTTCGCTCTTGTAGCCCAGGCTGGAGTGCAATGGCATGATCTTGGTTCAATGCAATCTCAGTCTCCCCGGTTCAAGTCATTTTCCTGCCTCAGCCTCCCGAGTAGCTGGGATTACAGGTGCCTGCCACTACGCCCAGCTAATTTCTGAATTTTTAGTAGAGATAGGTTTCTCTATTTTGGCCAGGCTGGTCTCAAACTCTCTGATCTCAGGTGATCTGCCCACCTTGGCCTCCCAAAGTGCTGGAATTATAGGCATGAGCTACCACGCCTGAAAGTTCTAGTGTAGAATAAGAAATTCCCAAGTTTAAGAAAAATTCCTATGAAAAGTAGGACACAAAAGTAGAGTGGACAATGATAACTTCTAAAGAAACCTTTTAAAAAAAATGTTTTTCTGCATTCTCTTTGTTCAATTATTGTTTCATTTGTTAATTCAAATACTTATTAAGAGCTCACTGTGTACAGCATGTACCAGTATTCATACCACAAATTTCTGTTTTTACTGTTTTGAAACAGAGTCTTGCTCTTTTGTCAAGGCTGCAGTGCAATGGTGTGATCTTGGTTCACTGCAACCCATGCCTCCCGGGTTCAAGCAATTCTCCTGCCTCAGTCTCCCAAGTAGCTAGGATTACAGGTACCCGCCACCATGCTCTGGCTAATTTTTTTGTCTTTCTAGTAGAGATGGGGCTTCCACCATGTTGGCCAGGCTGGTCTCCAACTCCTGATCTCAGGTGATCCACCGTGCCCAGCCCACCGATTTCAAATTCAGTCTATTTGGGATTTTGTCCATTGAAACATATCCAGTTTTATAATGGACGGGGGAGAGTAGAAATCATTTTAAAGAAATTTGCTTAGCATCTGAATTTACAAGACTCATAAGAACAGAAACATATCCAAACCTTCAAAGACTTCAACTTTCCCCTTTAAACCTTATATTTACTTTTAACCACAGTATTTTTCAGTTGGAAAAATAAATCCTCCCAAAACTACTTGGGAAAAAAAAAGGAGGGTGGGGGGAAACACAAGGGACCTGTCCTTAAGGAGTGAAAATTGCAATATTAAATACTAGACACTTTCAAATTAATTTGCCTAAATATATCGTGACTTTTCAAGCAAGTAAAGAACTACAGTAAGTTATGTTCCATCACTACATTTTCCCATTTGCAAGACAATAAATTTTCAAAATCATACATTGAAATAATCTTCATGGCTAAAACTGTAACCAAGTGAAATTTTAAAATAAAGAAACACTCACAACTAACAATTGAGATCACCAGAACAGCTGAAAGCTAACATCTTGCAGTTTTTAATAAAAGTACATTATTTCCATTATTGTTTTAAATCTTTGAGAACAAATTTCCTAATCAATTGGCTTTATCAACAACAGAACAGGTGTACACTATTTTACCCAAAAAGTATTTCTGTGAAAAAGTACTGGCAGACCAAATCTAAGTAACTAGAAAAATTTAATTCTCATTTTAGAGGTACTTAATCTCCTTTCTGTTAAAGCTTCCACTGGCAAACTGAAGTTAGCTTTCAGTTGGTTAATTATCCACAAATAAGCCCTTAAAAACAATCACCTCAACATATTAGATGGCTACTACAGAGAGAGAGAGAAGAAAGAGAAATGTTTAGAAGGATGTGGAGAAATAGGAACTCTTGTGCACTGTTGGTGGGAATGTAAACTGGTACAACTACTGTAGAAAACAATATGGTGGTTCCTTGAAAATTAAAAAGGGTTACCATATGATCCAGCATCCCTCTTCTGGATATATATCCAAAAGAAGTGAAACCTTCAAAGAGATTTGCAGACCTATGTTCATAGCAGCACAATAACCAAGATGTGAAATCAACCCAAGTGTGTCCACTGATGGATGAATGGAGAAAAATATGGTATATACATATAATGGAATATTGCTCAGACTCAAAAAGGAAGAAAATTCTGACACATGCTACAACGTGGATGAACCCTGAGAACATTACACTAAGTGAAATAAGCCCATCACAAAAATATTAAAACCCAACGATTATATTTATATGAGGTATCTAGATGAGTTAAATTTGCAGAAACAAAGTAGAATGTTGGTTGCCAGAGGCTGAGGAGAGGGGGAAATTGGGAATTGTTTAATGGGTATGGTTTTCAGCTTTGCAAGATGAAGAAGTTCTGGAGGTTAGTTGTACAATGTGAATATACTTAACACTACTGAATGGTACACTTAAAAATGATTAAGATGGTAAATTTTATGTTAATGTTTTAAAACTACAATTTTAAAAAAACAAAAGCTATTAAAAAAAGCCATGAGGTAATCACAATTTTTGTTTTTATGAAACAAGAATGTTTAATTTTGTTTTATAAATTCAGGTTTTAGATACTAGGTTTCTCTAAAGGGATCATGTCTGGCAAGTAGATACGGGTTTATAAATTTCTATTGCAGAAAGCATGAACATGAATAATCAATGCATATACAAAAGAGTTAATTCTTGATTTGTCAAGAGACCAAGAGATATAATTATTTTTAAAATTCGAAAGCCTATGGTTAATTTAAACATTCTCACCATATTTTTACCAAAAATACTGAGCAACAAGTAGGTTGGCTGGTCTTACTTTCAAATTCTTTTCCTAACCTTTCAGAGTTAAGCAGAAAACAACACATACACACACTGGGTAAAATCCACCCACTGGATAACTAGTCACAAAGTTTAAAAAATGAATTTCTTGATTGGAAACTCATCCAACAACACATTTAAATTTAGATTATTATCTCCTGGTTAAGAAATGGACTTATGTTAATCTTAGATAAAGGGATACTGTATTGCAAGTATCTAAATTTTTAAAAATTATATTAAGAGAAGGCATCTATGAACACACAGTAATTTAACCCAATCTTTAACATCTATGCACAACAATGTTTAATTTCACCACCAAACATCATATATTATTTTGAGTTCTTCAGGAAAAATACAATCAGTCCAAAGACTAATTAATCCTCCTCAGCTTTCTATACACCACTCTTAACATACAACCATAGAATGTAGCGACAATCTCTAAACCCTGAGCCCAGACACCATTAGAGCCCTAGACAACGCGTTAAAAGGAAAGACAATGCGTTAAAAGGAAAGACAATGGAAGTTAACAGGTAGAAAGGCTGACATTCTCCAAACTGCACAAGGTGCTCTGCAGTGGACCATAGGAATGAACTCCAATACTTTCTAGGTCTAAAGTAACTTGATAGCTCAGTAAATACATATGTGTGGAAGAGTGCACTAATATAGACTTTCTACAAATTGAACCACAAAACTCAGACCAGTAAGACAACCTTGAGGCCTTGCCTTCAGATGGAACCCAATGGTCTTAATTCTGGAGAAACTCAAAGGACAGTTTTTCTACCATATAGGGGCTTTACTGAGAATATTTTATCAACTCATTATCTTACAAAGGTTAATTTTTATAAAATAGTCTAAACTTTGGCATCAAGACAAAAAATGTTCTAAGTTAAGTGCAGTGTCTTGCACGTATCTTGCTTAAATGAACAGTAAGACTAGAATAATGTGTATGTTTGACTCCAGAGTCCAGAGTAAATTCACAGTATTCTATTTGGGGAGAAAACGCAGGGGTGAGGAATTCTGAAGGAGGAGGCCTAGAATACAGAGTAAATCAGATGCTCAAGAAAAATAACTGACACTAGATGCCAACATAACCCAAAGATGTACTCTTTTGCCCATTTTAGCAGGAAAAAAGTCCTTTAAAGCTCTGAATCCAATGTCAGTCTTTTCATTTTCAGAAGATAGAAAAGATGCATGAAGACACAGAAAAGAAACTAAAGGAAATAGCTGGAAGGACTAGCAAAAAAGAGTTCTAAGTGTTGCAGAAGTTTAAACCACAATTTTAACAGGTAACATCTATTTTCAAGTACACAGTGTCACCAAGACTTCTATTCCAGGCAACTAACTAACTGCTTTATATGCATTATCTCATTTAATCTTTACAATAACTGCTCAGATGGCTGCTATTCTTATCATTTCAAAAGGAGGAAAACAGCTCAGAGGCATTCAGTAACTTGCTCAAGCTCACCAGTGAAGGGCTGGGACCCTTAACTCAGATCCTATGCTCTTAACCGTTATATGCTGCTTCCTCAAACAAAAGGAAAATCAAAATAGAATTCTAAGGAGAAAAGTTTGCTAATAAACGAGAGAGCCTCTTGACTTTTAATGGCCAAAATTAAAGAAGGAAATTAAGGAATATCTATTCTCAGAAATTTTACTTTAATGATTCAGTAACTACCTGTTTCAGAAAACTTTGAAGGGCTCTGGCCTGAAGTCTGAAACAGAATCATTCCTTTCTTGATATTCCTTTACAAATCTAAAAATCAAAATACACGTGCTATTAATGTCCAGCCTCTATAACAAGGAACCCACATGAAATGTCCTATGCTAAATCTGTAATATTATAACCATACCCATTTTCTATTCTGATTTCTTCCAGTTCTCCAGGTTTTGAGTTTTCTAGACCTTCTCTTAAAAAGACAAATTTGTTTCCCAAACTCCAACATTGGGAGCTCATTTCAAATGAAAAAACAAAAACGAAACAAAAAAAAACTGCATGAAGAAAATCCCCATCCCCAACCTCCATTATCTTTAAAAAAACTAAATTAGTTAGAAAAGGTCATCTATTATAAACAGCATCTAAAAGTGCTGAGTAACCACCACTTACTAAGTGTTTAACTTAATTTCTCAGTTATATCAAGAACTTCTATATTAAGAAATGTGAGTCCATCCAATCCAAGATTCTAACTTTTCAAATGAGAACATTTTGAAAGTAACAGATGGGCTGAGGAAAATCTAAGAACTCATTTAGAATTGGGGCTGATGAACAGTAGCTAATTTATTTATTCACTCATTTCAAAGCTGCTTCTGATATTCTGAACTGATGAATGGCAAAGAAATGAGTTCGATACTGTATATAAAAAGGAAGTGATTGGTGCATAATTTAATGCATTGTATTAAGTATGGTTCAATATATAATAAGGACAGAAAATTGGCACTATACAGAGGTAATCTGCCTTAGGTTTACAATATAGCAGCTTCATCATTTCATCAAAGGCACTGTAATCACTTCCGCAAAATAAACTGCAATCAATTCCTGGTAACTCTTGAAATTAATCTAGACCTGTTCGCTCACTTTTTGAATTTTGTAAGTGCCTTCTCTGGTGTATACAAACTGAAAATTTAACATTCTACTGAAGAGGGACCAGGAGAAGGGATCTACAAAACAGCAAGAATATAAACAAGTTTATCTTCTGCTGATACTGATTAGGGAAATTAATCTCTCTCCCAGAAGAGGGGAAGGATTTACCAGCAAAGCCAGTCTACTAACCAAAACTCTTACTCTAAATCTTCAATTCCTTAAAATGATTTCCTTAAAAGTTTAAATACCAAAGTGGACAAAATTGTGTGTGTGTGTGTGTGTGTGTGTGTGTGCGCGCGCGCGCGCGCGCGGAGGGATAAGTTCGCTCTTAATACCACTGGTCCAAATCACAATTTTTAATCTCTAATGTACCCCTTTGACTCCAACTTCAAGGTGATTTATAAAACTCGGATTCAGTTCTAACCGAGTGATTATTTACTTTGGCTATGTTGAAGGTTTTTCTTTAATATACTTCAATTTCAGAAAAATGAGACAGAATTCCAAAATTTTTGCATCATTTTCGTGCCGCATTTCATTAACTCATCATATGCTTTTTCTTCAATACCACTAAAACTGCCTGCATTTAATCAGCCCCTACATTTTCACTATTTCAAGAATGAATGAGGCATATATTCATTTATAATATCTGCGTTGTTGTGACAGGTGATATGAACACAAGTATCCAATTCTGAAGTTCTCTTTAAAATGTTGCTATTTCCCTAAATTCCCGTTACTCTGACTCTCGGTCTAGGCAAGTTGTTCAAGGCGATGAAAACAAAACGAAACAAAACCTGCACGTGCAAACTAAAAAGTTCGCATCTTAAGGCCATCGCGGCAAATCCCTTAATGCACAAAGGCAAAGACATCCACGACGGCTGGACAAGCACAGGACAAGACCGCATCCGACCACGCGAGCCCTTCGGTCCAGAACTCAGGGCCGGGAGCCCACAGGGAAGCCAGGACCAGCGTTCAGGGTCCGCCCCAGGGCCGAGTTTTCAATGGAAACGGAGAGGATGGGGGCGGGAAGGAGCGGAAGCTCCGGGTGCAAACCGCGACGACCGAGCTGCAGCTCATTTCTCTTCTCGGGGTTTTCGGGCTGGGTAAAGTCCCCTCCGGATGGGGCCACAGAGCAGGCTGGGTTTTTGAGGCGGGTAGGTGGGCGGCGCGAGGCCCCCACGGCCGGCGGGAAGGGCGAGCAGGGCTCAGACCCCGGCCCCTGAAAGCACTTTCGAGGCGTCTCCCACCCCCCCACGACAAGATGGCGACGTGGACAGCGGGGGAGCCCGGCCAGCGAGGTTGGGGGAAAGAGAGGGGAGAGGAGAAGCAGCAGAAACAAAAAGGCTGCCCCCCCACCCCCAGGAACGCCGAGGCCGGCCCGGGAGCCCAGGGCGGGCCGGCGGGCGGGGGCGCCGGCGAAGGCGGCGGGCCGAGGGAATGGGCTTACTTTTTCTTGTCGTTCGCGCCGCTGGCGCCCTCCATGGTGAATCGGTCCCCGCGTGCCTTCACGGCGGGCAGCCCCCTGGCTCGTTCCGGCCTAAGCGCTGGCTCCCTCCACACGCGGAGAGAGAAGGAAAGGCAAGTCCAGAGGTGGAGGTGCGAGGCGGGAAACCGCTCGTGAGAACAGAAGGAAGAGAAGTGGGCGGCAATCGCCGGGGTCCGGGCCAGGCTCCGAGCCTTTCCTCAGGCGGCTTGTCAGGGCCCAGCCCGACGCAGTGGCCGAAGCGACGGCGAGGGTGATCCTCGCGTCCCCTCAGACGAGGCAGCTCTGTGCACTGAGGAGCTGAAGCAGCGGCAGGGGGCGGGCAAGGGCGGAGGCGCGCTCGGCGCGCGGGGAGGGGAGAGCGGGCGGGAGCGCGCTCCGGCGCCCGGGGAGGGGAGAGCGGGCGGGAGCGCGCCCGCCGCCTGCCCGGGCCAGCGCGCGCTCCCGCAGGCCCGCCTCACCTGAGGTGGAGGCGGGTTCTCCGAAAGCCAATGGCGAGCGACGCAGGCGGCCAGTTCCCACCCCAGCCCACGTCGCTCTCAGCCAATCAGGAGGCGGTCAGCTGAGGCACAGCTGGGACGCGCTGCCCCGCTCACGTGCTCGTCTGTGTTTAGCTGCAGAGGAAAGAGAAAAGAGCTGGGGGCGCGGCTCAGCCCGGGTCTGGGGACTCTGTGCTTTCTCATAAGGAAGGCGGTGGCCGGCTTTGGGAGGCGCTGCTGAGTAGATCCCAAACCTGCATCATATTTTCCTACTCTTGGTGCGGTCATGTAAGGCTCCCGCTCTCTTTCTCATCCGCCGCAGTGCTGGGCAGTATTGCCGCCCAACTCTGATGAGTTCCCTGTTCAAAAAAGCAGACTTCGCCTCATGGCAGCAAACCCTTCCATTGGTCTCATTGCTCAGATGTGTTACAACGGGGTCTTTCCTTGTCAGGTTACCTAACCACGGGTCAGTGTCACCCACCGCACTCTGCAATGGAACACAGGAGAACTCTCCTTGTCCACTGTTTTTCTGTGGTGGAGTTTAATTCCTGAATAAATGCAATTAAAAATAAAAACTAACTTCTCTTGCTGTAAACCTCAGGGGAAATGAAGTTGCAGGGAAATCTTAAAATCTGAAACTATGTTAAGCAGTTACAACTACGTATAAATGACCTTAATAAGCATATAAACCAAATTCAGTAGAAAAAAATGGCCTTTGGCAACTTTGTAAGCTACTAAATAAAACAATCACTTTTGTCTTTGGAGGCATAAACTTCAAGCCTGTCAGTCTTTTAAAAGAAAAAAAGAATATATTTTGAGCTCAACCAAGGAGCGTTGCAAATATATCTCCACTTGACACTAAATTATTTTACTTCTCACCTTTGCCTTATGAGTTTCTTGTTAAAACCTAGTTTTGGAATGCAAATATAGGTATCTGTAGTGGCTTTCAATTGTATTAACGTGTAAAAACAATGGCCTATATAAAGGCATCAAACTCTGACAACAACCAATGTATACAGCACTTTTTAACTTGTCAGTAGACCTATAGAGATATGATTAAACATTGACCTAGCCGACAGGATGTTTCCAGCTACTGAGTGGGGTGAGGCTGGAGGATTCCTTGAGCATGGGAGTGCCAACCTAGGGAGTTTCCAGCCTAGGCAACCTAAGGAGACTCCATCTCTTTAAAAAAACTTTGATCTTCGTGCTACTTTTGTTTATCAGATCTGCAACACTAAATGATATGTATTATATCTTGAAAAGAACTATGGGAAATGCCTGAAGAGAACTCAAAATAATTACTCATAATTTCTTTTTCAATTGTGGAAACACTAATTCTGTAAATTACCAATCTTTTAGTTTAACATTCTGAAGATACTATGTTAAGAACACTGGCTCCAGAATCAAGAGTAAGCTTATACACAGGCTTTGAAACTTATTGACAAGTCATTTAATATCTCCATACCTCAGTTTACTTATTTATAAAATGGATATAAAAGTGCCTATACCACAGTATTATGGATGGTTAGATGAGGTAATATGTATACACTTAGAACAATATCTGGTGCATAGTAAGCACTCAGTAAATGTTAGTATTGTTGATGGCGTTGTCATTATTATTATTATTTTGAGATGGAGTCTTGCTTTGTCCCCCAGGCTGGAGTGCAGTGGTGCGATCTCAGCTCACTGCAACTCTTCTCCCAAGTTCAAGTGATTCTCCTGCCTCAGCCTCCAAGTAGCTGGGAGGACAGGTTCCCACCACCACACCCAGATAATTTTTATATTTTTAGTAGAGACGAGGTTTCATCATGTTGGCCTGGCTGGTCTTGAACTCCTTATCTCAGGTGATCTGCCTGCCTTGGCTTCCCAAAGTGCAGGAATTACAGGCATAAGCCACCATGCCTGGCTTATTATTGCCTGCAAATTTATGCCTCTGTTAATAGTAATTACTTGGGCTTCTGCTACAGTTTAGCCATTTTTAACTATCCAAGAATACCAATTACATTAACATAAATCCCCATATATTTTCTTTTTTCAGCTTTGGAACTGCCCATGGTGTTCTCACCCTCATTTATGAGCATAGCTGCTCATCAATCATTTCTCTTTTCATTACACTTAGAGCAATTCTCTCTGGCCAGTAATTATAGTATATAATGTTTGTGACATCAAAAGACAAGCATTTTGTAAAAGCAAACCTAAGTCATTAAAAATTTTTTTGGATCATTTCAAAAGTTTAAAGCAGAATAATAATTTGATCAACAAAAGTTATTTTTGAATATTCATTAAATTTGACCTAAACTTAATTTTCCTTTTCAAAAATGTATAAAATATATTTTTATGTATATATGTGTATACACAAATATAAATATGAACATGGAGAGGAAAGTAGTATATACATGTGTATATATGGGTATATACAAATATAAATATCATGGAAAGTGGTAATATTCAGTCAACTAATTTTCATATAATTACAAAGGCACCAAATAGTATCCCCTAATTCAAACCTGTTAAATAACAGACACAGAAAAGGAAAATTTCATATGGAGTAAAATTTTAAATCCCCCTCTTTATAACCACTTAATAAAGACATTTAGGTTATTACTATTTAAGTGTATCTTAATAAACAGTCATTTAATCACTTTCTAACTTTGCAGAACCTTCTGAGTAGACTACAAGATTAGGCTACAAGATTACTTGCAAAGGACACCATTGACCCCTAGCCCATATTTAGTAGGAAATCGGGCAGTGAATCAGGAGGCTAGGTAAAATGTGAAATTTGGATTACTGCTAAATAACATAGACCACTGAGCCTTTTGGAAGTGAAATGCATCAGATGCACAAGGGTATCAAACTATACAAGACCCGATATTCAGTAAGTGATTCCTGGCCTAGTATTACCCTTGTTTCTTTTTCTTTAAGCTTTTCCTAACAAGAACAATGGCAGCAAAAGTGTATTGTTTGGAAGGAAAGTGCTTAGACGATAAGAGGCATTAAAAATCTTTGTTTTTTCCTTTCAAGAATCAAAATACAAAGTATCTGTAATTCTAATATTTTGGGAGGCTGAGGCAGGAGGATCACTTGAGGCCAGAAGTTTGAGACCAGCCTGGGCAACAAAGTGAAACTCCCATCTCTACAGAAAATTTTAAAAATTATCTGGGCTTGGTGGTTAGTGCCTGTAGTCACAGCTACTCTGAAGGCTGAGGCAGGAGGATCACTTGCTCCTAGGAGTTTGAGGCTGCAGAGAGCTATAATTGTGCCACTGCCCTCTAGCCTCGACAGAGCAAGACCCTATATCTTAAAAAACAAAAGCCCACACACAGATACACAAAATAAAATGTATATTTATCTGAGTTTAGGGGGAATATAAATAGACTGAAAATTTGATACTAGCACTTTTAAATTATGATAAATATTTTAAGGTGAATTTACAAAGGAATGCCAAGGGGCATCCAGTTTCCTGTTCAACATGTAAAGAGCTTGGAAGTTGTCACTCCCATTCTCACAACAAGAAAAAAGGCTAAACAGGGTAAAATCAGCAACTCCTGTTAGATCTCCCAGAGAATTGAGAAGAAAAAGTATTGGCCTAAAAACTAGAGAAACAGACAGATGGATACAGAGAATCACAGCTCTTCAGAGAATCACAGTTTACTGGGAGCAGCAGCCCAGGCACAGAAGCCAGAAGCTGAAGCTAATATCACAGCTGGAGCCAACGTCAGTAGGAACAGTTAACTGTAATTGAGGAATTGCTGGAGGCTCAGTGCAGACTAGCTTAAGTGTTTAAAAACTCCAAGGGGGCTCAGTCTGAGAGAGATCTCAATACTTACCTCAGTTTCACTTCTAGGAATCCTGTCAGATTCTCACTGTAAAGATCTGAGAAAAATCTGCTCTGCTTTTGCCAGGGAGAAGGGATAAGTAACCATCATGAAATACTCTGAGGGCTCTCTGTTCTTTTTAACAAGAAGCCCCTTAACAGTGTCTCTGTCCTCAAGGGAAACTCGCTCAGAGCCTAACTAACTGAATCTACCAAAGGCTAACCAGTTTGGAGGAAGGGAAATTACCAACTCTAGTCAGCTGTAGCCTTCCACATGGGAGAAGGGAAATACTCAAGCTCACTAAAAGACTCTTAGCCATAGGACTGGTAGAATGCTCCCCTCTCCCCCGTCATCTTACCACCACATCAGAAGAGCTCCTGTGTAATAATGGGGCATTACAGCTAAAACAACTCAGACCCCATTTTAAGAGTCTCTGGGGACATCCAAAGACAACATAGGAAGCAAAAACAAGGACATGGTAGGAAATTTTAGCTTCTGACACCACAGCTAACACAAACGGTAACAAAGCTTACCTCTTAACCAGATAAACATGAAACCTCACACTAAAGGCCCATCTACCTAAGTTCCTTTTACCTGATAAAGCATGTCTGGCTTTCAACAATGACAACAACAACAAAAAATTACAAAATATGCTAAAAGGCAAAAAACACATAGTCTGAAAGAGACAAACCAAACATCAAAATCAGACTCAGATGTGGCAGAGATTTTTTAAATTTCAGACCAAAATTTTAAATAACTATGATTAATATGGCAAGGGCTCTAAGGAAAAAGTGGGCAATATGCAGGAACACATGGATAATGTACACAGAGGTATGGAAGCTCTAAGAATAAAAAGGAAATGCTAGAAATAAAAAAACAATGGAACTAATGAAGAATGCCTTTAATGGGCTCATCAATAGACTGGATATAGCCAAGAAAAGAATAAGTAAGCTTGAAGATATGTCAATACAAACTTTTAAAACTGAAATGCAAACAAACAAACAAAAAACAATGCAAAGGATGGAACAGAATACCCAAGTACTGTGGGTGCGAGACAATTAAAAAAGGTATAACTTAACCGTAATGGAAGTACAAAAAGAGAAGAGAGAGAGTGAGGAAAGAAGAAATCGTTAAATAATGACTGAGAATTTTCCAAAATTAATGACAAATATCAAACCACAGATCCAGGCATCTCAGAGAGCACTGACCAGGATAAACAAAAAAAAAATCTACACCTGAACTGGCCAGGTGTGGTGACTCGTGCCTGTAATCCTAGCTCTTTTCAAGGCCAAGATGGAAGGATCACTTGACCCCAGGAGTTGGAGAGCTGGAGACCAGCCTGGGCAACATAGGTATACTCTGTCTCTACAAAAAATAAAAAATTAGTCTGGAGTGGATGGCATGTGCCTGTAGTCCCAGTTACTTGCGTGACTGAGGTGGAAGGATTGCTTGAGCTGGCTAATTTTTGTATTTTTATTAGAGATGGAGTTTCACCATGTTGGCCAGTATGGTCTCCATCTCTTTACCTCGTGATCTGCCCACCTCAGCCTCCCAAAGTGCTGGAATTACAGGCATGAGCCACCCCACCCTGTCTCTTAAAGAAACAAACAATATCTACAAAATCTATACCTAGGCATAATATGTTCCAAATTGCAGAAAATCAAAGACAGAGAAAATCTTGAAAGAAGAGGCTGGGGGCAAGGAAATATGGGAGTGGGAGAAAGCACCTTACTTATGGGGGGGAACAATAAGAGTTACATCAAACATTTTTTCAAAAACCATGCAAGCAAGAAGAGTGTGAAATGAAGTACTTAAAGTGTTAAAAGAAAAAACTCACGAATCGAAAATTCTGTACTCAGTGAAATTAACCTTCAAAAGTATTGGAGTAAAAATAAAAGTAAAGAGTAAATTATCCTTCTTTCTTCAAAAGGAAGTCTGACTGTCTCAGACAAATAAAATGGAGGAAATTTGTTGCCAGTTGAGGTGCCTTGCAAGAAATGTTAAGTTGCTCAGATAGAAGAAAAATAATACTGATCAAATAATTGAATTCACATAGAGAAAGGAAAAACATTGTAAAAGGAATAAATGAAGGTAAAATAAAATATTTTCTTTCTCTTATTCTTAATTGATCTAACTCATAATAGTATGTTCAGAAAAATAATAGTAAAAATGCATTCTGGATTATTTTATGGAAAAGGGAAATAAACGACAGCAATGTTAAAAGGGATGGGATGGAGGAATTAAGAATACTATTATAAGGTACTTGTACTACCAGTGAAGCAATATAATATTCTTTGAAAGTGGACTTGGATCAGTCATAAATGTATATTGCAAACTCTAGGGCAACCACTAAAAAGTTTTTTCTAAAGTATAATTGATATGTTAGGAGAAAGAATGGAATTAGGTAGAATGCTTAATTAAAACCAAAGAAGACAGCAAATGAGTGGAAGACAATACAAAAACAAAGGACAAGAGCAAGAAAGAGAATTCCAAAGAATTGACAAAAACAAACAAAAAATCTGAAACAGACAAGCTATCATAGCAAGGTTGCAGGACACAAGGTTAATGTACAAGAGTCTATTTCTTTCCTGTATACAGCAAGGAACAGTTGCAATTTGAGTTAAAAACACAATACCAGCCAGGCGTGGTGGCTCACACCTGTAATCTCAGCACTTTGGGAAGCTGAGACAGGCGGATAACCTGACGTCAGGAGTTTGAGACCAGCATGGCCAACATGTTGAAACCCTGTCTCTACTAAAAAAAAAAAAAATACAAAAATTAGCTGGACGTGGTGGTGGGCACCTGTAATCCCAGCTACTTGGGAGGCTGAAGCAGGAGAATTGCTTGAACCCGGGAGGTAGAGGTTGCAGTGAGCCATGATCACGTCACTGCAATCCTGCCTGGACAACAAGAGGAAGACTCTGTCTCAAAAAAAAAAAAATACCATTTACATTAGCACCAAAAATTTGAAATACTTAGGTATAAATATAAGAAAATATGTATAACCTCTATATGAGGAAAACTACAAAACTCTAAAGAAAGAAAACAAAGGAATCTAAGTAAATGAAGAACTACTTCATGTTCATAGAAAGGAAATTTCAATATTATTAATATTGAATTTTATTATTAATATATTATTATTGAATAATAATTCAATATTATTATTTTTACAGTTGATCTATAGATTTAATACAATCCGAATCAAAACCCCAGCAACTTATTTTGTGGGTATCAACATACTGATTCTAATGTTTATATGGAAAGACAAAACCAAATAGCCAGTATGGTATTGAAGAAGAACAAATTCAGAAGACTGACAGTATTACCCTTTCAAGGCTTAATGTAAACCTACAATAATCAAGACAGGGTAGTATTGGCAAAAGTATACACAAATAGATTAGTGGAACAGAACTGAGAGCCCAGACACAGGCCCACACAACAATAGCCACCAAAAATAGCCATTCGTTTTTGACAGAGAAACAAAGGCAATTCAATAAAGAAAGAATAATTTTTTCAGCAAATAGAGCTGGAACAATTAGGTATCCACATGCAAAGAAAATTAAATGGAAACTCTGACCTTATTATACCTATCACAAAAATTAACCCAAAGTGGATTCTAGACCTAAATTAAAATGCAAAACCATAAAGTTTTTGGAAAATGACATAGGAAAAATTCTAGTTGACCTTAGGATTGGCAATGAATTCTTAGATACAACACTAAAAGTACAATTCATAAAGTAAAAATTGTTAAGTTGGACTTCATTAAATTTAGAAAACCTTTAATCTGCAAAAGACACTGATAAGAAAATGGAAAGAAAAGCCACATATTGGGAGAAAATATTTGCAAAACACATGTCTGCTAAAGGACTTGCATCCAAAATATACAAAAAACTCTTAAAACTCAACAAAAGGAAAATAAACAACCAAATTAAAAAGTGGGCATAAGGTCTGAACAAACCTTACTAAAGATGTGCAGATGACAAAGAAGCATATGTAAAGATGCTCAACATTATATGTCATTAGGGAATTGCAAATTTAAGTAACAATGAGATACCACCATACTCAAACTACTAAGATCCAAAACACTGAAAATACCATTTGCTGGTGAGGATGTGGAGCAACTGGAACTCTCTTTTATTGCTGGTGAAATGCAAAATGGTACAGCCACTTTGAAAGATAGTTTGTTAATTAATTAATTTATTTATTTATTTATTTTATTTATTTATTTTTTTTGAGACAGAGTTTCACTCTTGTTGCCCAGGCTGGAGTGCAATGGCACGATCTCGGCTCACCACAACCTCCACCTCCCGGGTTCAGGCAATTCTCCTGCCTCAGCCTCCTGAGTAGCTGGGACTACAGGCACGTGCCACCATGCCCAGCTAATTTTTTGTAGTTTTAGTAGAGACGGGGTTTCACCTTGTTGACCAGGATGGTCTTGATCTCTTGACCTCATGATCCACCCGCCTCGGCCTCCCAAAGTGCTGGGATTACAGGCTTGAGCCACCGCGCCCGGCCAGTTTGTTAATTTATTACAATGCTAAATGTAGTCTTACCATACAGTCCTGCAGTTGCACTCCTGGTTATTTGCCCAGGAATTGAAAACTCATATGTTACCTGAAAACAAATGTTACAGCAACTTTATTCATAATTGCCAAAAATTGTAGATGATTAAGATTTGCCAATAGGTGAATGGATAACAAATTGTGCTACATCTATACAATGAAATATTATTCAGTAATAAACAGAAATGAGCTGTCAAGCCATCAAAAGACTTGGAGGAAATTTAGATGCTTATTGCTAAGTGAAAGAAGGCATCTGAAAAGTCTGTATATTGTGTGATTCCAACTCTATGGCATTCTGGAAAAGGCAAAATGATGGAAGTAGTAAAAAGATCAGTAGTTGTTAGAGATTAATGGGAAGAAGGGAGGGATGCATACATGGAACAGAGGGGATTTTTTAGGGCAGTGAAACTATTCTGTATGGACTCTAATGGTAGATACATGACATTATGTATTAGGTAAAACCCATAGAATTATACAACATTAAGGGATAACCTTAATATAAAATGTGGACTTTAATTAATAATCATGTATCAATATTGGTTTATCAATTGTAACAAGTGTACCAAACTAATGCAAGATGTCAATAATAGGGAAAACCATAAGTTTGGGGGTGGTGAAGAAAGAGAGACTGTATGGGAATTCTCTGTACCTTCTGTTCAATTTTTCTTTAAACCTAAAACTAAGAAGTAAGTCTATTAATTAAAAGGAAAAAGACTGAATACCTTTTTAAAAATTTAATCCAAGGCCAATTTCAAAAGAAATACCTTTTTTTTTTTTTTACCAAAGTCAAGTTTTCATATCTTTCTGAATAAAGCAAAAGGTTTAAATGTATAAGAATAAGCCTTAATGAAACATCCCATTCACTATACTCTGACTAGAAAGGAAAATGATATTTGATATTTCTCCAACATCAAAGTCAATTGGAAGATTCTCAAAAGCCACAGTTCCATAAGATTTTCCATTTCTAGAAAGGAAAGACATAACAGAGAACAGAGTTGCATTTTTGAAAATTGATGGAAATACTCTTCCCTGATTCAGACACTTACAGGATTTCAGCATATTTTTTCACCCATAAAATTAATTTTAAATTGTTAAAATGACCAATTTCAAAAGCTGAAGAGTAAATAGAATAGCTAGCTATAAGTTGGTATATGAATAAACAGAAAAGGACAGGCATAGTGGCTCCTGCCTGTAATCCCAGCACTTTGGGAGGCCAAGGTGGGAGGATTGCTTGAGCCCAGAAGTTTGAGACCAGTCTGGGCAACACATTAAGACCCCATCTCTACAAAAACAATAGCCAGGCATGGTAGTGTGTGCCTGTAGTCTCATCTACATGGGAGGCTGAGGAAGGAGGATCACTTGATCTTAGGAAATTGAGGTTACAGTGAGCCGTGCTCATGCCACTTCACTCCAGCCTGGGTAACAGAGAGAGACACTGTCTCAAAATAAATAAATAAATAAATAAATAACCAGGAGAAGGATATTTATTAAGAATTTGCCTTGCCTGCTTTCTATCTCCCATCCCAGACAATACAGTGTGTAAACTTACTTAGATTATATCATTTTATAATTCATTAATTCAATATATTGTGTCCATTCTACTATGAGTCAGACATATATTATGGTTTAATCTGCAGGTTTGTGTGTCACTGTAGATAGAGTGTGAGCTTCTTATGAGCTGGAACACTTTTATCTTGGCAGCCCCATAATCTAGGATTGGTGCCCAGCACACAAGAACAATCATTTCTTGAGCACCTGCTATATTCCAAACACTGTAATAAGCATTTTAGATATGCTCTTTCATTTAAGCTTCATGACAGCCCTATGTGGTAGGAATTCTGGTAATCATATTATGCATCAGTAAGTTAATGGTCAAAGAGGTATGGTCAAATACAAAGCCAGAAAGCTAGGAAGCAGTGGAAATAGGATTATAGACCATGTTCCTCTTTTATTCTACTCCAACTGTGATAATAGTGTGGAGGAAATGCTCACAGCTATGGAATGTGGAGGTGGGGGAGGTACTGCAGGGGAAAAATATAGTTTATATTTCTGCAGCATCAATTTTAGAATGAGAGAAAATTGAGTGATATAACTACATGCATGATTTTTGGATATGTTTTACATTTAGTTAAACATTTTTCAAATACAGCAAATAAGCAAATACACAAAAGTTCTCCTGACTTCCTTTGCCTCTTCCTTCTCTCTAGAGGTCACTACTGTTATCAATTATTTGTGTACCTGTCTAGAGATATTCATTTAGTATACCAAAACATCTGTGTTTAGTGTTCTTTCTTTTATGTACAAATCATAGAATAGTATATGCTTTGTCTATCTGCTGAATGTATTTCATATTACAACATTGTTGGAGATTACTTCTTATAAACTCACATACATCTAATATTTTATATATCCTACATCTGTATTCTAAAATATTTATTTAAATATTTTGTATATTATATATATCATATTAATAAACATAAAAGGACAGGCATGATGGCTCATGTCTGTAATCTCAGCACTTTAGGAGGCTGAGGTGGGAGGATTGCTGAAAATGAATGTTTAATATTTAAAATATTATAAAATAAGCAGATATATGATACATAAAATATTTAAAATATCAAATATTTAAAAAATATTTTATATATCAAATATTTTAATGAAATAAATAGATGTATAATAAATTCAACAAAATCACAAGAATTTTAAAATTAATGTAGCATTCATATTTATAAACAAGTATTTTTAAATTTAATTGCAAATAAAATTAGGTTTCTCTAGGCAGGTTAGCTGAGACATTTAATAGCTGGGAAGACAAACTTTTACGGAATGAGAACCTTCGTTATTATAGTTTGCTTCAGAAAAACCCCACCATATCAATTTCCTTATCTGTTTGTGAAAGTTATCAACTTTAAATGAAATATAAATAGAGAAAATTACTTTCCACTTATATTCACTATTCCTACCAATTAGAAAATTAGGGCTTTTTTTCCCCCTTTGTCCTTACTATCTGTGTAGTGACTATAATGATTTTTGCATCTCATATATCATTTTTCAGTGGCAAGGACACTAAATCTCTATCGCAAATGACTAACAATTTCAAAATCCAGTTCAAACCAGCTTAGATGTATCTGATTTTCATAAAAGTGAAGGAAGAAAAATATCCGATGAATCTAAGAATTCTCCTATTATAGAATTTACCTGGTAGATTTTGTCCAAGTAACTGTGTCATGAATTAATATTATACAGTTATTTTTTATTTGGGGCCAAAATTTAAATTTGTGCATATGTCTTTACAGGAGAAACATCTTCAAGTTCTATATACAGTCAGCTGAACTCCTGCCAAAACACTGCTAAACAATAACTTTTGTTAATTGGTGAATCTTCCAGAATTTGTGTGCATTTCCATCCAATTTTGTTTCAATACTATGAAGAAAACTCTTTTTCTCGTATAGTAATAATACAGGCAGTCAGGTGATGGAGGGTAGGTGACAGAATCTGAAAATAAATCTTAGGACAGAAGTTCTTATTTCTATAAGCTATTGTGATACAGTCATTCTCTCCAAAACAACTGTGGTTTCTACCAGGAAGAAAAACACTATCAAAACATTGAAAATGCCAGTGAACGTGGCATTTAAAAGGTATTTTTTCCGCTGTTAATTTTCTCTACAAGTTGTATCTTTTTTCTTTGGGGATTTTTACTATTTTAAAATGAAAAACTATAATAGAAGAATTAAAGCAGAAAAGAAAGAAGGATCATACATAGCTTAATATTTATCCTAGCTTGGTTTTCTTTCCATGTGCCCTAAACCACTGGCAATTCATATTTTCCAAATTTTGGGTGGATAATGTTTTCCCTTTGATTTTTTTGTGGGTAATGAAGAAACATTAGCTGTTTGGCTCTTATATTGGAAAACTTATAAAGTTTCCTTTGGTTAAGTGTGTCAGAACTTGTCTATGAAGAAGCAGAAGCAGTCACAAGAAGTTGATTAATTTTATACCTGGACTTGCAAAGACAGGTTAGCTAGTCTCTTGTGTGAGTGTAAATTACATGGCAGCGTCAAGTAAGCCAGCGCTTCACAGGATTATCTTATTACAGGGATCATGATATTAAACAAGTACTTGTGCCAAGTTTTGGGGTGAACCTTGGGAATTTCAGACACTCTCTAATGTTACCTCAACTAACACTTTCTAATCCGGACTATACCTCCACCCCTCACTTTTTGTCTGCTTATCTAGGATCATAAGAGACAAAAGGAAGACCATCCAGTGTGTTGTATCTGTGGTTAGACAGACAAGCATCTGGATTCTTGAATTGACTCTCTCTACCACATCTCCCATGTGACCAGGAACATTTTCTGATTTTGCTGCACAGACATTCTCCAAACCCTGTTCCCGATCCTCTTAGCAAGATCTATCACAACTAGGTTCAGGAATTAGAGTTTCCCTCAAGGTCTTGTTGCTATTGGTACTGCATCGATACTTTCTGCTGGAGCAAAGATAAATCCCAGTGCTTGGCTATCTTAGGACCTACAGAAGGAAACAAGCTGAGAAAACTATGTCTTGGAATAAGAGAAATCCACCCTAAAACACTATTATATTGGTATAGAGGTGGATACATGAACGTATGCTTATCTTAAAACAAATCAAGCTCACACAAAATGAGTTATTTTATTGTACATAAATTATACCTCCATAAAGTTTGTTAGAAATGATATTATCATAAAGAGGCTCACCACCTGTTCACTGTATTGTTCTTCTAATTACTGTTTCTTTCCTTCATGTGATCCTCACCAGACTTATATTTCAGCTGTCAATTGGTTGATCACCCAGATTTTGTCTACACTTTAGCCTATGATTGTTCATCTTGCCTCTGCCTATGGCCCTTTGAATCCTGAATCCCAGCTCCATTTTTCAGTGCTTTACACACCCTGCTTCCAGTACCTCAACCGGAATTCAGCTGAATTTCCTCCCGAATTCCAGGAAGAAAACAGCTGAATGAATTCTCCCTGCTCCAGAACGTGGAGGAAAAGTGAAATGGCTAGACCTAGATTTTTAAATTTGTTAAAAATTTGTTCCTTGTTCTTCCCTGCCCTAGCAAGAGCTGTTCCATGTTTAGGGAATGAATGCCACTGGGAGTATTAGCAAAAATACATATGTCATTGAGTATGAGGCAGATAACTGAGACACACAGCTGCTTCTCATAGTGTATGTGTGGGCATCCATAGACATACTCTTAAATGGCTTAAGGACTTGGAAACTACCTCTAGGAAACCTGAAACTTGAATGTTGGTCCAAGAGGGAGAAGAAATGTTCCATTAGCCTTCCAACTAAAAAAATACACGATCAAGAAGAACATTTGCTGTGTGTCCTATAAGCGTGGGAGAATAATATTATTCTTACTTTTATTTTAATACATACCTTACTTTTATGACCAGTATTTCAGTAAAATATATGCTCTATTATGGCAGTGATTTGTCTGTCTCATTAAGTGCTATGTCTTCAGTACCTTCTGTGCATAACACAGAAAAGGAGCTCAATAAATATCATTTTGTTGCTGTCCTAAAAAGAGTTCCATGAGCACTAGTGTGTAGAAGCTCTAGAAATAAGGAATGGTGTGAATAAATATCAAATATCACATAGCTTATTTGGAAGCCCAGTGAAACCCATGTTGGATAACTGCTGTATTAACTAATCTCAGAAAAGGGAGAAATAGCGTCCTTGAGAATACTCTTTTATGATACAGTGAAACAAATGCATTTATGGATCAGTATCTTGAGTTCTTGACCTGTTCCACCATCCACAATTCCGATAACACTTCCTTCTTTATACCTCACTTTTTTCATCCTAAAAATAAGGGATTTGAGCTATATACTCTCCAATTCTCTTCTAGCTCTAACATTTTATGATGAAGCTTCTCCAAAATAATTTATTTACACAGCCCTTAGAAAATTAAGACTGAGAAATGCAGAGTATCATAACTAAATATGTGGACAATTAGAGTCAAAGATTAAATTTGTGTTAAATATTACAAAAATAAGAATTCTTCACATTGAATTGAACATTTAATATTTTCAAAGTACATCTGCATTCACCACTCTATTTGATTTTTAAAGACACCATGCAAAACCATTTAACATATTACACTAAAAAATAGATTTATGGCATGAGATCACAAAGAAAATTAGTGATAGAGATAAGACTAGGATTCAAATCTGCAGAATCCTGTTTTAATTTTTTTTTTCCTTTTAAATATATATTAAGTTGCCTAGTAAAATATTTTACAAATATTTATTTTGAAAATGTAACAGGGCATTCTGGCTTGGCCAAAACTAAGATTCCAATACAGCTATGGGGACAGAAATAGTCACCTTCTTTTCCATGCACATCTATTCCATTTGATTTGATTTATAAGGTTGCTGATAAGCCTTTTGGGAAAATAACTGGAATTGCATCAGTTATTGGATCTCAGGCATACATAGAAACTTACAGATTATGAAGAATTATTATGGAACAAATAATAAAAGAACTGCTGAATCTCACAATGTGTCCTATAGGGAAAAAGCTTGGTGTGAACTGGATTTAGCAACAAAAGCTAAGGGATTGAAGAGCAGTTCTGGGTTTTTTGTTGGTTTTAAACACATTAGGGTTTAAGAAATGTTGCTGTGGGACCCTTTAATGTAGTTTAATACAGAAGGGAGAAAACTGTTCCCTTTCTCACCTAGCAACTCACTGCTGCTGTGCTATTACAACTTAACAAGGGTTGAGAGCACTGGTAGCTGGAGTGGCTAGCAAGGATCTGTACCTGATGGAGAACATGAACATAGCAGGGGCCAGCAGCAGCATCTAAGTAGAGCTCTAGCTGGAATTTAACTGCACCAGAGCCCAAGCGTGGCAGAGGCCAGCCACAGTTAGGAAAGTGAATCACCTGGATTTCTTAATTAATGCATGCAAGACATTCCTCCGGGATTTTCAAAAATCTTTAGGGAATTGGAATTCCTGCCTAAACAAGTGGGGACTTCTACTAGCAAAATGTCATGCAGGATTAGAAGACAATGAGTACTATTTTCTGGATTTTGGCTCTTCTTAAACCATGCTCTTCTAGCTTGCTTTCTGGTTAGAAGTTTGTCTTAAACTGTCTAAATAATCCTTTTTTTTTTTTTTCTTGACAGAGTCTCATGCAGTCACCCAGGGTAGAGTGCAGTGGTACAATCTGGGCCTTTTGGAATCAAGCGATCCTTCCACCTCAGCCTCCTAAGTAGCCTCAGGCCCATGCCACCACACTGGTTAATTTTTGTATTTTTTGTAGAGGCATGTTTTCACCATGTTGCCCAGGCTAGTCTTGAACTCCTGAGCTCAAGCCATTGCCCACCTTGGCCCCACAAATTGCTGGGATTACAGGCGTGAGCCATCGTGCCTGGCCTGTCTGAGTAATTTCTAAGCTTATTCTTAGTGAGTGATCTTGGTTTCAACTAACTCCTATATACAACGCCATTATTTTCTCATTGTATTGCTTTAAAATATTTCCAGTGAAGGCTGCTAATATGCAAATTAAATTTTACCTGAAATTGAAAATGATACTTCATTAAGTTTCTGAAAAATTCAAACCATAAATATAAGCTATTTTTTGTGTTTGCAGATTTCTTTTGTTAAATTTGTGTCTCATTCACTTTCTAAAAAAATGGATTGTCATATCAAAAAAGGTTACAGGCTGGGTGCGGTGGCTCATGCCTGTTATCCCAGCACTTTGGGAGGCTGAGGTTGGCGGATCACGAGGTCAAAAGATTGAGACCATACTGGTCAACATGGTGAAACCCTGTCTCTGCTAAAAATACAAAAATGAGCTGGGCATGGTGGCGCACACCTGTAGTCCCAGCTACTCAGGAGGCTGAGGCAGGAGAACTGCTTGAACCCGGGAGGCGGAGGTTGCAGTCAGCTAAGATTGTGCCACTGCACTACAGCCTGGTGAAAGAGCAAGACTGTCTCAAAAAAAAAAAAGTTTACAAATTTTGTTGACAGTTTTCTTCAGAAAAACATCTGATTTTTGTACGTAGAAGACTTATATACTATTTCTTATCAACACTTAATTTTCTGAAAAGGCAGAAAATGTGACTTACTATATGACTATACTTTATTGATGGTTTTAATTATTATAGTGAAAGAGTGATAAAAAACTGGGTTAACATTTTGCAAGCAGTTGATGTGGATGAACAATGCAGTTTAATGCAAGAACATTAAGACATACTCCTTTTAGGTGAGCTATAAACCTTTGTGTTTTCCAGCTATGGAATTTGCTCCATCAGAAGCACAGGACACCTGATTCTCCAATGGCACTTTGTTTTACCAAACAAAACTTTATAGTAGCAAAAATCGATGTTCTAGCATAATCAGTTTCTAAAGAACTTACAATTATGCCTTCTTGCAATATATAATCATCGTTGAAACAACAAACAATTCCCATTAGAAGGGTTATATTGTCAGTAACTTTCAGAAATCTGAATAGAAATTTTTTCTTGTGTTTAATGTGCCAATTAATTGCTTTTTAATGTTAACTAACAACTCATACATATGTCTTTGAATTATTGCTCAATGGCAGTTCTTTCAAAATACTAGATTTTGCTTCATCACTACTGAAATTGCAGCTTAGGCAAATGTATGAGCACGACCAGGTTTTGTAAGGATTTCTGCAACTTTATAAGTCCCAATCATTTCATCATCATTTGCTCGTGTGTTCTTAACTAAGGAAGTACCAGTGTTACATTGCTCAAAATTCTGTTTGAAATTTTTGAAATATTCTGTAAGTTTACCAGCTTTATTAAGAACTATTACAATATAAGACACATAGACTGTCTTGAGTTTAATGGGCTTTCAATAAAATCATAGATATTCAGAAAAATGATCTCAATATTTCTTTTTAGCAGTTGACAAAATTAATGATGGGTCAAATGACTTTTGTGGAATTAAATAATAATATATAAACTATTTTTACTTAACTCTCAAAGTCCAAGTCACCTGCAATAGCAACGAGGGTCAAACATAGACAATACCCACAAGGTAGCCAATGGTGGCCAATAGACACACACAGTCCACCTCTCACCACACAACTTCAAGACAGAGCAATCCATCTGCCAATCACAGCCATCTATTCACCATAGTTTTGTACCATCGATGTATTTATAGTTTTTTGTGTATTTACGATAAAGTCAATGTCAATATTGCTCATGTAATACCCAATAAAACTCAATAAGAGAAATGATATAAAGAATAAGATATTGTCAGGTAGGGATGAACTTTGGAGAACCACAAACCATTATGATATTTAAGAGTTTTTTTCCACCCAAGAATCTATTTTTGCTCTTTTGTGGGCCATATGAGCACAATTCAAAATGCATGTATTAGAGGTACTTGTCCTAGGGAAAAAAATGTAATTTGAAGTTCATGGCAAGTCCTGAAAGGGAAATCATATTAGACCTCTGGGGGTTCTGATACAAAGTCATGCCTTCTGCTGCAAAGAACTAAAACCATTTAAAAAGCAGCTTTATGGGCTATCGGGCCATAGTAGGGTTAGAATATATGACCATGAGACATCAAGTAACCATGTAGCTAGAGCTGTCCATTGTGAGCTGGACTCTTTCAGACTTTACCTAGGGACCCACTTTACAACAAAGGGTGCAGCTGTGTCACAGAGCCATGGAGTCTACTGGTTCTATCATACATATACTATATCCCCAGAAGCCATCAGCCTGATAGGGTAGTGAAATAAACGCTTAAAAATGCATCTGAGCCTCCATCTTGGAGATGATTCCCTGTGTTTGGTGGGTACCATGTCCCAGGATGTGAGATAACCCATTATATGGTACTTCTGTATCCCTAATAGAATACAAAAGTTTTGGACGGGTATGGTGGCTCACACCTGTAATCCCAGCACTTTGGGACTGAGGCTGAGATGGGCAGATCACTTAAGGCCAGGAGTTCAATATCAGCCTGACCAACATGGTGAAACCCTGTCTATACTAAAAATACAAAAATTAGCCAGGTGTGGTGGCACGCACCTGTAATCCCAGCTCCTTAGGAGGTTGAGGCGGGAGAATCACTTGAACCCGGGAGGCGGAGGTTGTAGTGAGCTGAGATTGCACCACTGCACTCTAGCCTGCGTGAGAGAGCAAGACTCCATCTCAAAAAAAAAAAACAAGAGTTTGGGAACCAAGGAATAGTATAAGAAAGTCCCTTTATATCATCACTCCCAGGAAGCCATTTGAGAAATCTGTACTTTCTATCTTTGCTTTGGGTTTTGTGGGTCTGGAGACCCTGTTACCAAAGCATATAATAAAACTATTGCATTTCATGAGAGCACATGGGCACAGGGAGGGGCACAACACACACTGGGGCCTGTTGGGGTACGGAGTAGTGGCTGGGTGGGGGGGAGGGAGAGCATTAGGATGAATATCTAATGCATGTGGGGCTTAATACCTAGGTGATGGGTTGATAGGTGCAGGAAACCACCATGGCACATGTTTACCTATGCAACAAACTTGCATATGTATCCTGGAACTTAAAATAAAAAGTATTATATTTTGAGCTCCAGCTGCTACCTGGTCACTGTTGGCTCCATTTTATAAGAGACTAGCAAGCAAGAAACGGAATCACTATCCTGGCAAAAGTCATTGTTCCTGATCATCAGAAGAAGGTAGGGCTACTGCTCCATACTGGGGGCAGTAAAGAATGTGTTTGGCACTCAGGTGATCCATGGAGCCTCTCTTGGTTTTCCCATGCCCTTTTGTTACAAGTAAATGGATATCATCAACAGCCACCACTGGAGAAGGGTAATGGTAACTAGAGGCTCAGATTCTTCAGGAATGAGAGCTGAAATCACCCTACCAGGCAAGCTGCCTAGACCAATAGAGGTATTGAATGAGGGTGGACAGTGGAGGAGGATAATGAGTATCAGTTATGACCCTAAGATCAGTGGCAGCATCAGAGGCTCTATTCTATCACACTAACCTGTTTAAGTTGTCCAGAAAACATGGGGGGTTTCCCAACCAAACTCCTGGAGAAGCAACTCCTAGATGGGGCAAAATTGTAGAAACCAGTGGAATTGCAAGGTATGGTGGTAGGCTTTGGTGGATTCTGTGGTGCTCCATAGAATCTCCTCTTCAGGGTTGGCTCATCTAACCCCAGCTGCTGGGAATATTGACAGATAGCTTGCAGCTGTGTCTCTCTCTGCCCTTTGTCATAGAAAATTACCATGCCAAACTATCTCCACCCCATGACCTGCAACCAAAGCCCAGTTCACGGGCAGGCACAAACGTGTAGTGCAATTACCTCAATCTGAGACACTCAGAAGGGCCATCTCCACTCCAGAGCTCCCTGTTAGATTAAAGTCTCACTTGCAAATGCACTGGGCATTGGCTTCTCCCACTGCCCAATTTTGTCTTCCTTTCCTCTTTGCAAATATATCTCCTTAGAGAGCTCTCCAATAAATCTTTAGCATGCAACTTTGAGTTTCAAGTATGTTTCCAGGAAAGCCAACTGCAGACACTATACTAGAAAATAATAAAAAATTCCCTGACAAACCAGCTGTAGCAACCTGGTTACCACCAGCTGCAACCAGGTGATAAAACTGGCAAACTTTTATGTTTCGTGCAGCACTAGATTACAATAGCAAAGACTTGGAACCAACACAAATGCCCATCAATGATAGACTAGATAAAGAAAATGTGGCGCATATACACCATGGAATACTATGCAGCCATAAAAAGGAATAAGTTCATGTCCTTTGCAGGGACATGGATGAAGCTGGAAACCATTATCTTCAGCAAACTAACACAGGAACAGAAAACCAAACATTGCATGTTCTCACTCATAAGTGGGAGTTGAACAATGAGAACACATGAGCACAGGGAGGGGAACATCACACACCAGGGCCTGCCAGGGGTAGGGGGAAAAGGGAGGGAGAGCATTAGGACAAATACCTAATGCATGTAGGGATTAAAACCTAGATGGTGGACTGATAGGTACAGCAAACCACCATGGAACACATATACCTATGTAACACATCTGCACATTCTGCACCTGTATCCCAGAACTTAAAGTAAAATAAAGATTTTAAAAAATGGCAAACTTTACATATGACATTATTATTGTTAACTTTGGTTAAATAAATGTTTATTGATTCATTCATGTCTTAACAAATCTTTTGTTTTTTAAAAATGGGGTTTACCTGAATATGCACAACAAATATTTAATAGAACAGTAGCAAAGATTTGCAGAAAAGTGTATGTATTTATCACTAAGTAGAAAGTTGATAGATTTTTAGGGGAAAATAGGGTGAGAAAGTGGAGGTGAAAGGGCAGAAAATATATGTTCTTTCTTTCATCTGTTTATTTCATTTGTTTTGTTTTAAAAATAAAAGCTTTGGTTACTTATGGCTAAGATAAAGTATTCGTTGTGTAAGTCCTGTTTGAAAAAGAGAGAGCGATCTCCCTAGACTTACAGTAGTCGTAAAACAATGTCGTCATTAAACACTTTTGCTAATTTTTAGATTTAAGGCTTATAGGTTTATTATTCATTCTCATAGAATGAGTTTTCCAACTTTCTACCTCATAATTACTTAAAAAAATAATTTATGGAAGAGACTGACCTAAACCCTATCTGACTTAAATTATATTCTGTGGTATTTTGGAGGGAGATTACTGAAGGTCACATGGTCTGCGATGGATTCTTAGCCCAGGAAAACTTTATGGTATCTTAAGTGGAAGCTGTGCTAATTCAGGAAATTCTTTGAATACTTCTTGGGAAAACAACCTCAAAAACACTGCTCTGAGACAAGAGCCTCCAGCACAATGCAAAAGGCCCCGTCACATGGTCATCATAAGAATTGAGACCCATCTGGTTGTGTTCAAGTGCTTTGGTTTGCAGATGAGCATTTTGAGGCATAGGAAGGTGCAACAGAATACAAAAATACATATTTGGTCTCTGCACTGCTTCCTGGCACAGAGGTCCTGAAACTCTTGTAATTTCGTAAGCCATTGGGGTGGTATGTGCATCTTCTGTTCTAATATTTGGTCACTGACCCCAGTTCCTGACATAAAACTTCTAATCTCTTGGAATTCCTGGGTCATAGAAGCATTTTTTGCTCTAACAAGGTGATGCTTGGTAGGCTCCTAGGTGGGGACTGGCCACTAGAAAGACCAAGCCATGATTTGAAGCTTGGAACTTTCAGCCTCACCTTCCATCCTTCTGGAAGGACACAGGAGCTGGAGATTGAGTTAATAAACAATCATGCTTATGTGATGAAGCCTCCATAAAAATTCTGGGCCAGACGAGGTGGCTTGTACCTCTAATCCCAGCACTGTGGGAGGCCGAGGTGAGCAGATCTCTTAAGCCCAGGGGTTTGAGACCAGGTTGGGCAGCAAAACCTCATCTATATAAAAAATACAAAAATTAGCCACATGTGGTGGTACATGCCTGCAGTCCTAGCTACTTGGGAGGCTGAGGTGGGAGGATCACTTGAGTACAGGAGTTTGAGGCTACAGTGGGCCATGATCACACCATTGCACTCCAGCTTGAATGACGGAGTAAGACCCTGTCTCAAAAAAAAAAAAAAAGAAAAAAGAAAAGGAAAAGAAAAAAAAAAAAACTGAACTTGGAGTTTGGAGAGCTTCTGGGTTGGTGAACATATCCACACATGATGGTAGGGCGGCACACTCAAACTCCACAGGGACAGACGACCCTTCTGAACTTTGCCCTACATATCTTGTCATCTGGTTGTTGTGTGTGTGTGTGTGTGTGTGTGTGTATTTTTTTTTTGAGACAGAGTCTCACTCTGTCGCCCAAGCTGGAGTGCAGTGACGCAACCTTAGCTCACTGCAACCTCTGCCTCCTAGGTTCAAGCAATTCTTGTGCCTCAGCAACTGAGTAGCTGGGATTACAGGTGTGCACCACCATGCCCAGCTGATTTTTATATTTTTAGTAGAGACAGGGTTTTGCCATGTTGGCCAGGCTGGTCTGGAACTCCTGGCTTCAAGTGATCCGCTGGCTTCTGCCTCCCAAAGTGCTGGGATTACAGGCCCGAGCCACCGCACCCGGCCTCCATTTGTGTATTTCAAAACATCCTTTGAAATAAATATGCAGTAGTAAGTAAACTGTTTACCTGGGTTCTGTGAGCCACTACATCAAATTATTGAACCTGAGGAGGAAGTCAAAGGAACCTCCAATTTGTAGCCAAGTTGGACAGAAGTTGTGGGTGACCTGGAGACCTCTAGTTGTGATTGGCATCTGAAGTCAGGGGCAGTCTTATGAGACTGAGCCCTAACCTGTGGGATCTGATGCTATTTCCAGGTAAGTAGTTATAGGACACCCGGCTGGTGTCAGAGAAATGGTTGGTGTGGGAAAAACCCCACACGTTTTTGTTACAGAAGTGTTCTGCAAAAGTGTGAGTGTAGAGACGAAAAACTTTTCACTTTCCCTTACATCTGGTATCAGAAATAGAGCTTCGAGAGTATAGTAGAAGAAACAGTTTGCTTTTTCCTATTATACAGTAGGATGTCTGTTTATGGCAAAGCAGTGTGAACTCTGTCAGCCCGAAGTTTCTATCAACCAAGCACTTCCTCTCACACTTCTTTAAGCAGATTGTACTGTAATTATAACTGATACTTGTAAACACAATCCTCAGGCAATGAAAACATTAAAGAAAGGTTAAATTATGCTGCATACAGTCTAGTGTAGTATTAATTATATTTTGCTCTTCAGTTCTCCAATCACATGAAAACTGGTAAGCTTGCATGGTATATATGGAAACTCCATTACCTGGGTGGTTCTGTCCTCTTATTTTGCTGTTTGGGTTGTCCCCTTCCCATCCCTATCAGCAACTGTCCTTTCCAACGTTTCACACAGAAACTGGAGGCAGCTGGACAAGAACTCCCTTGACTTCCTGCATTCCTCTTGACAAACTTACCTGCATCTGCTCCCATCCTTGTCTCCTTCACTCTAGGAAAAGTTATCTCTCGTGCTGCTAGCAGCTAATCTCTGCCCCTGTCTCCCTTTCTTCAAGGACCCAGAACTGTCATTGATCTCCTCTCTCACCTGTATATCACAACTGCACCCTGATTCTTTCCCCTTTAAAGTACAAAAGGCTCAGATGGCTCCCATCTTAAAAAGAGGGTTTCAATGGGACAGTCCTCTCTAGATGTTATTTATTATTATTATATTTTTGGAGACAGAATCTCATCTTATTCCCTATGCTGGAGTGCAGTGGTGTGATCATGGCTCACTGCAACCTCGACTTCCTGGGCTAAAGAGATCCACTCATCTCAGCCTCCTGAGTAGCTGGGGCTGGGATTACAGGTATGAGCTACCTCTCCCAGCCTCTCTGTCACTAATACTGCATTCCCTTTATAACTAAATCTCACAAGAAGAGTCTACACTCACTGTCTCTACTTTTTCACTTCCCAATCACTGCTTAGTCCCATTATCTTCTATTCCCATCACTCCAGTAAACTGCCTTTATCTACTTTATCTAGCTTTTCTTTTCTTTTTTTTTTTTTTTTTTTTGAGATGGAGTCTTGCTCTGTCCCCCAGGCAGGAGTGCAGTGGCGTGATCTCAGCTCACTGTAACCTCCACCTCCTAGGTTCAAGTGATCCTCCTTCCTCAGGATCCTGAGTAGCTGGGACTACAGGCACGTGCCACCATGCCTGGCTACTTTTTTGTGTTTTTAGTAGAGATGGGATTTCACCATATTGTCCAGGGTGGTCTTGAACTCCTGACCATAAGTGATCTGCCTACCTTAGCCTCCCAAAGTGCTGGGATTACAGGCGTGAGCCACCACACCCGGCCTACCTAGTTTTTAAATTGCTTAATTCACAACATACTTTAGAGTTCTTATTTCACTTTACTGATCTGCAAAATTTGACAATTTCTTCCTCCTTGAAACACCTCCCTTGATTTCTAGGATATCACCTTTGGCTAGTTTTCCATATGCCTCTTGAATGCTTCTTTTTCATTTTCTTCCTAGAGGTTTGCTGCTTAGTATTTCATCATCAGCCTCTTCTTAACTTTTCCCTCTCAACTTTTATTATGAAAAATTCAATTTAGAGAATAATTGAAAGACCTGTGTAGTGTGCATCCATAAACTTGCCCCTTTGTCACTTAACCTTATTTCTCTCATAGTCACTCCTGCCCCATGTATCTAGTTTAGAACATTTCTGGGTTCATACCTATCTAGTTCAAATGCACATTTCTACCTGGACTCTGGTCCAGCACCAGAGGCTTATTGAACTCAACATGGTGAAATTGAAGTCATCATTCTAGAGTCACCCTTTATTTTCCCCTTTCCCTTATTAGTCTGTCACTAAGTCCTGTCAATTCCATTTCTTTAACACCTCTTCCCTCCGTCCAATTTCAGGCCCTGATCATTTCTTGTCTCAACTGCTCTTCCTGCAGCCAGGCCTGCTCATCTCTAATTCATCCACCAGCAGCTGCCAGAGTGTTGTTTGTAAGCGCAAGTGTGATCATTTCAATTCCTCGTTTCATCTTTCAAGAATTTCAGGTTACGCTTCTAACCTTTAGCACAGCCCTTCATGATCCCTAATGAGCTTCCTCTTTCACCATCCTTTCTCTTGAACTTTAGGAGCCAGCTATATAAAGCTACTTAAAATCCTCTGTGTTGATATCAGGCTAACTCTTCTCATTGGTGTGTTTTCCCTTACCATTTCACCTAATTTTTGTCCTTCTAACTCCCAAGAACTTTTCCAAGTTGCCCTTCAGAATACAGTTTAGACATCACCTTCTCTGGGAAGACTTCCCTAATTGTTCGTTCCTACCATTGTGTCACCCCTAAGTGTGGGTGAGATGTCCCTCATAGGGTACCTTCCCATAGCACCTTGTGCTTATTAGTTAATTAAGTGATTCATGTATTAAATATTTGAAGGCTTACAATGTGCTCAATACTGTGTTAGGTGATGGAAATACAACGATGAATAAAATAGGGCTGCTGCTCCCAAAGAATTTACATACCAGTTGGAGAGTTAGACCGGCAAAAGAAATAACTGTAACAAAGTGTGGCTAGCTCATGATAAAAGTATGCACAAGGCACTCTGGGAACACTTAGAAGGGGCATAAGTCCAGGCTTGAAGAGCAAGGGATGGCTGCTTGGAGGAAGTCATCTAAGATATGAAAGAAGAATAGGAGGAAGCAAGGGGATGGGGATGGGTGATGGAGGGAGTCACTGGAAAAGATGAAGAGAGAGGGAGCATGGCTGAGATGCTGGTTAGTGAGAGCCCGGCTCATGCAGGGTGAGGAGTGTCCTCAGTGTTTGGTGTAGTACCTCACACGGAGTAGGCACTCAGCAAACCCTTATTGAATGAAAGAATGAGTGAATGAACAAGAAGATGAGGCTGAAGAAGGGGCGAGATTAGAAGGACCTCATATGAAATGGAGTTTGGATTTTATTTTGAGGGCACTCTACTGGTACTCCACGAAAGAAGGACTTTAAGCAAGAGGTTGACATTATCAGATGTGTACTTTGTAAAGATTACTCTGGGTAAGATGAATTGAAAGTGGGTGAGAGGCAAGTCTAATGGCAAGGGATGAGTTAGGAGGCTGGTGTGATTATCAGTGTCAGTGGTGATGATGACCTAAAAGCAGGTCATGTGTTTAGGATGAGAACAGTGAACTGGTCTGAGAGATTAAGGAGACAGAGCTCAAAGGATTTGGTGATTGATCATCAGAATGATGATGAGAAAGGCATCGAGGATGCTATCCAAGTTTCTGACTTGGGAAATTGTTGCCAGCACTCATTGGGATAGGAAACAGGCAGGGGTTTCTGGAGTTCGGGTGGGCTGTGAGGGAGATGAAAAGTACAGTTTTAGGCTGGGTATAGTGGTGCCTGCCTACAATCCCAGCTACTCAGGAGGCTGAGGTAGGAGGATCACCTGAGCCCAAGAGGTTAAGGCTGCAGTAAGCCATGATTGCACCATGGCATTCCAGCCTGGGCAACAGAGCATGACCCTGTTTCAGAAAAAAAAAAATAAGAAAGTACAGTTTTGAACATTTTGAGTGAGTTTGAGGCACATATTGTTCCTGGATCTGTTTGCCCACAGATGCATTTTTCTTGCTCTTTCCTTCCTCTGTCATGCATGACTGGGAGCCGATTTGCTGACTAGAACTCCTAGGCTCCCATGTCATCGGGCTTCTGGTATGGTTTGGGCAATGGGAGGCCCTGGCCAGGGATTAGAGGACAAGAGCAGGGTAAAAGTGAGAAATTACTCCTCTTCTATATCCACCCCGGACAGCGTCTACAGTCCTGGATGCAGCTTCTCTGCAGCCCCACCTCCCTCCTGACAGGCTTGCTCCAGCCTTCTCCAGCAAGATCTCTCCTTGTGCTCTAGTGACAGAGAGGCTTTCCTTTGTCCCTCCAGCCTAGGGGTGATAGTGGCTTCCTGCTGATGACAGATTCAGGGATCCCTCAGAGTTTCCTGTTTGGCTTCTCAGTGCTCTCTCTTCCCTTTGCAGGGTTAAACTTTCTCTTTTAAATATTCAGGGTAGTTTCTGATTATCTGAGGAACATCCAAGTGGAGGTATCCAGAAAGCTCCTGAGTATGTAAGAAAAAGTTATAGGCTGAACGTTATCAACACATAGACAGCTGGAGTTTCTACTATGGCACTTATTTCCCTGGAGGACAACTGTTTCCTTACTCATCTGTGTCTGGTACCAGTCTGAGAAATCCTTAAATTCAGATACAATGTTTTATTTCTGTCCATTTGCCTAGGGTCCACTCAGCACCTGGCACAGAGAAGGTGCTTTATAGTGTTTATTCACTGAAGAAATCAATGTATAAACCCTAAGCATTGTTTTTAGGTGATATTAATTGGTGGATGCATTTTTACAATAAAATTGAACTCAATCAACCAGGGGAGTGCCCAATCCGAATTAAAACAAAATCTGAATCACTGGATAGTTGTTAACATATGCAGTTTTACTACCTTCAGGATTGTCGTAATACAAATAAATGGATAGCAATAAGTTGCCCTCATTATTAATTCACTTACTGAGTAGATAAGAATAATTGGAAATTTTTGCAGTTGTGAATATAACTGTGTCTATAAAGTGTACTGCTAAATAAACTGAAGACAGCAGGTTTGTTTAAATAGGTTAAACATTCCTCTGACTCTCCTGTCTTGGATACACAATGAATTTCCCTAGAAATGATCTGCAGAGATAACCTCTGGCAAGGGTCCATATTGTTAAATCTGAGCTATGGCTAAATAAATCAGGTGGTACACACAGGGCATTATGAAGTGTAGATGTTGGCCTTGGCCCAGAAGAGAATCATCAAGTCTGTTCCTGAGAGTTACAGATCACGTAATTTGCCTCTATCAGCAAGGTAAGGGGCCATGTTGGACTCAAGGGGCTCTGTATATGTTGGATGCTGCTGAATCTGTGGGTGGGAGGGAATAAATGAAGCCAATGACAACTTCAGCTTGTCTTTTGTTTCGCTTGTGGTTGAGAACCCATGAGAAACATTTCCTTCTGTTCCCTACATCAAAAATGAAAATGGCATTGGGAAGGTGGAGAGAGTGAATCCTTGATACCTTTCTTTGAATAGCGTTGACAAGCCTTGTGTTTTTGAAATATTTTAACTTTGCAAAGCACAAACAAACATGGGTCTGTCGCAAAACTAATAAATACAGATAAGAAAAAAGAAAAGCAACAAAATAAAATAAACACAAATTCCACTATGTAGAGGCAATCTCCTTTGACAATTTGGAATACATCCTTTTAAAATCATTGCTATGCAAATATGCACACTTAAAAGTATCTTCATATTAGACATATTGCTCTATAACTCACTTTTTCATGCAAAAAATATCACAAACAACCTTCCATGTCAATAAATGGTTGTACTGTTAATAGTTGTATGGTATTCCATTTAATAACCTCATCACAATTTCTTTAATCACTTGAGAAACATTTGGATCAGCTCAAAGTTTTCACTATTGGCATGTATCTGGTGAACTGATTTTTAAGGTGATTCTTCAAGCACTTGTAAAAGATATTTTGGTGCAGACTGTGGGAAGAGTGGAGCAGGGATATGAAGGAGCCCAAGAGAGGGAAATGTTTCATGAATTGATATTGTTCTCGGTACATAAAGGACATCAGTTAACAGGAGTGAGGTGGGGAAGAGATAGCGTGTAGTGGGAGAAAGTAGGAGAAGGTGAAATGACAGGCGTGGACAGAGAAGGAGGAACCCAGAAAGACAGACAGAGGGAGAGAGAGAATGTGACAAGAACAAACAGAGAATCAAACAATTCTTAAGGATGCTCAAAATAATAAAAAATAGTTTTGTGATGATTGCCAAAAAGGCCAATAGCATTTACATCACTCAAGTGATGATATGTCATTGAAAGAAAGAAAAGGGGATTTTTCTGTGAGACAAATTGCCCAAAACCTGAGTGGTGTTTGGTCATCAGGATAGATAAGGAGTAACCTTTTAAAAACTCTGAAACAAAGAGCAAAAAATTTAAAGAAATATCGGCCAAGCAAGGCGGTTTATGCTTGTAATTCTAGTGCATTGTAAGTCTATGCACTAGAGGGTAGCTTGAGGCCTGGGCAACATGCTAAGATTCCTCTCTAAAAAACAAAAATAAAAAAATTAACTGGATATAGTGGTGGGCGCCTATACTCCCAGCTACTCAGTAGGCTAAGGCAGGAGGATCACTTGAGTCCAGAAGTTTGAAGTTGCATCAAGCCGTGATCTCACCACTGTACTCCAGCCCAGGGTGACAGATCGACAGAGTGGGACACTGTCTCAGAAAAAAAGAAAAGAAAAGAAAAAATAATGAAATCTCATTCTACTTTACTTACCACACACACATGTTCATATCATGTGTTAAACATTGTCTTCTAAAAAATAGCTTAGGGCCAGATGTGTTGCCTCAGGCCTGTAATCCCAGTACTTTGGGAAGCCAAATGGAAGGATTGCTGGAGGTCAAATGTTGGAGACCAGCCTGGGCAACACTGAGACTCTGTCTCTATTTCAAAACAAACAGCTTAGAAAATAATTTTCTTTAACCTTTACCTCTGATACTTTTAATTATGTGTTCTCTGATTGACTGGAGTTAAAATATTCTGTAATATTCACTTTGCATGACAGCCCCAGAGAAAATGAAAGGGGAAGGAGTTAGCTTCCCTTTTCCCCCACTGTTCTGCCTGCTTCCTGTTTTAGAAAAATTAAAATAAGGTGTGAGCGGCCACTTTCCCTTGAACATATTCTTCCATATAATCTGGGGTAGGGTGAGGTATGTATTTGCAGGGGCTGCAGGATGACCTCTGTTACAAAATTTCCTGTGGACATTTCCTTATCTACACTAGCGGGGAACAATGAAGATTACTTGTATAATGAACATCACTTACACAGGACACATATTATGGTAGATTCCAATTTTTATAAATATCAACTCATATAAAGAGGAGGCCAACCCTGACTTATCTCATGGATAAGCTGTGTGGCACAGATGAAATGACTAAGTGAAAGTGTTTGGTCAACTCTAAAGGTCCTTATGAGTTTGAGGTCTTTCTAATTGTTGGAACTTTCTTATACTCTGGCATCTGTAGAATCCATTCAAAGACAGACATTTCTGCTTCTTTCCCACTCCTGGTGGGAGGAATAGGGGAACAGGTCCACAAATTGCCTTGGCATTTCTGGTCTCCCAGTATGCTCTTTTGCATGGAAAGAAAAATGAGGCAAATGCTTTTACCTTCATCAAAACTACTGGAAATGGTTAAGTTTCCCTTCTTTTGACTAAAGCAAAACTAAAAACCGCAAGAAACCTACTCAAGATTGGCTCATATTAATCATTTCCTGTGTGGAACCCTGTCCTGTGTCAATGACACTTTGACATAGAGCAAAGGAGAGAGAGGGCGGGTCACTGCTTCTCAATGCACCTAAGGGTACTTTCGTTAAAGCACTAAGCTGCATGCTCAACAAGTTTAGCATGACTCAGCAAGGTAAGTCACTGAACACCATCCACCCAGGGCAAATGAGCTTGTCCAATCACATGACCTACAAGATCAGGGTATAGCAAACCCTATGGTTTGCTGTACCACATGTGCAAGTCAGTCCCATTATAGAACACTCTGGGGCTGTGGGGACCACTGTGGCTCCTCTTCTCAACAGGTCTTTGTCATGTTACCTTGTGTCTATTTGCATGTCTGCCAACCACTTCTACAGCAGGTGCTGAGGCAAACCTCCTCAAAGGTTCTGATTTGGATCTTCCATTTGGAGAAGACTGATTCTGTCCATATTCATGGCTTTTCTTTCTTGCATTAGGGACTGATGCATTACACACAGAAATGAGCCCAATCTATTTTAAGTGAGAAAAAGCTCCAACCCTCACCACCAATTACAACCTACCTCATCATTTTTTTGTTCTAATATTTACGAATAATTTAGTACTTTCCAGGCATCTGTTCTTTCTGAAAGCATAAGCACCAATATGTGTAATTTGCTTCCCTTGTCATTCTGAAATCTTTAATGCATACAGCTCAGACATCCTATTTGTTTAATATGAGCAATGCCAACTTTATTTACTGTAATAAATGTGCTTCTTTGTTCTTCTGGGAAAAAAAGGGAAATTCAATGCAAAAGACGCGTTTAAGGTATTCCAGTGTGTAATACAGAGGCTGCTGCTGAAATATAATACAATGTCAGGAAATTCTGCAATCCTGTTTGGTTTTTGGTTGCGTTTTCATATTTTTCTTAAATATGACATTGCTACAGTACGAGGAAGAAGAACATATTTTAGTGTCTGGTACACAGTCTCTTCACTAACTTTGGAACTTTAAAAGCTGGTCAATTCTGATAGTGAGAGGGTTCAAGAAAATTGATATATGTGGTGAAATGTACTTTTGTAGCTCAGCTTTGTGTTTCAGAGCTGTTATACAATCAGATTTTTAAAAAAGGAATATCTACAACTGTTCCAGAAGTTCTGGTATATAAAATTTTTGCTGGTTTTGCATAGGAACTTCATAACCTGCATGATATTACTCATGTGTATTTGTGGGTTTTGCTTTAGATGTGGAAAGGATGGCTTTTGGCAAAAATCTTTTTTCTTTTGCTTTTCAGAGGTTTTGTATTCAGCCCAAAAATCCCTAGCATCTGTTTTTTTAGGTTCATGGTCTTCTTTAAATTTTACATTTGTATTTCTATTTTTTTTTTCAGTCAGCTTCATGGATGGTTTGGAATGTCCTCTGTACAAATTCACTCCCCAGTGTTGCAGAGAAATTTTGCTTCTCTTTACCCTCTTCCAGTTGATTTTCTTTCTTTCTTGTTTTTTTGAGACTGAATCTCACTCTCATCTGGGCTGGAGTGCAGTGGCACGATCTCGACTCATTGCAACCTCCACCTCCCAGGTTCAAATGATTCTCCTGCCTCAGCCTCCCGAGTAGCTGGGATTACAGGCATGTGCCACCATGCCTGACTAACTTTTGTAGTTTTAATAGGGACAGGGTTTCACCATGTTGGCCAGGCTGGTCTTGAACTCCTGACTTCAAGTGATTTGCTCGGCTCGGCCTCCCAAAATGCTGGAATTACAGGCATGAGCCATAGTGCCTGGCCATTGATTTTCTTTAAACAGATAGTCTAATAACTTTTCCTGTGACACGTTTAGGCCTCTGAGTGTAGTCCCTGTGGTAAACAGTACAGTGTCTGAAATTCTACATAGACATTGACTTCTGACCTCTTTGAAAATGTGATCTGTGAGAAGGCCACACAGGCTTTCACATGCAAGATGGTTTCAGATTCAACATGGTTTTCTAGGAAATAACTTGAACAAGTGTAATCATTGCCATATCCTGATACCCCAGCAGAAAGATACATTACTTCCTGTAAGCTGCGACATTTGACCTCCACCCATGGCAGTTTATGATATTGCCCATTTGTCCTCTCAGTAAATGATGTCTGTAAAAGTAGTTGAAATAGTTGAAAGGAATTTAATTTAAAATATGCTCACATGTATTCACCTAAGTACAGAGACACGTCGTGTTTAAAAATAAGTAAACTCAGCCTTTTCTCCCTTAAAATGTATCAAATACTAAAGCTTTCTATAGCATTTTGATCCTAAAAAGAACCCCAGAAAGCCATTTAATCCATTCTCAGACATCTGGACAGACTAGCAGCCTTATGCTAGTCTTCAACAAATGTGACCAAGGCTTCTTGTTACAGTTTTGCTTTATTTATGGCACAATTTTTTTTCTCTCTCAGTTGAATATATTCGGTTCAGAGTATTGGGTCAATGACAGGTCCCACTTAAAGCAGCAGTAAAGAAAAAGATTTGTCAGAATACATGGTGGCTCACAGCTGTAATCCCAGTACTTTGGGAGGGCAAGGCAGGAGGATCACTTGAGCCTACACATTCAAGACCAGCCTGGGCAACATACGAGATCTTGTCTCTTAAAAAAACAAAATTAGCTAGGTGCGGTGGCATGTGCCTGTAGTCCCAGTTACTCAGGAGGCTGAAGTGAGAGGATTGCTTGAGCCCAGGATATAGAGTCTGCAATGAGCCATGACTGTGACACTGCACTCCATCCTGGGTGATAGATCAAGATCTTATCTCCAAAAAAAAAAAAAAAAAAAAAAAAGATCTGCTGGGATAAACATAAGGAGAACAATTACAATGTTTTAATTTGGAAATTGTTCTTAGATCACACAATATACAAGCAGACAAAAAAAAGCAAATTATTATGAAATGATATAAGCATGGCTCTATAAATACTTTCTAATGGTTTCAAAACCTGGCTATTGTTCTCTCTCTACCCTTCTAGAAGAACAGCTCAGAGGTGGAGATTTCACAATTCCCTTCTAACAGCTAAGCATTGATCCCATTTGCGATAACCTGACATTATATTCATATCACAATGATCCAGACAGTGGTGCATATTTTAGGAATGGAAAAGACAAGTCATTTAATATATAGTAATTATCTTCCTTCTTTGGGCCAACAAGTTGGGCAGGCCTATGGCTAAATCACAACTGTTGGGTGCTTCTTATTTCAAATATTTTATTTTTGTCTGCCTGAATCATTTTATGGCTTTTCCATATCCTTTAGCACTTTCCTATAATTATGCTTTTTCTAACACACATATTTTTTGTGCTTGCAGTTTTCTACAATTTAATTGCTTGGTCATTCAGAAAATCTTTTATACTTTTAATGCAGATATTCTATTTATGTAGGGCCAATTTATTAACTTTGGTAATATTTGTTGATGCTATTTTGTGAAAACATTACAATTTTGTTTTGTTTTGATTTGTTTTGAGATAGAGTCTCACTCTGTCCCCCAAACTGGAGTACAGTGGCGCTATCTTGGCTTACTGTAACCTCTGCCTCCCAAGTCCAAGTGATTCTTCTGCCTTACCCTCCCGAGTAGATGGGATTACAGGTGTGCGCCACCATGCCCAGTTAATTTTTGTATTTTTAGTGGAGATGAGGTTTCACCCTCTTAGCCAGGCTGGCCTTGAACTTCTGGCCTCAAGTGATCCACCTGCCACAGCCTCGCATAGTGTTGGGATTACAGATTCGTGAGCCACTGCGCTCGGCCCAAACACTGCATTTTAATTCTAAAGGGAATCTAATCTATTCCTCTCATTTTAGAGTTGAAAAATCTGAGCCTAGAGAAACTAAGTGAGCTTTTCAAGGTTAATAGATTCTGGGGTAGTTGACAGAGTTGAGACTAGACCCTGGATCCTCCAGGGCTTTTACTTTTCTTTCTGGGGGGAAGAATTTTTCATCACCTTATGTGTTTTGTCACAGGGTTTACAAAAATCTTACCAGTAATTTAAATGAGTAACCAGCTTCTCTTCTGATTAAGATTATATCAACAGTTTTCTAATTACTGAAAACTCAGTACAAGGGAGGCTTTTTCCTACTTGAAAGCAGGGACAGTATTTTCCAGACTCACACTTCTAGAAGCCACTGAAAAAGAAGCAACATATTTACATTTAGATGGATATGGTGTTGGGCCATCTAACTTGCTAGTAATCAGTTTCTACCTATACTTGCAATAACTATGTTCAGATTCGATTTTATTTTTCCTGAGAACATCAATAATACAAAGCAACTTTCATCCATTTCCCTGCTTAAATCTTGTTAGAATTTTGGGAGGCCAAGATGGAAGGATTGCTTGAGTTCAAGAATTTGACACCAGCCTGGGTAACATAGTGAGATCTCGTCTCTACAAAAAATAAAAAATTAGCTAGGTGGTGGCACTTCCTGTAGTCCCAGCTACTCAGGAGATTGAGGTGGGAGGCTGAGGCAGGAGGATCGCTTAAGACCAGGAATTTGAGGCTGCAGTAAGCCATGATCATGCCACTGCACTCCGGCATAGGCAAAAGTAATACCCTGTCTCAAAAAAAAAAAAAAAAAAAAAAAAAATCCACAAAAATCTCATTAGAAAGAATTTCAGAAAAAAGGAATCCAAATAACTCATACTGAAGAACTCAAATTGCATCTGCAAAGCAGGTATTATAGAACATACTTTTCTAGGCCATCGCTGCCAAAACTTATGCTTTTGTTTGTGAAACTAGTTAATTTAAGAAAGACCTCCATTTTGATTAGTATCATATCAAAAACAAACTAGCAGGCAAATTAAGAAAGAATGAGGGGTTCTGGGTGCAGTGGTTTAGGCCTGTAATCCCAGCACTTTGGGAGGCTGAGGTGGGTGAATCACCTGAGGTCAGAAGTTCGAGACCAGCCTGGCCAACATGGTGAAATTCCATCTCTGCTAAAAATGCAAAAAAAGGTGTGGTGGCGGGCACCTATAATCCCAGCTATTCTGGAGGCTGATGCAGGAGAATCGCTTGAACCCTGGAGGCAGAGGTTGCAGTGGGCTGAAGCTGAAGTCACACCATTGCACTCCAGCCTGGACAGCAGAGCGATACTCTGTCTCAAACAAACAAGAAATGAAACAACTAGGGGAACAACCAGTAAAACCATCTAGATTATATAAATGGGATACCATTGCCAGAATCTATGTGGTTAACAGGCAGGATAGGGCTCTCTGACCAATCCGTGTGCTAACCATGATATGTGTTATTTCTTCCAAACAGAATCTGAATTAAAGCTCTCAAAAAGCAGCCATTTTATCTGAGGGTGGGAGTGTCACAGACTAGTGATCCAGATTAATTTATGGTTAGATTAACAAGGTTGTGATCATCTTAAAAGCAGGAATAAGTCTCTAATAGGTTTGGATTCATCTTTAGGATGTTCAGGTATAGGTGGGGTGGGTTAGAACTGTGTTTCCCAAACTTAAGTCATTGGCCGATTACTTTTATCATTTTTGCCACTTCTGATCATATATCACTTTTTACATTTCTTATGTCATATTTTTCTTTAAGATGATTTAATTTGAAACTTAAACACATTTGTTTAAAAAAAAAGACTTTATCACTCCTGTAAACAGGAAACCAGCATCACCTGCTATAAATAGACAGTAGTTGTGTGCTGGGTGAGGTGGCTCATGTCTGTAGGATCAGCACTTTGGGAAGCTGAGGTGGGAGGATTCCTTGAACCCAGAGGTATGAGACCAGCCTGGGCAATATAGCAAGACCCCATCTCTACAAAAAATGAAAAATTAGCTGGGTGTGGTGCTGTATCCCTGCAGTTCCAGCTACTTGAGAGGTTGAGGTGGGAGGATCGCTTGAGTCTAGGAGTTAGAGCTGCAGTGAGTTGTGATAGCACCACTGCACTCAGCCTGGGCAACAGAGTGAAACCGTATTTCAAAAAATAAAATAAATGGTCATTGTGAAAATAAAGAAAATAAAAACCAATGTTATTATATTTTAGTTAAATACCATCATCTCAGAAGACTGTGATCCCAAATCTGCTATCTTTTGGCTGAAAACCAGAGTAGTGAACACCAGAAGAGTGTTAAAATATGTGCTAACATCAAACTAAGACCTTTCTCTTGAGGCAATCAAAAGAACTGAAGAAATCCTGGAAAAGGAAAAACCAGCCTCTGGCATGTCGTCTCCTGTCGTTCTCCGCTGCCTCATCCTGTGCTAGCTCCTGGGGCCTTCACGCTGTTTGGTTCCACCAGATCACTAAGTTCACTCCTGTCTCAGTACCTTCACACTTGCAGTTCCCTCCTACTGCATAGATAAGTTTTTCCCTAGATCCTTACAGAGTTCCATCGCTCACTCGCCTCTACTCAAATGTTGCTTTTTCTTTCTTTTGTTTTTGAGATGGAGTCTCGCTCTGTTGACCAGGCTGCAGTACAGTGGCATGATCTCCGCTCACTGCAACCTCTGCCTCCTGGGTTCAAGTGATTCTCCTGCCTCAGCCTCCCAAGTAGCTGGGATTACAGGCACCTGCCACCAGGCCTAGCTAATTTCTGTATTTTTAGTAGAGACAGGGTTTCACCATGTTGGCCAGGCAGATCTCAAACTCCTGACCTCAGGTGATCCACCCGCCTCGGCCTACAAAAGTGCTGGGATTACAGGTGTGAGCCACTGTGCCCAGCTGAATGTCTTTTCCTGATAGGTGTTCCCTGACTGACCATCAGTAAAATAGCTCCTCATTCATTCATTCATTTATTCAGGGTGAACTTCCATTGCAGTCTATCTATTTGGCTTCCCTATCTGACTCTGTTCCTTTCTGAATGGCTGGATTCTCTTTGCTATACAGCCATCCAAAAAATACAATTTATTCCTCTCTTGTTAGCTAAATAATATTGTTTGGTTTATATCTAGAGTTAATTTTTATTTAAAAAACATATATGCATAAAAATTACAGAAGAATATACCAAACACCTTAAACATATAATCTTCAGGTAATAGGAATTGTGGTGATCTTTATTTCCTCTGTTATACTTTTCTGTACTGATGATTTTATTCGCAGTAAAATCAATTTAAGATCATAAAATCTGTTTTTTGTAATCATAAAAATAGTGCTAGTTCCATTATTACAGAAAAAAATTAGTGCAGCTCAACATAAATTCTCAGGATATTATGCTAGAGAGCCAGTAAGAATAAGGGCAAAGAAACAAACATTTAGGCGGGTGAATTAGATGATGAGAGAAAACCTAGTCTACAAAGTTACCATTTAAATCCTTAATTCCAGGAAGCTATTCCATAAATGGTTTTCTTTGGTCATATAATGTGACCATGGGTCACATAAGGTAATGTTAAAATAACAAATCAGGGTTTCTGTCTGACTGATGGTGGGTCAGATATATTTCCCTCCCACGAAAGAAAATCTTTTTTTTTTTTGAGATGGAGTCTTGCTCTGTTGCCAGGCTGGAGTGCAGTGGTGTAATCTCGGCTCACTGCAACCTCCGCCTCCTGGGTTCAAGCAATTCTCCTGCCTCAGCCTCCCGAGTAGCTGGGACTACGGGTGGGTGCCACTAAGCCCAGCTAATTTTTGTATTTTTAGTAGAGACAGGGTTTCACCATGTTGGTCAGGATGGTCTCGATCTCCTGACCTTGCAGTCCGCCCGCCTTGGCCTCCCAAAGTGCTGGGAATACAGGTGTGAGCCATGGTGCCCAGCCGAAAGAAAAATCATTCTATAGTGTTAATAACCTTGTCAAGTCTGTACCAATGAGCACTTCCTTTTCCTCTACCCAGCCCCCTAACCCCAGATTCTGCTTGGAGCAATGTAGAGCAGCCTAATGATCTAAACAAAATTAAGATCGGTTAAATTGATAAGTCTATTTTCCCAATTAAGAATTTATTTTGCATTTAAGAAATTGAACCATAGCCCCGTGTATATTTTTAATGCAAGCAAATATTAGTGAAGCAAATTTGTCATCTTCGTTTGTGTATTTTGGACAACAGTTTGTTTATGCTCAGTGAAATGTTAGTTTTTCTGGCAATTTCTCCTTTTCCCAGCAAAGAATCCTTAATCTCCTTTCTGAAAATGATTCAATTTGGGCAGCAAATCCTACGTTGAAAATTCTTCCCAGATCTCAAATTATATAACTGAACAGATGGCATTCGCATGGCTTTGATATGTCAGGCTGCAATCGCAGGACATCCTGAGGAAGCAGCTCGGAAGCCTTCCCAAGGAGAGTGGGAAGATCCCGTGAGTGAGCAGGCTCGTGTGGCTGTGGGATTGGGTGAATAACTGTGCTCTGACTCAGCTTCCCATCTTCACGGCCCAGGAGCAAATTCCTCAGGATCCCGATAGAGTACAAATAATCCTGCAGAAACTAGTGATACATTTGATTGAATCAGAAAAATAAACAAATCTTTCCCGTGGAAGAAAATAGTCTCTTAGGGAATGTCATAGAGGGAGATTGATTTGGTTTGTGGCAACGTTTGGAATGCCAGAGGTAGAGGGACAACGCATTGGATGTGCTCTAATTAATTCTACCTTGGGCCTGCAGCGTGATGGGGCAAAAACGGGAAGAATATCCCTGTCTTCACAGAGTTTGCAGCTTATTGGGAGAGAAAGAATCGCTAACTCAGTCTGCAAATACATGAACAAACACACACACGAGAGTGATAAGGGCCAAGAAGAAAAAAAAATAATGCCAGGAAGGGGAATACAGAGACATGTGTATAAAATTTTAGGTAGAAATCCTCTTTTAAAAAAGATGCCATTTGAGTAAAGAAGACCTAAAGGAAATGAGAGAGAAAAACCATGTATGGCAGGGAAAGAGAACACCAGCGAGAAGAAACAGCAAGTGCAAACGCCCTGAGCAAGGGAAATGCCTGGAGTGTCCAGGTTCCCATACAAATCCCAGTGCTGCTAAAGCAGACCACACCAGGGAAGAACTGTGCAAGGTGAGGGTTGAAAGCCAATGTGAGGTCAGATCATACAGAGTCTTCAGGTTCATAGCCTGGAATTGCCTTTCCTTCTGAGTGAGATGGAGAAATCATTAGGAGGGTTTGGAGCAGACAAGGACATGCTTTGGATTTTTATTTACCAGGATCAGTCTTTGTAGGAAATAGACTGTGGGGCAGCAAGGGCAGAGGCAAGGGGCAGGGTAATGAGGGACAGGGAAGAAGCATCTAGAAGGCTACTGAGATAATCCAGGTGAGAGAGGAAGGTGGATTGGACCAGGATGGTGGCAGTCTAAGCAGCAAGAAGTGGGTAAATTCTGGATATATTTTGAAGGGAGAATCAGTATATCTGGTTAATGGATTAGATGCATTGTATGAGATAAAAAGAGGAGTTTAGGGTTATTCCAAGGTTTGGGGACTACACAACTGGAAGGACAGAGTAGATCTAGAAGCTTAATAAGAAGGAGAATGTGGGAAGGGCACGTTTGGAGGATATCAGGACATCCATTTGGAATATATCATGTTTGAGATGTCTATTAGACATCCACGTGGAGATGTTGAGTGGGGAATTGAATGTACAAGCTTGATGTGTCAAGGAGAGATTTGGGCTGAAAATATAAATTAGAGAGTCATCAGTGTAGACATGGCATTTAAAGCTATGAGGCTCGATGAGCACACCTAGAGATTAATAGTGCATACAGAAACCAAGAGAATATTCAGAGAGTGATGTTCTGTCTGGAATGCTGCTGGTAAGCACAATGAGACAAGCTGACCATTGGATTTAGCCATATGCAAGTCATCATTGATCTTTATAAGAGCAGCTCTTTAGAACCTAGGGCAAAAGATTTGCTGGACTGGGTTCAAGAGAGAATGCAGACGTTGGACACAGTGAGCAAAGACACTCCATTCAAAGACATTTACTTTACAGGGAAGAGGAGAAATGGTGGTAGTTGGATGGGAAGATGGAATCAGGAGAGGATTTTTAAATTTTTTAAATTGAAGTACAATATACATGGTAAAGATGCTTACCGCTTGTTTGTCACTCTATAATTTTCACAACCAAACACACCCAAGTAACTAGTACTCATTTCAAGAAAAATAATATTGCTAGCCCCCAAGAAGTCTCGAGCCTGCTCCCTCTTAGTAACTGTCCCCACCCAAGGGCAACAGCTATCGTGAACTGACTTCTAAAACCCAATTCATTTTCCTACTTTTGTAATTTGCATAAGTGAAATCATACAGTTCATGCTTTTCTTCATCTGGATTCTTTGCCTGTATGTTACATTTGTAATATTCATCTATATTATTGCCTGTAGTTACGGTTTGATCATTCTTATTGCTATATAATCTATTGTGTGAATATACCAAGATTTATTGATCCTTTGTACTGTTGCTAGGCAAATGGATATTTTCCAGTTTTACAAATAGTGCTTCTATGAACATTCTAGTACATGTCTTTTGGTGAGCATATGTGTACATTTTCTTTTTCTTTTGATACAGAGTCTCGCTGTTACCAGGTTGGAGTGTGGTGGCATGATCTTGGCGCACTGCAACCTCCGCCTCTCAGATTCAAGTGATTCTCCTGTCTCAGCCTCCCAAGTAGCTGGGACTATAGGCGCGTGCCACCACACCTGGCTTTTTTTTTTTTTTTTTTGTATTTTTAGTAGAGATGGGACTTCATCATTTTGGCCAGGATGGTCTCAATCTCTTGACCTCGTGAGCCGCCCACCTTGGCCTTCCAGAGTTCTGGGATTACAGGCGTGAGTCACTGTGCCCGGCCATGTATACATTTTATTGGGTATATTTCTGTGAGTGGAATGGCTGAGGCATAGAGAATGCATATGTTCAGGTTTAGTTTTTCAAAATGGCTATATCGATTTAAGCTCCCACCAGCACTGTAAGAGAGACTTTATCAGTAATAGGGGTGATATCATATTATCTTCATCTGTTACTCCTTTGTCTTATACTTTAATTTTTTTGAGAATTAAGGGGGTGAAGAAGGGTAGTGACTACTAGGCTCCCTCAAAATCTTAAGGATGAGACTACTGCTCATAGGGTTGTTGTGAGGACTGACCAACTGTAAAGGACCTGGCATCATCCTGGCCCAGGATATATATCCAGCATATGTTAGTTGTTGCTCTGATTTTGTAGTCACCCTCTCAGCCTTGTCTACAGGCAGAAGTCAAGGTAAAGCAGTGATAATGTAGGTTCCTTCTCCTCCAAATCCCACTCATCCATCCAATTTGCTTTATAACATGGGAAAGGGTGAGCACTCAGGATGCATCACCGACCATACTGCGGGACCAAGAATAAACAACACAGAAGCTCACATACCCCACTTCATAATTTTCTCTGCATCTTCCTGTCAGACCAGGCATTTCATCAGGTTTCTGGAGGGGTTAAATGACAGTTGTGTGTTTGATTTCATCATAAATCATCTAATAAACCATCTATAGAAAAAGCATACTCTGGAGATGGTTTATACTGCCATTGAACTCTAATAGTAGCAATCCTAAGGAGGGCTGGTTTGGATGTAGTTTCTTACCATTTGCCACTATCTGGAAATGTTTATTGTTTATTTAACAAATAAATTAAATACACATCTGCATTAAAAAATTTCTTTCCTTATAGCTATGTCCATCCAAAAGGAGCATATGTGACTAAAATCATCATGATATCCAAGAAGGTGAACTGATATTTACAGGATTGTGTCTGATTATATCTTTTAGTCCCACTTCAAAAAATAATTAATGGAGTTGGTGAAAATCAATATTATTCAGTGATGTAATCTTAGTAAATCCAAAATAGTCTCTCTCTCTCTCTCTCTCTCTCTCTATATATATATATATATATATATATATATATATATACACTTTAGATTCTCTATTGTATGTCTCATCCAGGATACTATATTACATTAGTTGTTGTGTCTCCTCTTGGCTGTGACAATTTTTCAGATTTACCTTGTTTTGAGGAATACTCATCAAATATTTTGTAAATTGCTCCTTAATCGGTATTTGATTTTTTTTTGTATGATGAGACTGAATTATGGGTTTTTAGATAGTATATATACTATACATCTATATTACAGAGAAGTATACATATGTGTACATATATATATATAGTTACACACACACACATATATATTTTATATATATATAGTTACACTTTTTTAAGAACAGTTTTGGACTTACAAAAAAGTATAAAGATAGTAAAGAGAGTTTCCGTGTACTCCATATCCAGTTTCTCCTATTATTAACAATATATATTTGTATAGTATATTTGTTATCATTAGTGAATCAACACCTGTATATTATTAAACAAATCTATACTTTATTCAGATTTCCTTTGTATTTATCTAATGTCCTTCTTCTTCTTCTTCTTCTTCTTTTTTTTTTTTTTGAGACAGAGTTTTGCTCTTGTCACCCAGGCTGGGGTGCAGTGGTGCAGTCTTGGCTCACTGCAACCTCCACCTCCCAGTTGAAGAGATTCTCCTGTCTTAGCCTCTTGAGTAGCTGGGATTACAGGTGCCTGCCATCACACCCAGCCAATTTTTGTATTTTTAGTAGAGGCAATTTTTAGTTACCATGTTGGCTAGGCTGGTTTCAAACTCTTGACCTCAGGTGAACCATGTGCCTCAACCAAAGTGCTGGTAATGCACCCCTAATGTCCTTCTATTTCAGAATCGAACCCAGGATACCATATTACATTAGTTGTTGTGTCTCCTCATGGCTGTGACAATTTTTCAGATTTACTTCGTTTTCTGAGGAATACTCATCAAATATTTTGTAGATTGCTCTTTAATTGGTATTTTATTTTTTCGCATAATTAGACTGGATTATGGGTTTTTGGGTAGAAAATCACAAAGACAAAGAGACTTTTTGTTGCCTTGTTCAAGGCTACATTCCATCAACATGAGTTATTACTGTTGATATTGATCTTGATTGCTTGGCTCAGGTAATTTGTCATGTTCTTCACTGTAAAGTTAAACCATGTCTATACGGCACCCTTTGGAAGGAAGTCACTACATATAGTCCACATCAAAGGAGTAGAGGGTTATGTTCTACCTCTTTGAGTGTAGAATATCTACAGAAATTATTTGGAATTCTTCTGCATAGGAGATTTGTCATTTTTCCATCATTTATTTACTCAATGATTCATTTATTAGTGTGAATTCATAGTTATTTTATACTTTGGGTTATAGTCTAATATCGCATTATTTTGTGGTTCAGATTGTGTCAGGTTTGGCCAGGAGGAGCTCTTGTTGAAGTTGGCTCCTATATCCTTTTGAGATCCTCCTATCATGTGTGAGTGTGAGTGAGTGTGTGTGTGTGTGTGTGTGTTAGATACTTGCTTTCTGGCACTAAAAGATGCTCCAGGGCCAACTTGTATACAAGCTAACCCAATCTTAGAATCAGCAATTTCTCCGAGGAGCTCTAGTTTCTTTTACTGGAGAACAGTACTAAAACCAATATCTGGGCACCAGAAGTTCTTACTACTGGGGTATTACTGGTTTCTAGGCTCTCTTAGCTGACAGAACAAGGAAATATGTATACTAAGCTCTGTATATATGTACAAATATCTATAAATATTTCTATATGTAACCATAGGTATCTATGTTAAGCTAAACGTGAATGAATTGAAACTGTAGCCCAACTCTAATTCATTACCACATGGACCAGTCTAGCCTATTCCTGTTGCTTGTCTGTGAACTCCAAGAGAAATCTGGCTGCCACCATCCACCATGCATTTACTTAATTGTTAATTCTGGTATACATGTAGAGCAGTATCAGAATTGTTAACTTCAAACCTTATGGGAAACAACTTTATTAAGTGCAGTTTTATGTACTTTTTTTTTTTTTTTTGCCTTTAATCTTACAGACTCCTCTCATTTCCAAAATAGCTTAGGTCAGCATCTTTTCCTCCCACCTCCTTCAGTGAAGTTGCTGTATAGATTTTTAATACAGTTAGATTGTTTTGTCAGTGCAGTCAATTCTAGGACCCTTGACCTTCTAAATGATCTTTAAAATGTGCATACATTAATGTTTACTCTATATGCAGTGTCAGGTATCCACAATTACAGTATTATGCAGAGTTTTACCACTCTAAGAAATTCCTCCTGCTTCACCTATTTAGCCCTTCCTCCCCTCACCCTGAGCCCTTGAAATCAATGCATTTTTTTTTTACTGTCTCCATAGTTTTCCCTTTTCCAGAATGCCATATAATTGTAAACATACAGCATATAGCCTTTCAGATGGGTTCTTTCACTTGGAACTACGCATTTAAGATTCATTCATGTCTTATTTTATTTTATTTATTTTTTGAGACGGAATCTTGCTCTGTTGCCAGGCTGGAGTGCAATGGCACGTTCTTGGCTCACTGCAACCACTGCCTCCCAGATTCAAGCGATTCTCCTGCCTCAGCCTCCTGAGTAGCTGGGACTACAGGCACATGCCACTACGCCCAGCTAATTTTTATATTTTTAGTAGAGATGGGGTTTCACCATGTTGGACAGAATGGTCTCAATCTCTGGTCCTCGGGATCCACCCTCCTTGGCCTCCTAAAGTGCTGGGATTATAGGAGTGAGCCATCACACCCGGCCCGTTCATGTCATTTTTGATTTGATAGCTCATTTACTCTTACCATCAAATAATATTCCATCTTCTGACTGTACCACAGTTTATTTTCCAATTCACCTACTAAAGGACATCTTAGTTGCTTGCAGTTTTTGGCCATTATGAATACAGCTGCTATAAATACTAGTTTGCAGGCTTTTGTGTGGATATAAATCTCAAATCAGTTGGATAAATACCTGAAAGTTCAAATGCTGAATCATATGGTAAGGCTGTGTTTGGCTTATCTGCCCTATTTAGCTAGCACATGCCACTCCTGAAAATCAGGTGGTGACCACCCTTACAATCATCAACAGCCATCACCATCCATTATTTCACTATTTCTTCCACCCTCAATACAATTTCAGTACATAAATACATCTATCAAGTGTCCCTCCTATATAATAATAATCATTCTTTATACTTTTCAAAGTCCTTTACCATGCATTAACACAATGCCTCTAAAATAGCAGTATAGGAGCCAACCTGTTTCAGGCAGAATCCTCACTCTGATCCTAACCTATGGCCTGACACAGGGAAAGTATCTAAATCTTTTCACCTGTAAAAGGGGATATTACAGCACCTATCTCAACCTACCTGTACATGTTGTGAATATTTAATGAGTGCTTAGAGCAGTGCCACTTCTTGGACCAAGCCACACTGCTCTTTGAAGTCTCAGCCAAGATTAGGATGCAAATCTTTTGATTCCTATTCCCATGCTTCTTCCACTAGAAATGAGATTATGTCCCCAGCCTCTTTCCCCTGCAACCTAGGCCAACATGTGGGCCTTAGTGACATCAAAGCAACTTATCTAACAATCAATTTAGGAAAGGCTCTGGTAATTTTTGTGCACATGCATGTTAGGGGAGGGATCTGTTGATAGTCAAGTAGGATGATCCAATAATCATTGACAGAAATAGTCTTATCTTTAATGAATAAAAAGAACAACGGACTTCATTTTAATGTCTAAGATCGATCAATAGGCCAAGTACTGAAATAGTTTAAAAATTCGTGAATTGAACTGCATGAACATAAATCTGTGCATTCAACTCTATGGACACAAAATGAATCTGTTCAAAAACAAGTCTGGGCAGTTAACATCTGGTATGTAGTGTTTTCAGAGTAAGGTTTAATTATTTTAAGAGGTTTTAAAACTCTGTATCTTGGCCAGAGAATGCTTATCTGCTCTATGCCAGTTTTTACCTGCAGAGTTTTTGTCTCTGTGACATCATATATTTATTTGCTGCTGTATTTTAAAATGCATTGCACAACAGTGGGAACTGATCTAGGAAGGTTATTCATGCTCTGGCAGTCACTGAGCATGCTGGCAATTGCTGAGAAAGTTTGAAGAAGAATGCTATTTCAGAATACACCATAGCTCATCCTATATGGTCAAGTTGACTTTTTATGAACATTTGGTTGCTTATGTAAACAGAGAAAGTAAAAAATTCCTCAAGGACTGACAAGCAAAGATTAATATTGTGTTTACAAAATAAGCAAACACAAAATATCCACAATGTTTTCACACCCACGCACACACACACATGCACACATATATACACACACATGCGTGCACAAACACACCTTTGTTGCAACCTGTTCGTTTTGGGCTAGAGGTATGTGTGGGACGTGACTGGAACTATCATTGAGGATCATCAGGATTTCAAATAACTTGCAATGATTGATATCAGTTATAAAAACACTGAATTTTCCAACTGGTCATGGCTATAGTATACTTTGGAAACCATTTCTAAATAAAATTATATTCTAGTCACAACAATTTAATAATATAAATTCATAGAGAAACTTAAATATGCAAACATTTTGAATAAATGCTAATTGTGACCTATGTCTTTAGTAGAGAAGAATAATAAGTAAATTCATCTAGTGTTCTGTTTATAACTCTAATGCAAAAAAATAGTTCTCTATTAGTTGAATCAAATGTTTGTACCTTGATTATGAGTGTCAGAGCTTAGAGGTCTTTATTAATCTACACTCCTAACAAGAAAGAAAAAAAAAAGGAAGAAGTGCAGCATTTATTTGTCCATGAGTTCACTTCTTTCATTCATTCTGCAAATATTCAGCATTTACTATGTATCTGGCATTGAACTTGGTCTGAAGAACAAACAACCTGATGGTGTTTGGAGAACTGAAATAGTTATACTGCAACTGATCTAATATGTTCTTGTTTAAAGTTGAAGACTGAGGCAAATTAAAACAGCCAAACAATTTTGGCGAGTTTTACCTATGTCCAATCCACCTTCCACTAAACTTCTCTTGTCATTTCTTCCTATTTTCTAACCACTATTAGCTAAAACCCCAACAGATATATTGTCTATAATTGACCAACTTAATTGCATATAAATGCAAATGATCCTAATCCATTCACTTCAACTACATAAGTACAATGTAGGTGAAATAAGTGTGTCATTTAAAAATGAGGTATGATCAGTACTATAAGATAGGGCAAGGGAAATAAAGAAAATGAGATCTGAGGTTAAAAATTTTCATTTAAAAACATCAAAACTGAACCCAGAAATGATAACAACAGAAGCAGGCAGACATTCCTTAGAACCTCTTTCTGTTGTCTATTTCCTGAAATGGGTTTTCTCTAGTTTATTTCATTTTGTATCACAGATGACTATTTGGTTTAATGTGTCTAATTCCTCTGCAATTAGATTTGCAGAACATATTGTATTATTTTAATAAAAAAAATTTTGAATCACAGCTAAATTGCTGTAGGACAAGCAGATTTTGTTTTCTTACAATTTCATTAGTTAAAAAAAATGAGGGTACCAATATTGAAATGTCACAAATATGGAATTTTAAGTCAAACATCTGTGTTCCCTTAAAGGAAAGTATCTTTTCTGAAGCTTGGGAGCCTCCATTAGTGAACAAATTACTTTGCAATGAAAAAAAAATCCCATCAGTTTTGTTGAAATTTTTTTTATTGTGGGTTTATTTCATTATTAAAAATAGAAAAAAATGCATACAATAATAGAAGAATAAGAAAGAAGACAATTACTCGAGGCTCTTCTGGGCAAATGATTCTGATGTGCTTCGCTGAACACATGATGTAACCTGAGCCCATGTCCCTGGCTTGACAGAGCATCTGCTTCTCACAGATGCCTGAAAAACATCCAGCTCCTCTGGATGCTGGGGCGCGTTTCTGAGCATTGCACTACCTTTAGCAAAGAGTGCAAGCATGCGTTCTGTTTGTAAGGGATGGAAGGATCTAGACAGTTGAGTTGTACATACAGTCTACATTCTTCTATGTATATATGCTCTTCTACCCAAAAGAAAAGTCACATTCAATTCATGGTCGATGGCTGTACAAACAAGAAATACCACCGCTACTACTGCAAAAAGAAGCGGAAGAACCAGTATTTCTTATTTAGATGTATTGCAGTAGTAAAAGAGCACACACCAGTACAAAGGAAGGGGTATCTGCTTTTCTTAGTTCTGGGGATTGCTATGTTTAATAACTTCGGAGGAACACTGATGAAGTGGAAGGCATGTGCATGTCTGTTTTCTCTCCTATTGCATTCACAGCCCTGGCACAGAGCACTCAGTGGATACTCATATAAATATTTGTTGAGTGAATGAAAAGAGAACAACTAGAACTGTGATGCATTTCTAAAACAGGACTAACACAGGCCATGTGGTTAAAGGAAATGAAGATACTTAGCCAGAGAGGAGGAGACTCAGGGAGCACAATAGTTCTCTTTGTATTTGAAATAAATTTTCACTTAGAGAAAGAGCTAGACTCAATCTGAGTGACCTATGGAACAAAATAAGCAACTGTATAAAGAGAAACATGCAATTAGAGCTGCCCCAAATGGAAGTGTAACCACTATAATAACTCTTGTTAAGGCCTGGCCGTTCTAATTCTTACCTAGTTTCCACATCTTCCTGTCACCAAAGTTGCTCATTCATTCACCCATTAAAAAATGCATATTTACATGGGTGAACACTTACCTCCAAACTCATCAAATTGTTTACATTAAATATGTACAGCTTTTGTGTGACAATTATACCTCAATAAAGTAGTTTTTAAAATAACCACCGCCACCAAAAGTCCCCCATGAAAATACATATTGATGAAATGCAATTAAAAACTCATATATACATATATATATATATAAAGAAAATACATATTGAGCATCTTCAACATACAGGTACTCTATCAGGTTCTGGGGAAATAACCATGAACCCAACAAACATGGCCTCTTTTCTCATTCAGTTTATAAGCTGGTGAAGGAAACGGACAAGACAGTGAGACAAACCCTTTACAAATGATCATGCAACTTTGGTGTAATTAAAGTCAGTGGGTTAAACCAAAGTTGCATGATCATTTGTAAAGGACAGCAAAAAGGGAAATCCTGAATCATGTAAGGGCTAGACAGGATGATCTCACTGTCTTTCCAGCTTTTGAGATTCCTAGGATTCTATGCTTTCTCACTGCATTCTCATCTCAATAAGTGGTCCCATGATGACACCCAGAAGTCATCATGCTCACTCTCCTCCTCATCTCTACTCTCAAGTCACTACTCAGTCTTAATCATTCTAGTTCTAGTTCCCACACTCATATCACAAGGTTGTCCTCATGGTGGCTGGATGACACCTCCTGAGTCCACATTTCCAGTCTAGTGTGCAAATGATAGAGTACAGTACTCCATGAGATCCTAATGCAGCTGGTTTGCTGATCATAGGTTGAGAAATAAGATTCTTCTGTCTGATGGGTTGAATGATGGTCCCCACAAAGATATATCCATGTCCAAATCCCTGGAATCTGTGTATGCTATCTTACTTGGACAAAGTCTTTGTAGATGTAATTAAGGATCTTGAGATGAGATCTTCCTGGATTCTCCAGCAGGCCTTAACTCCAGTCCCAAGTCCCCTTCTAAGAGACAGAAAAGCAGACAACAAACACACAGAGGAGAAGGTAATATAAAGATGGAGTCAGAGAATGAAAAGATGTGGGCATGAGCCAAGGAAGCCAAGGACTCGCAACAGCCCCAGAGGCTTGAAGAGGCAAGGAAGGATTCTCCCCTACAGCCTCCAGGAGGAGTATGGGGAAACCTTGATTTCAGGCTTCTGGCTTCTAGAATGCTGAGAAAATAATTTTTCTGTTGTTTTAAGCCACTTTGTTTGTGGTAATTTGTTTAGAAGCCCTAGAAAACTAACCCAATATGTTTCCTACCATCCAATACGAACAGTTCTTCACAGTGCTATCAGGGGGATCTTCGTAAACCTGAATCTGAGCGACTTATACCCCTGCTTTAAACCCGTTGTCTCTCTGCAACCTGTAGGCAGCACTCTCTTTCCTTGCTATGAAAGACTGTTCACTTGTATGACACACTTGCCTAGGGGAACACAGCTGATGCTCAACTCATAGCACGATGGCGTCAATGCCTCTGTCCCTCCCACTCCAGAATTCACATGAGAATGGAACTGAGATGAAACTTTTACAGGGAGAGATACTCTAATTTAATTTAAACAAAATAAAAACAGAAAAGAAACCGTCTTCAGTCTGTTCCTGCCGTTAGGTTAGTTGGAACACACCTCTATGGATCGTGCTCCACTGACTGCCTGGCATCACCTGCTGCCTTCCTTCCTCTCCAGCTCCCTCCCTGAGCACGTTTTGCCTCAGCAGTGAGGACTCGCACTCAGTGCCTAGGACACATCGCAGTCATTTGGGCCTTTTTGCCTTTGCACATCCTGTTCCTTTTGCTTGGAATGCCCTTCCCACACTTAACCACCTCACAGACTCCCATTCATCTCATAAAGCCAAATTCGTATTCTGTTTACCCCAGGGAGCCTTTTTGCCCACTTAGGTTTTGATCATTCCCTTTCTTCTGCAACGATCTTACTGCTTGTAAAATATAAAGTTTTACTTTATTATACCATATTGTAATTATTTATGTATCCATTTCTTTGAAGGCCAGGCCATATTCAGCTCATTTTATTCAGCCTTAAAGAAAAGAAAAAAAGGAAATCCAGCCATTTGCCACAACATGGATGGATGTAGAGGACATGCTGAGTGAAATAAGCCAGACACATAAAGAAAAATATTGTATGAACTCATGAATATGTGAATTATTTTTAAAATGAGGTCTTATATACAGAAACAGTAAGTAATATAATGGTTACTACGGGCAAGACAAGGGGGGGAAATGGGGAAATATAGGTCAAAGGATACAAAGTAGGAGATATAAACAGTTGTAGAGATCTAATGTATAACATGAGGACTATAGTTAATAAAACTTGCATTAGGGGCCACCTATGGGGCTCACCCAGCACTCTGAGAGGCCGAGGTGGGCAGATACTTGAGACTAGGAGTTCAAGACCAGCCTGGCCAACATGGTGAAACCTAGTCTCTACCAAAAATACAGAAATTAGCCGGTCTGCAATCCCAGGTACTTGAGGGGCTGAGGCACAAGAATCATTTGAACCTGGGAGGTGAGGTGGCAGTGAGCTGAGATCACACCACTGCACTCCAGCCTGGACAATGGAGTGCAACTCTGTCTCAACAAACAAACAAATAAGAAACTTGCATTAGGGATTTTTGTAAATAAGTGTTTTTTAGCTGCTCTTGTCACATACACGAAAGTAACTCTGTGAGATGATACGTTAATCTGCTTTATCATAGCACAACTTTCTTGTCTATGTGTTCCATAACATCATGTTACACATCATAAATATATACAAGAAAATTTATTTTTTAAAAAATGAATAAACTCATCTTGGTATTCTGAGTGCTTAGCATATAGAAGAAACTCACCACCATTCTATTATTGAACAATATTGATCCAGAATTTATGCTCTGGAATTGGTGAGCATGTTTGAAGGTTGTGATACTTCTTTTGTGATAAAAATAACACAAATATTAATATTTAATGAAAGCTTTCATGATTTTAGGAGAGAGGCTTGTGAGAGGTTGTAGAGAAGATGACAAAAATGCATTCATTCCTTAGGAAACTCAGTTATTAGGCAGCCACACTGGGTTTCACAGAATCGATTTGAGAACTGGGAACATAATGATCTCCTTCATCCAGCTTTGGTGACAAAATTGAAAGGGGATATTGTTATTATCCACAAGGAGAAACACAAGCAGTCTTGAGAACAAGACAGCATTTCGTCTTCACTTTCACCTGCAGATGTGTCCCGGACCCTGGTCCTTCCAAGTCGCCACTGCCAATGCCTCTTCACGCAGCTTTCTCAGCCCTGCCAGCACAGTCCCTTTTCTTCAGCAACAGAGAAGGGTACTGCGGCTCAGGGTTCCTTTGGGAATGGATGTTTGGAATAAAAGTAACCCCACAATACCATTTCCACAAGTGCTCCACGTGGCTTTAAAGAAAGCCTGTTGGTAAAAGTGTTTCCATCCCTGTCCCGAAGCTGGGATTCTGCCTGAGCTATTTTCGGCCTTGTTTCCAGTTGCCGCTGGCCAGTGGCAGGATTTCACACTCGGCTGCCACATCTCATTACCGCCCATCGCGCCCTTTTCCGGGAAAGCTTCTCCTCCCAGGCTGACACACGCGAGAGGCAGGCGGGCAAGACGCTGCCCCTCCTTGCTCCTGCTAGAGGATGCTGTGGCCGTCTGGTATATTTGCCTTTGGTGATGCAGGGCCGGCGATTCATCTTCCTGAAAGATAGTCCCTTCTCTCCCTGGGCTGTGAGCGCAAGAGATTTAACCACTTTCTTGGGAAGTTGCAGTCAGAGATGTATCTGGATAAATCCAAATGTGGCAGATTTCTCTACCCTACTCTCTGCCCTGGGAAGCTGAGCTGCAGGGCAAGGTGGAGAGGTTTCCTTGGACGCTGGCTTCTGGAGGGACTCAGCCAATGAGGAGCCCAGGAGGACACTGAAGGAAGGGGGCTGAGGTCAGGTTATATTCCCCGACTCTCTCCCTGTGAGGCTGCCTCTGGCTGGCTGTGATCCTTGACTTCAGTCACTGCCCCTGTCAACAGTATTATATCAGCACAGGACCCTTTCCTTCTGAGTTCCAGTAACTACCAGTTGAGCCTTGAACAATGCAGGGGTGAGAAGTGCTAACCCCTGTGCAGTCAAAAATCCATGTATAACTTTTGACTCCCCCAAACGTAGCCATAAATAGCCCACTCTTGACTGGAAGCCTTACCAATAACATAAACAGTCGATTAACACATAATTTTGTATGGATTACATATTGCAAGTAAGCCAGGAAAAAGAAAATGTTAAGAAAATCATAAGGAAGAGAACATACATTTATATTGCTGAAGTGTATTCACTGATATGTAAGTTTATGTTGTCTGTTTTCAAAATGGACATCTGTCTGGAATGGTGAGCAACCGCAGCTGCAGACCTCAATGTATGGTACATATTGAGCAATTAAGCTTTTTCTTGTAATGTCATGACTTTTCTCTACATCTTGGGAGAACTTCCACATCACTAGTGGCACATCATATGGATCCCACGGTGTTATTCAAGGTTTACAGTATTGCACTAAACAGGATGAAAGATATAGGAGAACTGCAAGATCACTTTTTACAATAGTAAGAAATTTAGTAGAGAGAGAAACTGCTTTCTTGGAGATGACTAGCAACACACAGCATTTTAAGGGGATACTTGTAACATTTGAGCTAACCACAATGGCAACAGGAAGTGGCTACAAAATTATTACAGTATGTACTACAGTTAATTTTAAGCAGTTACAATTAATGCTGCATCTTTATGTTCCTTTACATCTCTCAACTGGGAATGGAGCCATGTGTGGTCTGTAGGGTGTATGTTTTGGTAAATTTTAACTTTTTATAATAGACTTGTGTATATTTCATGGTAGTAAATGATGAAACAGGCTAGTATCTACAGTACTTAAATATATTTTACACATTCATGACATACCTCATGTTTTCTTTATTTTTTTCCCCAATTTCTAGTCTAAGTGGTTTGTCTGTTTTTCAGATGGTCACAAATCTCCACAATATTTGCATATAAATGGAACCGCTCAGTTCAAACATCTTATTCAAGGGTAAACTGTATGGCTTCCCTTTCTCCTTTCAGGCCAAGGTGTCGACGTCTCTGCAGTTACTTATTGTACTGTTTTCTGTAGCTCTATTATATCTCACCCACACCTTTATAAACAGTACCATTGTAAATCTTATCCAAAGTTGAGTGTGCCAACGATTTGCTGTTGGGGCTTTTACTTTCAGACTCTAGACTGGAGAGACACTAAAAGTTTAATAGGGATCTTACAGATTTTGACAGATTATTTGGTTTTGGGGAACTGACTCAGACTTTCATTAAAAAGAAGGTCAACTGAGAGGACACAGTAGATTAAAAACACAAATGAAGTCCAATATTTTTTGATTTCAGGACTTGCAATTTCTTGTCCATATCAACTGCTCCATTTCCTCTACAGAGCATGTTCCTCTGTTTCTCTTGATTCTTCCCTTCATACTCATACCTCATAACTTCAGCTGGTATGTGATTTTGGCTTGCCAAGATACAGACTTCCTTCTTCACCTCCAACCTGGCAGTTGCCCTTACTAATTAAGTAGATATTATTGGAGCATAAAGCAAACTAATAAGCAAACTTACAAGATTGTAGTTATCAATGACAAGATAAAAACCAACCCAAATTCTTTTTGGAAGAGGCAGAAGACAAAGGAGTGTTTGTAAATGAGGTGCATGGCTTAAGAGATGCACCTACCAATTTCTAGAGAATCAAAAATCATGACATATGTCTACTTATGTACCCATGTCTCAGAAGTGAGAATCAAGTCTTCCAGAGAGTTGAAGAGAACACTGTTGTTCTCAAACATGATACTTAGGGACAACCTGGAATGAGAGGCCCAAGTTTTTTGTACATAGCAGTTTAGTGGCTCTGCCTCCCTCAAGCTGGTCTGAATGTCCCTGGAACAGACTTGTTTGAACCTGCAAATAGGGATAACGAATCCATAGCAGCTTCAGTGGTGATCTCGACCACTCACGAGCTTTGAGTAGGCTATGCAGGACATCTGACCCCTCCTTCTGGCATGTCCAAGTGCTAAACAGAACCTACTGACCAAGACTTTCTTTTCTAAAAGAAGTCTGGTCCACAGGAGTGAACTGGTGAAAGAGTAGAAGGCTAAACCTGGATTTATGTCAGCCAAAATGACATTTGCTATTAAAAAGATCATTTACTTTAATGTATTTGCTTTACATGAGGAAACTGAGACCCAGGAAATTTAAGTGACCTACTTCTGGTCACACAGAGAGTTGACATACGCTATACCAACTGCTCTTCTTTAACTGATTGCCTATAATACTGAAAATATTTTCAAAACCAGGATGACCAGGACAGATGAATAGTTTAGTGTTCATAGAAAACCCTTGGAAGAGTGACTTCCACAGTAGGTTGATAAAAGGTGAGGGTAACCATATAACTTATTGTTCAAACTGAGACCACTGTCAGAGTGAAAAGGAGGTTAATAATGAGGCTGGAACATCAGGCATAATGTCGAAGTGTCTCCGTAAATAATAAGCCATTGCCAAGAAGTGGTAAAGAAGAACCTATAGGCTAATCCAAGAACTCAGGGAGGCCGGGGAAATAGGTGCCCATGTGAGTAAGTCCTTGTCAGTTATGCTTGGCAAGGTTCTGAGCCTCTGCCTACTGAAACATATAGAAGATGGACTCCTCTAAAACATGGAGCCTTAGGCTGAGGTTCTTCATATAATTAACGGTTTACTGTTCCCTTTAACGGGAAAAGGGAACCATTTATCTCTCAAATTATAGACCACTGGTCTGTTGGACAGCTCTGAATTATCAAATAATAGGGTCAAGTTTTTCAGTCTAATACCTTGTATGAGGAACAAAGAAGTTGTGGTGACAATTCATTACTTGCTCTGTTCTCTTTTATTTCATGAAAAAAACAGGTAAGAGTAAAGAAAGTCCTTTTAGAGTGCCTATCAATGTCCTCATCTATCTAACTTTATAAGCAAGGGACCAAACTACATAATCTCTTTCCAGATCACTGGCCATTGATGCTTCTGTGTTTGTAATGGCACCACTATCAAAGTTTTGTGTTAATTAAAACTCCAGCCCTAAATTCTAGAAAATAGGGTTGTGTTTAAGTTCTCTATCTCTTCTCTCCAATATATATTTTCATAACTTTGTTCCCATTATGTAAAAAACATAATGGGAACACTATGTTTTTTAAATTAAAGTTATTTAAATATATATTGGAAGGATGCATGCCTTCCAGTTAAGAGCAAAAAGGAAGACAAGTTTTTACTGAGGGCCTGGTTTACTTTTTTAAACAAAAGCAAATGAACCTACTGACTAATGATTTCCAGGAAGAGCATTATGGCTAAAGCACAGCAAAACTAAAATCTCTCAGTTGATAGTTACTCTTGCTTAATAAATTGAAACATGAAACAACTCCATCAAATAGATAATTTACTCATTCACTTGTTATTTCCTTCTATCAATGATCCTCAATTTCCTTGCATCTGGCCTTGAGCTTGATATTAGGGGTCAGGTGAATTTATGGTGTTCATTTTGGGTATTTTCTTTTCTTCTTCCTCCTTTTCCTGTTCCTCTCCTTCTCCTTCTCCTTCTGTCGTTGTCTTCTTCTCCTCCTTCTTCTTCTTTTCTTCTTTCCTTCTTCCTTCTTCTCCTTCTTCTTCTCCTCCTTCTTCTTCTTCTTCTTCTTCTCCTCCTCCTCCTTCTTCTTCTTCTCCTTC
>NW_022436999.1:11412434-11487086 GCF_009761245.1 Sapajus apella
CTCCTTCTTCTTCCTCTTCTTCTTCTTCTTCTCCTCCTCCTCCTTCTCCTCCTTCTCCGTCTTCTCCTTCTCCTTCTCCTTCTTCTCTTTCTTCTTCTTCTTCATCTTCTCCTCCTCCTCCTCCTTCTCCTCCTTCTTCTTCCTTTTTTTTTTTTTTTTTTTTTTTGAGACAGAGTCTGGCTCTGTCATCCAAGCTGGAGGGCAGTAGCGTGATAGCTGACTGCATCCTCCTCCTCTTGGGCTTAAGCCATCCTCGTACCTCAGCCTGCCGAGTAGCTAGGACTACAGGCACGTGCCACCCTGCCCAGCTAAATTTTTTACTTTTCTGTAGAGATAGGGTTTCACCATGTTGCCCAGGCCAATCACGAACTTCTGGGCTCCACTGATCCTCCTGCCTCGGCCTCCTAAAGTACTGGGATTACGGGTGTGAGTCACCATGCCTGGCCTATATTTTTCTTCTAATCCATCCTTCCTAATCTAAAAAAGAATAGTATTATGGAAAATAAGATATTTTCTGGATGAGTTAGTAAAGTTCTTTCATAATCAAGTCAATTGTTAACACCTATTCTTAATATTTTTTCATGTTGAAACCATGTTTTCCATGTTGGCACAGAACTCTATATTGTCAACGAAGTACTGATCTACATGCAGGAATAGACTCAAAGGTTGTCTTCTGGAAAACTTTACCCTAACTACCAGGCACTCTCTAACTTATGCCAACATTGAAGAGGAATGACTTGCTCTCTGACCAATTCTGAAGGATAATTTTTCTTCCCTCATTCCCACTTTCTCAAGTGCCTGGCTAGATTTCCTTTCAGTCAAAAATGGCATCTCCCTACTTCTTGGTGTCAGAAAATGCCCTCTGATATTTTCCAAGGCTTTCCTTGAGACGTCTGATATGTGAAAGCCACAAACCAAGGGATGTTACCTGGTTATTCTTCAGTGTTCGCTAGGTTGAGTTGGAGCAGCTTCTCAGCCACAGTGTCTACATATACTTATATGCCCTTTGAGAAACTCTCAGAATTATGTAAGCTGGAAGGCATTCCAGGACTAAATTTTAATGACCTTATTTAATAACACATGCTATATGCAGATGAAATTTAATGTTTAAATACAAAATCATGTTTACATACAATGCTATATTCTCTATGTAATAAAAGGAATAATATTTCTGTCATTTGCTTTTCTACTTAAGAAAAAGGCTTTACTCCCTCCTAATCCTCCCAAGTCTGACGTGAGGTCAGGCTGTTTCATATTTGACGCCACTGGGAAAATATCAGGAAGGAGGAAATCATGATGAAGCCACAGATTTAGGATTTTTGGTCTGTGATTTTGGTAAGCAAATTGCAGTATATCTGAGTCATTCTTTCAAATCCTTCTGAGTTTAGGGGAATTGGGCTATTGTTAGGCTACTCTTTGTGACTTAATCCCTACAAAATTCAAGTAGAGGATTCTATAAATCTGTCATCTGCTATTAACTCTGTTGTAAATAGAGGATCAGGTACAGTTCAAGAAAAGAAAATTATCAAGGTATGGAATTTCTTGGAGACAACACGTTCTTTTATGGGAAAACATAAGGGTTGTACTAAGAAATTAAATTAATATATTTTGAACCTTATTAATATTAAACTATCCCATTTAGTAATGTTCATTACTTAAAAATTAAATATAGACCCTTTAATTTATTCAATATTTAAGTTGAGAGGGATCATAGAAATAGAGAAAAGGAGGACCATTTTGGCAATGAGCCCATATTGCAAACAATTTGATATTAATACTAGTTAGATGGTTGAATTCTGTCAGTGATTTACTTTCTTTTCTAATTGAAGCATTATTAAGATTATACACATACTAATGTCCCCTTGATTTGCATTCAGGTGTGCTTTCTTGAATGGGAAAGAAAGAAGACATAACTGTGAAATTTTAGTGGCAAGTTGCTAAACTTTTGAGCATACATGTATATCTGTTTTGCTGAAACCAAAGTATCAGATCATGAAAAAATAAATTTCTTACATAATTTCACAAAAAGTCACCAACATAATCCCTTTACTGAGTTATAATTTTATACCTTTAGGCTTTATACAGGATCAACATAGGAAAAATTCCCTAGAATGCATAATTTTATACAATTGCAGTTGAAGACATTGTTTTCCATTTTCTAAGGACCCATAAAATTTGGGGAGTAATTTACCCATAAAACCAGATTGAAAACTTTTTATTTTAGAAAAATTTAGAAAATTATAGTTTAGAAAAAGTAAAAAAAATTAGAAAAATTGTATTTCCTTTCTCTAATCAGACAAGGAGTCCAATAAAAATTAATATATAGCCCAATATGTTTCTATTTTTGTAAAAGTCACTAAAAAACTCAAATTAGATTCATTGCTTAGCTGTACCAATTAATTTAGTTCAGGTACTTGGTAACTTTTTCTTCTTTTAAAAATTTTTTTTTTTTTTTTTTTTTTGAGATGGGGTCTCGTTCTGTGACTGAGGCTGGAGTGCGGTGGCACGACCTCGGCTCACTACAGCCTCCACTTCCTGGATTCAAGTGATTCTCCTGCCTCAGCCTTTCTGGTAGCTAGGACTACAGGTACATGCCACCACACTCGGCTAATTTTTGTGTTTTTAGTAGAGATGGGGTTTCACCATGTTGATGAGGCTGGTATTGAACTCCTGACCTCAAGTGATTCACCTGCTAGGATTGTAGGTATGAGCCACTGTGCCCAGCCTATTTTTCTTGTTTTAAAAATTAATCATTTATTTTTAAATGGCATATAACCATACTGAAATTAAACAATATAAATATGAAATAGATTAAAGTAGGCATTTACATGCATAAATTCTGTGTGGTTGCTTTTTAAATATTCTCCTTATCCAAAGTCATCTGTTTTTTTTTTTTTTTTTTTTTTTTTTTTCCCAGAGATACACTTTATTTGTAACCTCTGTTGGCTACTCGCACCTGTACACGTTCCACAGGCTGGCCTGCCATGTCCATCCCATGCCCAGAGGGGCTTCTAGTCCAGGACACGCCCTCACCCAGCCCCTGGGAGAAGGCACTGCAACAACAGGTGAAGAGAGGGTTGACGAAGCCTCAGCAACTGCTGCAGATACTGTCCCCCAACAATGTAACAGCCTGGAAGAGCAGGGGTGGGGAGCGGCAGCCACCCAGGCCCCTCAGTATTACAGAGGGAGCTGGCTGGGGAAGGGGTGATGTCCTGCCAGGTCCCCCTGCTGTTTTTGTTTTGTTTTTGACAACATGGGCATTATTTATAAGGCTGAAATATAACTCCATTGATTTTGTAAATAGGGATGATTATAAATAGCAAGTTTGTAAGAAGTAAAAAAATACACTTTTCTGACACAAAAATTAGAGGTGATCATAAAATTAATTTCTAATTCTTTGCCAAATTGAGCAATAATCAGGAATAAATATTGGCTGCTTTGTTAATGTGTTTATTTTCAGGTCTTTACCAGCATGGTCTGCCTGGCCATTGGTCTCAAAAATAATTATGGATGTAGGTTTTGTTCCACACTTCAGAGTTCACCTTGGTAAATGAACACATCCTTTCCTTCCCATGTCTTGTAGGGAAAATGAATATATTTACATGAAGCAAGTAGCATATTGCCTGGGGAGAGATGAGCCTTGGCTGAAAGATGGAATTAGATTTATGTGACAGCAGCTGTTCTACAATATGTACAGCAATATCAACCAATTTTGATTCTTGAAATAAGTATGCTCACATTTCCTCCTGACTTCCAACCGAAGTTATGCTGAGGTATGGTCTGTGGTTCATAAGGATACTCACTTCATCATTATTAAATGTAATAATTACAACTAAAATATATATGCCACTTTATAGTTTGTAATATAAATGGATAGGCAGGCAGCCAAAAATGTCAAATTCTGCATACGTTAGGATTATATTTGGCTATGTTGACAAGAAAACACACACACATCATATGCACACATACACACAGTGCAAATATAAAAACCAAACACCCCTGGCTGAGACAGCTGGAAAAGCAATTCTCTCTTATCCAAAGAAAATCTGAGACAGGCTGTCTGTGGTTCATATAGTGGCTCCACAACATCTAGCTGCGCTGTCATCCTTAGTATGTCAAGCTATGGGTCCACAGTAGCCACCTGCACTCCAGCCTTCATGTCTACATTCCAGTTAAGAGAAAGGAGGAGCAAGAGAAGGGCCCACCTCCCACCACTTTAAGGAACCCCCCTACGGTAACAACTAACATTTCCACTTGTACATAATTGGTCAAAACTGAGTTATGTGATCACATCTAACTGCAGCGGAGTTCTGAGAGCTGTAATCATTTAGCTGGGTACACTGATACCTCAAATAAATGCAGGGTTCTGTTACTAAGGAGGAGAGAAAGAATGGATGTTGTGCTAGGCACTGTTTTATTCACTGGATGAAGAGTACCATGTAATGGTTAAGGGCATAGGTTTAGAGTCAGACTGCCTGGTTCCCAATTCTGGCTCCTCATGGATTAGTTTTGTTACCTTGAACAAGTCATCTGGTTCAGTGCCTCAGTTTGTAAAATAGAGATGACAATGGAACCTACCTCACAGGGTTATTGATTATAAAAACATAAATCCCACAATACAGTGCCGAACACATAGAAAATTATCAGTGATCTCTACTAATGTGCTTTTTATATATACTTTCCCATTGAATCTTCATAACAATTCTGTGAGGTGCTCATTCTTACCCCCATTTTATAGATGAAGAATCTGAAAGCCATAAAAGTAAAATATTTTTTCTATGGGCATTCAGTCAATAAATGGCAGTGACTAGATTGAACCCAAGTACTTTGAATGAAAATCCTTACTCTTTTCCCATACAGCCTGCTTCATTGCTAGACGTCTGTTATATGATATCTTAGCCTGAGCTTTCCAGAAAGCAGAACCCAAGGCAAAATGTAGGCACCTCTAGGTATCAAATGCAAGAGATTCCTTAATCCCCAGGACTGTCTTATGAAAAGTCATATAAACTACTTCATGTCAGGACAGTCAGTGTTGGGGGAGGAGGAGAAAAACTCTATTCACCAGCTCCCATCCCCCATTGATGAAAATTTTGCTCCATGTTTGGGTAGCAAGTGGGCCTCACAGCATCACATTTCAGCAGCAATAAAAAAGCTCCAGGGTGAATGGTGAGGTGCATGTGTTATGGAGACAAGGCAGGACATTGTCAAGTTGTTCCTGTGCAAAACTCATTGAAGTGTATACAGAGTTGGTTCCATCGAAATAGCTGAAGCAGAAACAGTGTCCATGGGCCTCAAAAAGAGGTGAGGCCAGGAGGATATTAAGAGTACCTAAGAACAGTTTAACAAGTATGGAAACTGATACTCCTTTAAAAAGTTTTTTATTGCCCCCTTAGCTTGCAGCTAGGCCAAACAGGATATTGCTTAGAGTAATTGTCTAGTTTATGTTGGCCCGTTCAGGTTTAATAGTAATTAAGAATAAACAAATGGAAAAGCACTGTTGACTAAGACATCATGCAGCTGGAGTTGCCAGATAAAATAGTGAGCACCCAGTTAAATTTGAAACTCAGAAAAACAATGTGTAAGTGAGTCTCAACTATTTCATGGGCATCTGTTAAATATGACTTTGAGGTAAACCACCAATAATTTTTTTAGTACAAATATGTCCCAAATATTGCATAGGACACATTTATATTTAAAAAGATGTTCATTATTTATATGAAATTCAAATTAAACTGGATGTCCTTTATTTTTTCCCCTCAATCTGGCAACCTTAATGTTAGCTCACGTGGTCATTTAGTATTCTGGCTAGGCACCCAGAACTGGCTCTACAGGAAAGTAAGCACTAAATGTGATTGAAGTGAGTAACAGACATTTTCTACTTAAAAAATATTTCCTAATGGGTTTGTAGTTATAGGAGCTGACATTTTATCACTTGAATCATTTATTTGTATTATGACATTTTATCTCCAGAGGTTTTAATTGAAATGCAAATAAAGTAACTCAGAAGGGCTCCTCTCATCTTAGGTACTACCAAGTTAGAATGGCTTAGTTACTATCCTGTAGCTGTGCTGTCTGGAGCACGTGGACCTGTTGGGTGCTGTGCTAGGGGATGAGGGGCTGGAGGATCATGCCTAGGTTTTGCATTGCTTTACATTTCTTTAGCTACAGCAAGTCAGGTGGCCCCATGGAGGGAGGCAAAGCAGTACAGTCTTCCTGTGTCCAGGAGAGGAGAACGGTTGTTTGTGAACACAATGTAGTATCTTTTCATAGAGCCAAAGGATTAGGGAAAACTTCGAATTGTTAGATTTAGATTATGGAGAATACCAGTGACAATAATAATGAGCTTTTATATCATATGGCTCCATATTTTGTAATATTTTATTTGAGCATTAAAAAATCCTAGAAGTTACACAAATATAAGTAGCCTCATTTTACAGAATAAAAATTTGAGATTAAAATATTTGGAGACTTGCTTGAGGTCGTAAAAAGCTGCCAAGAAACAGAATAGATACTGAACATAAATTTAGTGACTTGAGATTTTCTACGTGTTTTACATTGATGGGGCTCAAATTTATTCAAATGACAGAGCCTCTAAGTGTTATGGTGTCCCTTGTGAAACATCTACTTAATTCATAAGGATATATATATATATATACAATATCAAAATTATGAGCACATATGTCCATATCAAAAACTGCTGAAATAAATGGGTCATTTGTAAGTTTTTCCATGAATATAAATATAGCAACAACCCCATGAGACAGATACTAGTATTACCCTCATTATGCAGATAAGAAAATGGCATAGATAAGTTAAGTCACTGTCCCAGCGTCACAGCAAAAAATAAAGATTAGCCTCCAACCCAGACTATCTGACTCCAGAACCCACGTTCTTTAAGCATCATGCCATCATTTTGCCAATGTGGAGGGACAAAACTATAAGAGACATTCAAGAAGAAAAGATTCTAAATGGAACAAAGGTTACACATTAATTCATGTGCGTGTTTGTGTGTGGCAAGAGGTCTAGTTGGACTCTGGTTTATTTGTGCTCCTGGAGCTTCGGAAGATTTTAGAGTTCAGACTGTCCTAGAACATCACCCTTTCATTTCTTCATTCATACAATAAGCCTTTCCTATTAGTAGGCATATTTTTGTGAAATCCTTAGGGATAGAGAGAAGACTAAGATCCAGTTCTTGCCTTGGGAAGAGAGACAGGCAAATAAATAATCACAGTACAGTGTGATCAGAGCTACCCAGGAAAATGCAACAGTGCCATTAGCACACAGAGCAGTGGCAGGCACCTCACCCAATTTGGGGTCAATGAAGAATAACTGAGGGAAGGTGACACCCAGTCAGGAGTTTGAGAGATGAACAGATTAGTTCTATGAGGTAGGGGTCACTGGTGGAGAAAAAGGACAGTCCAAGCTTGCATGATGGCATCCATAAGAAAGCATGACGATACAAAATGATCAATCAGAGAGTGCCACTTCACTCAGCCATGTTTAAACAATCATGTTAACCTGTAAAACCACCGTTTGCTACCAAAAAGTGATGCAACATCAGATTCTTATGTCCATCCCCAGACCACCCCCCGCAACCCGCCAGCTACCTACCCCCATAACGGAACTTCTCACATCACGGCTCCCAACCCTGAAGCCTGTATCAGACATGGGGGAGGTTTGTGTGTGTGAATTAGGTAAGGTTAACATTATTCAATTTTAGTAGTAAAATGTCTTAATTCTCCAGTGGTGCCCAGTGTTTAGAGGAAGGCTGTTTTAGTCATTTTTGCGTTGGAATATGGGAGAAAGGCATCTGATGAGGTCTGAGTGTAGGAAGTACACCGGGATCTGCAGCAACAGGCTCTCGTTGTCAAATATAGTCCACAGTGTTGTCTAAACTCCTCCCAAGCCTTCACAAAGAAGCAGAGCCCTATAGCCCTGAGGTGGGATACATATGTCAAAAGCCCAGAAGCCAAGTAACACAGATATCATTTTATTTAGCAAATGATGGGCAGAAATCCAGGAGTTAGTTGAGCTGCATGGGGAAACGATTACAAAAGAGAGTCAATGAGGTCGTTTCAAACTTTCTACTTTTTCCTTCAAGAACAATTTCACTCCAGCTCTGACCCAAGAAAACACATTTAGCCCAAGCATAATCTCCCAAGTTAATGCAACCTACTCTCCTTAGAAACCAGGATATCAAACCACCTGTTACGACCATAGCATGGCTTTTGGAGAGGGAGGGGGTCATTCTCATTCTCTTTTTCCTCTCTCCATCCTTCCCCAAATGACTCATCGAAATTCTTCTTCCAACACATACAGTGTTCCTCCTGAGATGATTTCTAGGTAATACTGTTTTCTCTGTCTTGTTGCATTTTCTGCCATGTTTGTTCTAGCCCAGTGATGTATCAATGCAATTATTGATTGGCAGCTGCCCCAGGGGACTTTTCATCCAGCTTTAACCAGTTCCAAAGCATGTGACTGCCCTCCTCTTGGGCATTTGAGAGCCATTATATTAGAACTACAGAGAGAGAGAGAGAGAAAGAGAGAGAGAGAACCAAAATTCTGCAAATGACCACCCCAAAATATTGCTCTGTTACTAAAACTGGGAACTTTTGTGCCCATGGTAGATGAGGTTTGAGCAACCAAAGGCGAAAGTTGTGAGTGATGGAGTAAATAGATTAATACTTTCTGTCATCTCCCTAAGCATCCGGAGGATGTGTATTTACCAGGGTCCCAGCAGGAAACAGGTAGCACTCAAAGTGCATGATTAGATAAAGTTTAATAAAGAGAATATATACAAGTGTAAGGGTAGGGTTGAGGGAAACCAAGGGAGGATAGTGAAACGCTCCTATGCTATCACCAGCAAAGACTGTTACCATCTCTATGGCCTCCAGGCCTAAGAGGCAAGAGGATGGAGAGGTTACAGGAACCTGGAGAAGTTCACCTAACAGGAGTTGTGGCATTTGGTTGGGGAAAGCAGTCATTGTCAAATCATGACATGGCAAGGAAGAAGCAACCTCTCTCTCTTCCCTCCTTCTAATCTTTTGCTGGTGGTGCTCACTGGCAAATCTCAATCAGAAACGCAGAAGATGAGCAGCCTAACTGATGCAGTCCATAGAGGTCAACCTCTTGGGGCACAGAACAGGATACAGAATAGATCTGAATCAAGCAAAAGCAGAAGAGTAAGTGCAACATCTACCACAGTCAATGATCACCATATTTTTAAAATAGCTGGATCTGCTCACATTATGTTAAACACAGTGTGTACACTGAGCCTAACAACGATGGCTAGCAACTTACAACAGGATATTGGGTGTATAGCATGACTAAAACCATCTCTCATGTCTATATATGTTGCAGATGCATTCCATAAAATTTCTGAATTCATCTCTTAAGAAAAACGATGGTTTTTACACAAGTTCCGGAAAAGATTCATAACTACATGAAAAACATGACAGTATGCTCACTAAAGGCTATAATTAATTTTGGACAACTTATAGACTTTGAAATGCCTTGTTGAAATGCCAACATTTCTGACATTTTCTGAAAGAAATTTGCCCAACAGGCAAGACAGAGGATTTTATTGTGGACTAATAGCTATTCATACAGTATGATTCACCACAACGTCTGGAAAGTGTCCCCTCACCGGGCCATGAGGTGGGACATCAAATCATTAGAAATTCCTTTTTATGGCTTAGTTGTTTTGTTGTTTTATTTTTGTAAAATGTAAATGCTCTGAGCATTAAAACATTCATTTATTCACTTAATTCTTTCTTCTTGAAACATTTATTGCTACTATCTGTTAGACTTGGAGTAAAACCATGAGTGAGACGGTCTTTGTCCTCAAGGTGATCAGAGTCTAATGGAGATTGGACAATGCAGTCAGGGATTCCAGAATTGGTTAATACATGCTATGGTAGAGGCATGCACGAGATTCTATGGGGAGAATATCTAACTCTTTCATGGTGGATGGAGAAAGGGAAGGAGGGTGATGAGAATAAAGAAAGACTCTTCACAGCTGACATTATGCCTAAACTGAAGATAAGTGGAAGTGCACCAGGTAGATTAAGTACAGATAGTGTAGAAAGGAGACTGCAAGAAACATAGACCCTGCCTCGTTTGACCCCAAAGGATAGGAAGCTAGAACAAGAATCTAAACTGAATAAGGAAGGGACTTGAATGTTGTTCTAAGGAATCAATGAAAGGTTAAGTAGAGGAGAGGCCCTCTAATATCTCATCTACAGAAAAATAATCTTGAGGCAATGCAAGGGATTGGACGAAGGAGGCAAAACTAGAAAATGAGTCAGTTAAGAAGGTCTTGCAATGATTTTAGCACCGGTGAAAAAGTGTAAACTAATGAGTGAGAGGAGAGAGGATAGAGAGATTCCAAAAAGTATTTAGGAGGTGCTGAGCATGGCTATTTAATCAATTCACTGTAACCAGGAAACTAGAAGAGGGTATGAATAATTAAAGAAGAAAGATGACTATGATGCCTATGTTTTTGTCTTGGGTGATTGCGTAGAGAAGATAGCATTGAATAAGATGAGGCATACAGATGGAGGGGCATGTTCACAAAGGAAAATGGTTACGTTTTATCTCACACATCTTGAGAAAAAGTATGGAAGAGAAGTCTGATAGATGCAAATATGAGTGGTAACTAAAGCAGTGGGCCAAGAAGAGCCCTCTCAGAAACTATGTGGGTCAAGCAGAGAAGAGGTTGGAAGTCTAGTCTTTTAGGAAGCACCCATATTTGAGGGTCATATTAAGAAACAGCACATAGATGAGAGTCAGAGATTTTTAATGAAGCAGTGGTCTACAATAGCATGAGCTACATAGAGCACACTAATCAAGATACATTTGGCTGCAAGTAACAGAATAAAAATGGCTTCAGTCATTATAAATGACTTATCAAGTAGTCTGACGTAGGTGGTTTCTTTCTGGGCTCTGTAACCCAGCAATGTCATGGAGGATCCAGACCTTTTCTGTTCTGTTCTGCCACCTTCAGGGTGTAAAAAATTTCTCCTTCAGGGTCACAGGCTGGACATTACAAGCAAAAAGTTTGCATGTGAGAACTTGCTAAACAGAAATCAAGGGAAGAAGAGACAATAAGGCTTTCTTCTTATGTGCTTTATTCTTTTTCAAGGAAGAAAATATTTTCCAGGGGATGGCATTAGATTTCCCCTTATGTCTTATTGACCAGAGATCCTTGCCCTTCATAGATCAATGACTGACAAAATGAAAGGGGTTGCCATGACTGACTTGAGCTCAGTCATGACCCATCCCTGAGACTGGGCAAAGATGTAAAAATAGGAATTTTCAATGTCTCTCTCCTACAGGAATCCAGTTAGTATAGGACTGGGGAGCGTCCACTGGATTTGGCAATTAGGAGCTTACTGTTGGCCTCAGTGAGTGAAATTTCAGTGGGGAATAAGTTAGAAAGCGGCACTAAAACCAGATTTCAGTAGGTTAAAGACTGCATAGTAGTAGGCTATAGACTGTTCTTCAACTAAGCGTGAGTATGTTTATCAACCCTTTCTGAAAACAGATTTTTATGAATGGCGAGATGGTGAAGGTTATTTGTGGGTTCAGGGAAAGAAAAACCAAGAAAGAAGAAGTTAGAACATAAAAGACAAACTTTTCCCAATTCGTCATTTGAAAAAAAGTCCTTCCTTTGGCAAGGAGGAGAATTTTCTCCACATTTTTCTAAATTTGAATGTCTTTCATTGCTAGTCTCAGCCACAGAATGCAATTTTTAGAAGTCTGAGTCAGCAACAAGAAAGAGAGGCTGTTCTGAACCCTGAATATAGCCTTACTATTCCACAGCTGTATACAACTAGGGGAGAAATGTGATTAAAAGGTTTCTATAAAGAACCTAAATTAAATTAGCTCAGAAGAGATTCAATTTTGAATTCCTTCCAGGATTTTTGATAGAAGGATTATGGATTTTATTTTAAAAATAAGGATAAGGTGGAAAGTAGGGTGATATATCCAATTGAATAAGAGAATAGATTTTTCTATTAAAGGCATGCACTGTATATTTCTTTGGCACTTAAGAATAGTCTGTGGGCTGGGTGCAGTGGCTTATGCCTGTAATCCCACACTTTGGGAGGTCAAGGTGGGATTGCAGGTGGGCAGATTGCTTCAGCCCAGGAGTTTGAGACCAGCCTGGGCAACATGGCTGAGGGGGAAGGATCACTTGAGCCCACAAGGTAGAGGTTCCAGTGAACTGAGATCATGACACTGCATTCCAGCCTGGGTGATTTGGTAAGGCCCTGTCTCAAAAAAAAAAAAAGAAAAAAAAAAAGAACAGTTTGTGTGTGTCTCTATGAGCCTCAAAATGCATCTTCTCCTCTGTCTGCCCATCACTGAGTAGAGTGGTAGATTGCCTCCTCTTCATATCGATAAACTCAAGAACAGATAATATCAGTAAGATTTTTCTTTTTTGTCGATGAGTTGTCTCTTACACAGCTGTGGTCATCAGAGTCTTAACTTTTGAGCTTAAGAAAATGTAATGCAGTAGGAGAAAGGTTATGTCTTGTACATAAATTTACTAATCAGAATACATAGAGGACAACCAATGATCTCTTTTCCTGGTTGTATGGCACTATTTCTAAATATGCATTTTAGAGAAGGAGTCTTAAGAACAGAGAAGTTAAATACAGGGTAATCCAGTCTGTATCTTGCTGGCGCCTTTTGAATTGCTGTAACCATTTGGAACAGAATTCACTCCGGGTTTTACCAACTTAAAGCACAGAGTATCAGAGATGAAGGATTTAAAAAGTCCTCTGATTAATATGAGAAAACAGAGGTCTGGTAATCTCTGTCAGATCCAGCCCCAAACCAGAATCTGCAGCCTTTGCTCTACTCTACTTGTTGGCCTCACTTTTACAATATCATTATTTAATTAAAAGAAAATCCTAGGAAAATCTTAAAATCTAAATCATTGCCAAGCTCTCTTTTCAGGCATAAAAAAACCCTTGTAGCTTTTGTTCTACGCAGTGACAAGCCGCAAGCTCAGAAATGCTTTGCATGTGGGGAATTGCTAGAGGAACTTAAACTGCGATTTGCCTATTTATTTAATCTCTTGAATTCCTTTTTATTTTATGGAAAGCTAAAGAGTGTTTCTTCTAGTTCCTATACTTATACTTTGTTTTCTTTCTCTTTTTCTTCTTTTTTTGAGACAGAGTTTTGCTCTTGTTGCCCAGGCTGGAGTCCAATGGCATAATCTCGGCTCACTGCAACCACCGCCTCCTGGGATCAAGCGATTCTCCTGCCTCAGCCTCCCGAGTAGCTGGGACTACAGGCTGCCACCACATCCAGCTATTTTTTTTTTTAATTTTTATTTTTAGTAGATATGGGGTTTCAGCATGTTGCCCAGGCTTATCTCAAACTACTGACCTCAAGTGATCTGCCTACCTCAGCCTCCAAAAATGCTGGGATTACAGGCATGAGCCACCACACCTGGCCTTATACTTATACTTTCTTTTGATAACAGGCCAAAAGCTTGATAGAGTTCTCAGCTGTAAGCAACAGATATCAAACTCTGGCTAATTTAGGTGGCAAATGGAAGTTAATGAAGGATATTGGATAGTTCCTATGCTCTCTGGAAGGGATAGGAATCAGGTTTAGAGGATACACAGCCACACACTGCTGCTGCGTGATGGGCACCGCAGATGGCATTCCCAGCATGGCCAGTGTTGGCCCCTGGGTGTGGGTGCTCTCGCTACTGACTCTGAAAATTGGATGTAGCTGCCATTCCATTACCAGACAGGATTTGGTTTAGTCCCCTCTTGGATCTCTAGTTTCCAATTTAAAGTCTAGGGCAAGGACATCTGATTGGCAGAAACTTGGTCATATGCCAGTGTGCTAGCAGCAAAGGAGGCAGGAAAAGCAAGTTTCTGGCATATTCAGTTTCCACAGTGGGAGGTTATACACAGCCAGTACAAAAGACAAATGTGGACTCTAGTCATCTGTGTATCACAGTAGTTCTATTGTTCTTACTATTATTTATTGTTTTGAGTAGATAATATATTTATACATTGCAAAATTCAAAAGATAAGAAAAGACAAGCTGGGCATGGTGGCTCACGCCTGTAATCCCAGCACTTTGGGAGGCCAAGGCAGGTGGATCACAAGATCAGGAGATCACGACCATCCTCGTAAACATGGTGAAACCCCGTCTCCACTAAAAATACAAAAATTAGTTGGCTGTGGTGGTGCACAGCTGTAATCCCAGCTACTTGGGAGGCTGAGGCAGGAGAATCACTTGAACCTGGGAGGCAGAGGTTGCAGCCCAGATCGCACCACTGCACTCCAGCCTGGTGACAGAGTGAGACTCCGTCTTAGGAGAAAAAAAAAAAGACAGTTAAAAAAAAATACTTTCCTCTCTTCTGGCTCTCAGACATCCATAGAGACTCCCTTGTATGGTAGATTTGTTACTGTCACCAGTATTCACTCTCCCTCCCTGGAGGAGCAATCCTCTACCCTTTCTAGGCAGACTTGGTCCTGTGATTTGCATAGTCAATGAATTATTAGCATAGGTGACCTCATCACTTCTGGGCAGAAGTTTTAAATGCCAATTTATATTTTTGCCTTATTCTCTTTCCTTTGCCCATGTTGACGGCCAATGTTCCAGATGGTGCCAGGCTGAGTTCCAGAGTGCACTACTTGATATTTTGCACCCTTTCCATGATGCTTTGTGGCCAGAGGGAGTGCCTTTCATGGACAATGTCAACTAGTTCCCTTGTCCTCTGGCTTCTGTTTGGGTTCAACTAATGAGATGTACTGGCCAGATATGAGAGGGCAGAGGCGAGCAATGTTGGGATATTTATTCTTTTGCTCCCTCCCTTTCAGGTCTCCATGGCTGGTTGCATTCCCGCATCAAAGATCTCCATCTTCTGTTAGGTGACATCTACTCTCTCTAGGTTCTGGTCACTACTGTTGCTGGCCCTGGGTGCCGCAGCATCTTTGTCAACTTCCCTGAACCTTACCCTCACCTTTACAAAGGGTACCTTTACTAAGCTGTCCTAAATGACTTGAGTATGTCATTTTTTTCCTACCAGGATTTTGACTAATACGCAGAATGAAGAACAACTATCATGAGAAGACCCTTTCCCCAGCCAGTACTGGGCACACAAGAACACTGAGATTTCTGAGTTATGTGTTACCACCCCAAAACCTCACCTATCCTGACTAACATGCAATGTTTCTAGTGTCTTATAATACAGCTATGTTTTAATAAAGAATTGGTGTCCCAATTAGTATGGAGCTTTAATAAAAATTTACCTGCTCAGGTTTTACTCCTGGAGAGTCTAATGCAGTAAGCCTTAGGTAGAACCCATAGTTTCTATTTTTAATAAGCTCCAAACCATTGGTTTGGAGGAGTTCCAATATTTAGAATATTCCTGTATTGGCCTATGTTTTTCAGTTATGTTTTACGACTTGCAGAATATGGGAATATATTAGAGTTCTCTAGAGAAACAGAACCAATAGGATGTGTCTGTACACACACACACACACACACACAGAGAGAGAGAGAGAGAGAGAGAGAGAGAGAGAGAGATTTTAAAGGACTGGCTCGTGTGATTATGGAGTTTGGCAAGTCCAAAATCTGCAGTTCAAGTTCAAAGGCAGTCTGAGCAGAATTTCTTCTTGCTTAGGGGAATTGTCTTTTTCTGTTCAGACCTTCAACTGATTAGAAGAGACCCACCCACATTATGGAGAACAAGTCAGTTTTGCTCAAAGTCCACTGATGTAAATGATAGTCTTATCTAAAAACACCCTCACAGAAACATTCAGAATAATGTTTGATCACATAGGTACCATGACCCAGCCAAGTTGACACATACAAAAATTAACCATCACAAGGGATTGTGTGGGCCACGGGTAGGATTAAATCCACAGCATTGAAGAGAATGGTAATATTCTTTCATTGGCAGAAATATAAAGAAAAATCATATATATGTCTGTATCTGTCAATGTCAGTCAGATTGACCTCAGCTAAAATCTAAGTAAAATTCCTAGGTTCATTAGATATATATAATTTTCTTTATAATCCACATAGAATAATTATAACTGTGTAATTAAAATATGGGCTTTGGAATCAGACAGGCCCAGTTTGGAGCCTTGGCTCCACCCCTTACTTGCTGTGTGAATTTAGACAAGCTCTTGAACCCTTTGCCTTTGGTTTTCCCATCTATAAAATGTTTTCTTTAATGTTAGAATTCAATTTTAAAAGGTATATGAAGCACTTAGTACAGTACCTGAAACACAGTAGGTGTTCAGTATGCTTATTACTAAATATATATCTTCAAAAATATTATGTGTGCAAAATTTCATTTCAGTTCATAATCAAATGAAAAGGAACCAACCACTGTGAAATCTTTTAGATATGTTTTCTTCAAAGAATTGAGAAATGATGGTAATGTAACTCATCACTTTCAGACTTTTATCTGACATCCATGTACCAGGAGGGCGTTCCTGGAAGTGAGGCAGAATCAGGGGCTTGGCTAAGTAGGAGGGAGAACAGCTCAGATGACTTAGCATGCAGAAACCTTATGTCTGGGAACAGCTTCAGATTCAGAATAGTTGCACGGATATATTGGCAAAGAACCCTTCTCTTCTTTAACTAAGTACAAATGACTCACTTCTAACCTCAATGAGAAAAATGAGAAAGGAAGTGTGAGTCCCAGCATTGGCAGGAAAATCTACATACATCGTCTTCCACCCTTCAGCAATCAAACCTGGGATGTACTCTTCATATCTAAGCTTCTCCTTGCAGAGCAGAGAAAAATGCTGCTGTTGAACCAGGGATAGATTCTGTCTAACCTGAGAAAGGGGGAGAGAGATTAGCAGCAATCTTGTAGCTAACCAGAGCTATCCACAGGCCTCCCTGGATGCTACGTGATCTTTGCTTCGCCATTTTAGTTATTTGCAATATTTCTCCTGGGCAGCTACAAATACTTTGAGATCATAAACTACATCTTTGTTAAATTGATTTAATCTCATATTGCTTAAAAGATGATGGATCCAGAACAACAGTCTTGAAACTTTTGGAGTAAAATTCCATAGCTTCCTACAGTGCTCTGCAGTACCCAATAAACGTGTCTCCCATTGTATAATGCTCTCTTTCTCTACATTCTGCTTTGCTCTGCTTATTTTACCTAAGTCCTGGGATATGATATCAAAAGGTTCTGGTGAGAACTACTTTAGATCTTTTGAGTGTCTGGTAGTCTTCTAAATGGATCTATAAAAAGCAGCATTTTCAGAAAACACTCCCGTTTCATGTCGTACTGTTCTTAAAAGTAAATACATGAAACAATGATCACATGAATTTAGTGCAAGAGATGTCAGCTGGTTGTAAATATTTCACAACTGTATAATATTCTATTGTATATTTTTGAGAGAACTTCCTCTAGAAGCCTCAACACTCCATTTGTTCTTATCATTTGCAAGGGTCTTTCTTCTGCTTGCTCCTTTGTTTTCCCCACTATCCATTCCATCAGCAAAGATAATATGGTGCAGAAAAAGGAAACATTGGTGGATGAACTACGAGGGCAAGGAAATCAGAAGGACTCAGCTGTCATCACTCTCACGGTGTAACATTTGGACTCTGTTAACTATAGCGGACGCCGTGAGACACAATAGACTGGAACTAGGTCATCTTTAAGTCTCTCAAGCTGTATGACTCTAAGAACGCCATGAAGTATGTAAACAAAGACGTTATCCTCTTCAAATGAGGACATGCCAGGATTATATCAAATACTGTTTCATCCAAGGTTTAGGGCTATCCCTTGGTGGAACATAATTTTATTGTTATTTTGGATAACTGGGTATTTATTGACATTTAAAAAACAAAGACTTTTGAAATATGTAAAAAATATAGCAGGTTAATTTCTTCTAGAGTTGTCTCTTCTGCATTTTTTGTTGTAGTAAAAAACACATAAAATTTACCATCTTAATCATTTTTCACAGTGTTAAGTAAATTCATGTTGTTGTGAAACAAATCTCCAGAACGTTTTCATCTTGCAAAACTGAAACTCAATCCTCGTTAAATAACAACTCTCCTTTTCTCCTTCCCCCATTCCCTGGCAACCACCATCCTACTTTTTGTTTTAATGGATTTGGCTACTTTTGATACTTCTTATAAGTGGAATCACACAGTATTTGTCTTTTTTGTGAGTGGCTTATTTCACTTCATATAATTTCCTCAAGGTTTACCCATGCTGTAGCATGTGACAGGATTTCCTTTCTTTTTAAGGCTGAATAATATTTCGTTGTCTGTGTATACTACATTTTTGTATCCATTCATCTGACGATGGACATTTGGGTTGCTTCCACCTCTTGACTATTGTCATAGCCCCATTTTTAAAACATTGCAATTTAATTTAACTCTTACCTTCTCATTCCCTCTGGTGGATTTAATAAATGCAATATCATCTGTAAGGTACATGTTCCAATAAGCATGTAGCTTTAGAAGAGAGTTGAAGGCAGAATCTGAGGGAACCCAGTTCCTTTAAGATGCCAGAAGATGAATAAGAAGGAGGATAATAAGGAAGGATCAGTGGGAAAGAAGAAGCCCCAGGGATAGGAGTGCTTCCAAGAGGAAGCAGACAAATGTCAGAAAGCACAGGAGGCCAAGTAAGGTAAGTACAAAAGGGTGTTCACAATAACAAGGCTGTTGTGATGGTTTGCAGTTTCAGAAGAGGCTAGAAGGCTGAATAAGGTGAATGAAGGAGTGAGTGGGAGGTGAGAAGTTGTAGGATTCTGTTGGAGACCACTCAAGCAGTTTAGGTGTGACAAGAGGAAAGAGACTGGGTGGTAACTAGAGCAGGATGTAGTGTTTTTGTTTTGCTATTGTTTCTTCACCTGAAAGAGACTTCAGAATGTTTAAATGCTTGTTTCAGTTTAACTATTGTTGCATAAAAAAACTATCCCAGCTAGGCATGGTGGCTCATGCCTGTCATCCAAGCACTTTGGGAGGCTGAGGTGGGCAGATCACTTGAGGTCAGGAGTTCAAGACCAGCCTGGCCAACATGGTGAGACCCTGTTTGTACTAAAAATGCAAAAATTAGCCGGGCGTGATGGCATGTGCTTCTAATCCCAGCTACTTGGAAGGCTGAGGCAGGAGAATCACTTAAACCTAGGAGGTGGAGGCTGTAGTAAGCTGGGATGGTGCCACTGGACTCCAGCGTGGGTGACAGAGTGAGAGTCCATCTTAAAAACAAAACAAAAAAAAACCCCAGAAACATCCCAAACCAGATGGCCTAAAAGAAAACATTTTATTTTGCCCCATGATTTTGTGGGTCAGGAATTCAAAAAGGGCTTAGCTGGGTGGTGCGACTGATCCACGTAGTGTCAGCAGCCATGGTTGAGACTGGAGGATCTGCTTTTCCAGTGGCTGCTTCACCCTCACATGGGGTGCCTTGGTGCTCTGTGGCATCTCTGTCCCCTCCCAGGCTTCTTACAGAACGGTAGTCCCAGTATAGCCACACTCCTTCCATGGCAACTCACTTCCAAGAGACCCAGGTAGAAACAGCAAGATTTCTTTTGACCTAAACTTGAAAGCCAGAGAATATCACTTCTGTGGATATTACTATTTTTTTTTTCTGGTCACGTAAGTCATTAAGGCCTGCATTGATGGATTCAAAAGGAGTGAAGGAATAGACTCTATCTGTTGAAGATTGAGTCAATAGGATGAAGTTTCTCAGGTAGCTGAGGTGGCAGGAGCGGATGAGACGTTTGAGATTTGAAACCACAGACAGGTAGACTGAAAAGTCTGCGGCAAGAGGAGAGAGCTCTTTTTATGATGCTATAACCTTCTACAAACCACATACTCAGAGGTAACCTGAAGACACTTTTCAGGATGCTGCAAAGTCACATTGCTCTACTACTTTCTCCGTGCACCTGGTACTCTCTAGCAGGAAATTCAGGGAGTTAGGGCACCAAAGCTAAGCCAAAGGGCACCACAGTGTTCACAGACAAATACGCTAACCGGTCTGCTACTGTCTACACTGATCTTTAACTCTGCCATCTCAAGTACAAGCTGAAGCAATCCCTGCAGTCAAAGTTCTCTCTTGTTATCTTTACCCACCTATCTTTGTAAGTAATCAGTGATTAACACTTCCAATGAAACTGTTGTTCTGCCTCTTTGAGAGAAGTGCCGTGAATAGTCCCTGGCGTTAAGCTCACTACTCCAAACTACTTTATCTACTAGCTATGTGTCCCTAAGGGTCACTTACTTGAGTTCAGCATCAGGTTCCCATCTGTAAAACAGGCACCAAGAACCACACAATAACCTCAGAGGGTTGTTGCAGTAATAAAATCATTATTATAAAGTAGCACGTAGCAAGCTCTCACTAAAGCTAAGGTATTTTTATTCTTAAAACTGTAACATCTTCAAATGAGCCCTTGGTTTCATCTTTGGGCAAGAAGCAGTTTAGACCATTAACATCCAGAAGCATTTGCTAGACGCGCTGGAAATCATCATGACTCACTCTCCACAAATGAGGCCCTTTGTGCAGGAGTGGAATTTTACCTTGTGTGCTATCCAAACTTTATAAGCTTCTCCAAGGCACAGCTTACAAGAAGAAAGTATCTTGGGCACTTAAATCAGATAATGAAACTCACTGAGTCGGAGGGCTAAGAAAGAGACTTTGAGCATCTTTCTAGTTTGTTCCTGCCTACACCATCCACATGTGAGAATCTGCCTTTCTGCAAACAGCTCATGGATCTTACCAATTCCATCTCCAGCTCCCTTCTCTCCCCACCAGCCCTGCCTTCTCTCTACCCTGCCAGCCTCCTGGAGCCCTGTCTGGCCAAAGTCAGAGCCCTGGGCCTCCTCTTGCCCAGGAGCCAAGTTGGAATAATGGTGTTTATCAGTCTTGTGTCATATTTTAAAATGAGCTATGACAACAGAGGACTTTGACTAGCATTTTTATAAATATCATAAAAGAAAATCTTTCTTGGGCCAGTTTCAAGAATGTGGGGCATTGGGTCAGTGAACAATGATGCAGAACGGATTTGATCACTTTGTTTGGGCTGCCGGATACCCATGGCTGGTTATAACCACCTTACTGGTTTCTCAGCATTCCCCTTGCTCTTCCCAATATTCAGCTCTCTGCAGTGAGGGTCATTTCTGCATATGACACTCTGAGCACTCCCATATCCCACCATAACACTCTGGACTCCAGGCTAAATAGAGCCTGACCTCAAAGTTTCACCTGTGGCCTGCTCTCAACTCCTGTCCTTGCTGTGAAAGTACAAGTAGATCGTTTGGACCTCTTCCCTCCAGCCTGTGCAGGAGACCTCTTCCTTCTCCACATGCTAGGAAGCATTTCCTGACCGACTCTTCCATTCTCACACTCTCCACTGTCCACAGCACCTGACGGTGCTTTTCCAGTTAACTCACTCATGATAACTACGTTCCTGTGTACCCTTTTTGGATTTTAACAATGGAGTTCTATGTAGGCTTAGGGTTTTCTGAACTTTTTTTTTCTCACTGAAAAAAGGAATGAAGGAGCCCTGATTCTAGTTCTTAATCCAAAATGATTCTGCCTGGGCTATCAGTAAGGAAAGTGAAATGATGGTGGGGAGTCGGGGGTGAGGTGGGAGAGTGTGTAGGCGACTCTGGCAGCGGCGATGAAGTCACGGGGACTCCACGGTCAGCACACTGATGATAGGTGTTTGTCTCTGGGCCAGAAGTAGCTCAGGGACTGGGTCCATATCTGTTTTATAAATTATTACTTTATTATTCTTGTACATATCACATAACTGAGGTAAAAAACTGGAGGTCAAAGTTCCTATTTGATCAGTCATTCTAACAGAGAAACTGCTTACATTTGTCTGTCTTTAGGTTCCTTTGGGTTCACAGTGTTGTTCAACAGTTTTTTAAAAAAGTATTATTTCCCCTCCTAAGGACCCTTGGTAGATATTTTTTCCTAAATGGGTCCCCAGGAATTTTTAATCCCTCAGATATACTGTAAATTTGTATATATTTGTGCTTTATACATAAAAAGAGCAATATTGTTTTGTCCCCTATGTAAGTGGTCCCCAACCTTTTTGGCACCAGGGACAGGTTTCATGGAAAACAAGTTTTCCACAGATCATGGGGAGATGTTCTACCTCAGATCATCAGGCATCAGTTAGATTCCTATAAGGAGCACGCAACCTAGTTCCCTCTCACGTGCAAACAATAGGTTTCACCCTCCCTCCTATGAGAATCTAATGCCGCTGCAGATCTGACAGGAGGAAGAGTTCAGGAGGTAAAGCTTGCTCACCTGCTGCTCACCTCCTGCTGTGCGGCCCAGTTCCTAACAGGCAATGGACTGTACTGGTCCCTGGCCTGGGGGTTGCAAACTCCTGACCTATGTAACCAATTTTCGCTCCTTATGGGCTATATCACCCCTGTTGAGAATATATGGTCCAGACCAAACCAAGACAAGGCAAGTAGTTTATGAAGAAAATGCTGGGAGTGGGAAAGCGAGGCAGGGACAGAAAGGAAGCCAAGACAGAGGAACTGGGGCAGGTTGCCACTGCAGTCAGCTGGAATCCAGTCTCGCTGGGGTTTGCTGGGAAACGGTGAAACACCCACCTCCAGGACACCTTGCCTGAGGGGCCAGGTACATAGCCAGAAATTCCCATCAGTCACTGGATGAGGGTTGCTCTCAGTGGAATAGTCATTCTCCAGCCATTTTATTTTATCCAGGCTTGGACAGAATGGGCCATAGAGGACAGAGAAAGCCCTCAGGCAGGGTCATGGGGGCTGGCAGCACCTGAGCTATTAACTCAGGGCACAAACAGTGATAAGTGCTGGAGATGTGGTGGGGGGCACTGAGATTTGCTTCACTGCTGTTAATGTTTCCTTCTATTGCCTGGTCCCATGATATGCTGTTTTTACATAGCTGTAGTCACAACAATTGGAGATAAAATTTTGTTCTGTACTTTTTTCACTTGAAGCATTTTTTCAGGTTGATCCAGTTTTCATAACTTTTAAAGGCTGCATAATTTTACCTCATATGCATATACCATAATTCCCATAACTTTTTCCCCATTGCTAAACATTTTATTTATTTCCATTTTCCTGCTGTTGTGAATAAATTGCTAGGGGGTGGGGAAACCCTGGAAGGCACAAATTAAAACACAGCAATTTGTCTTTAAGTGATAGAATTATAGGTATTTTGTTTGCTCTGTCTACTTTCCTATAATTGCTTTTATAACAGGAAAAATAACATTTTTGTGCATGAATTTGGCTAGGCTAGATAGCACCCAGTTGTTCAATCAAACACTAATCTAGATGTTGCTGTGAAGGTATTTTATAGTTGTGATTAATGTCTACAATCAGTTAACTTTATGTAAAAGAGATTATCCTTGATAATGTGGGTTGGTTTGATCCAATCCAGTTGAAAGGCCTTAAGAGCAGAACTGAGGTTTACTTGAAGGAGAAGAAATTCTGCCTTTGACTACAGCTCAGATCTGACCTGAGCTTCCCGCCTGCCCTTCCTGATGACCTGGTCTATGAATTTGGGCTGACTTAGCCATCTCCCACAATCACATAAGCCAATTCCTCATAGTAAATCTCTTTTTATATATTATCTGGCAAAACCCTTAATGATTCAATAAGTTCTCACTGCTCCCCATCAAAATACCATAAAAAACATCTTAAAGCATACAGTTGTTTTTTCTTATTTTGCATTTGTTTTTCTTTCCGGGATTGAGACTTCTGGAAGTGGAATGACCATATTTAATTAACATGTACATTCTTTATTATAAACCCCAAACAGTTGGTACAGTGAACCCAGAGCCAAGTTAAAGGTGAGCCAAATGGGCATGTAATGAGGTATCAATCTAAAATGGGTCTTGAAACATCTCTGAAAATATAAGATGGAGACAAGTGTGTTCAACAGGCCCCCTCTCAGAGGGTGTACCATTTGTGATTAGAAGGATAATTTTGTAAATTACTTAGGCTGGGTCAAGAAGACTTGAGAATGCTTTAAAAAAGGGTTTCTGGCTAGGGATGGTGGTCCATGCCTGTAATCCCAGCACTTTGGGAGGCCGAGGTGGGTAGATCACAGAGGTCAGGAGTTTGAGACCAGCCTGGCCAACATGGTGAAACCCCATCTCTACTAAAAATACAAAAATTAGCTAGGCATGGTGGCACACACCTGTAATCCCAGCTACTAGGGAGCCTGAGGCAGGAGAATCGCTTGAACCTGGGAGGCGGAGGTTGCAGTGAGCTGAGATTGTGCCACTGTACTCCAGCCTGGGCAACAGAGTGAGACTCTGTCTTAAAAAAAAAAAAAAAAAAAAAAAGAGATTTCTAAACTCTCCTCTAAAAGTAGTGAATCCAATTAACTATAGGAACTTTTTCTTGGTTGGAATGTTCCAGTTTGGGACCAGAGCTGAACTGCAACGGACAACCAAGGAGAGGCAAACCTCTATTATAATGGTCAGTTTACCCCCATAAAGCCGTTTGCCTCCCTTCTAAAAATTTTTTAAAAATATTTAAACAAATGCCTGTTCAATGAAGTGTCAAATAGTAATCTAGTTGGGTTGCCCACTTATCTAGGCCATCCCTATGGACCTCGAATTGATACCTGAATTAAATTTATTAACCATGTGCAGTGTATGTTTACTGTCTTGGAACAGTAAGGGGTAAATCTTATGACATTTTTAGAGTTTGGGGTAGAGACAGTTTGCATAGTGGTGGGAATATGAGCTGCCTAAGTCCCAGAAGGTCCCATAAATGGTGTAGGGTTTCAGGAGCTGTTTTGCAATTACTCAAGCAATGCATTTTGAATACCAGGCATGATACCAAGTGCTATGGGTACAGAAGTGAGAGAGACATTATGGACCATCCTCCTGATAGAGACTGGGGGGAAGTCAGCAGTAATTGCATAGTGATTACATGTATAATTACCTAATAGTAAGCACAGTAAAGGAAACACATATGCTATTACGAGGACATATAACAGAATGAATAGACCTAGACATGTCAGAATAGCAAAGGCAGCTTTGCAGAAGCAGGAGGTGTTTTGGTGGCACTGATGATGAAGCTGCCTTTCCTACGCTGCACGTGAGTCCCTGAATTAGTTTGGGTGTGTGTTTGTGAACATGTGAGTGTGTGTGTGAAGGGGGTGGGAGGGAAGAGCAGATAGGAGATAGGCTGAAGAAGTTATTGTGGCTATTCATCTTGGTGTTTAGAAAGACCATCTAATCATCTCTTAGCAGAATAGCAGAAGGAAGACACAGCAAATATACTAAAAATATGAGTAGATTTCTTCAAATAGTCCTGGGTCCTTAGTAGGTGTTTATCGAAGACTAAATGAGGGAAAAATTGCCCAGGTGCTGCAGTATGTGTCAGATACTATAATAAGGTGCTTTACACAAACTTCTAAGCTTGATCTTCCCATGATGAAGTCATTATCCCAATAGAAATATAGGAAGCCCCAGTATAGAGATTTTGAAGAGCTGGCTCCAAGTCATAGAACCTAACATAAAAGCTAGACGTTTGCTAGAGCTACAATGGAAATAAGGATGAAATCAGGCCGGGTGCCGTGGCTCACGCCTGTAATCTCAGCACTTTGCGAGGCTCAGGCAGGCAGATCAATTGAGGCCAGGAGTTCGAGACCAGCCTGGCCAACACAGTGAAATCCTCCTGTCTTTACCAAAAAAATTAAAAAATTAGCCAGGTGTGGTAGTGCATGCCTGTAGTCCCAGCTACTCAGGAGGCCAAGGAAGGAGAATCTCGAACCCAGGAGGTAGAGGTTGCAGTGAGCTGAGACTGTTGCCACTGCACTCCAGCCTGGGCTGGAGTGAGACCCTGTCTAGGAAAAAAAAAAAAATGGAATCAGGATCATTTTGGAAATTAGTTTGAATTCTTACACTGTATATTAATAATTCCTGTGGCATGTGATGAAATTAATGTTTATCTGCAGATTGTTGAGGAGTTTCTCATTTTTTTTGACCCAAGAGTATTCAGAGCAGAGTATACAATTAACAGAAATAAATACTTGAATGGGACATTTTATAATTGGCTTTCAGAGTTTTGTTGACAAGCTACCTTCTGTTGCTCTATTATTTGTAATTTTTTTTTTTTTGCCTTAACAACAACTCTTGCTAGAGGTTTTTAAATTGGTTTTTGTTCCCGTTTAAGTAGAATAAACTCCATAAAAAATCTCTTTAATCAAAGAGATTCTCTGGTTTTAGTGTCAGTTGTGGTGGCTCACGACTATAATCCCAGCATTTTGGGAGACTGAGGTGGGCGGATCACCTGAGGTCAGGAGTTCAAGACCAGCCTGGACAACATGGTGAAACCCCGTCTCTACTAAAAATACAAAAATTAGCCAGGGGTAGTGGCGCATGCCTGTAGTCTCAGCTACTCGGGAGGCTGAGGCAGGAGAATCACTTAAACCTGGGAAGTGGAGGCTGCAGTGAGCTGAGATCGCACCACTACACCCCAGCCTGGGCAACAGAGTGAGACTCTGTCTCAAAACAAAAACAAAACAAAGAGATCCTCTGGTTTTTGTCTTGCTGGATCTACTAAGATCTGGCCATGGTGGTTATGGACAGGTTAATATGAGATATGCTTTGACAAATTAGAAGATATGCTTGACATTTCCAGTAAGGCTGCTGTGCTACATTTTAGTGCTTTTATTTGTCTGTGATACAACTATCTTGGGCTTCAGAATTCATCCTCAAAGTATTCCTCTGAATTAGGAATTCTAGTAAAAGTTACTGGCTGCAAATGACAGACACTGACTCTGGTTAACTTCAGCAGAGAAATTCACTAGAAGGATACCTGGGAGCCCAGATAATCAATGTCATGCCCAGAGAATCAGGCTTGACAAACGGAAACCACGGTGGCTTGGTTATAAACTTATATCCAAAATCATGCTACAGGAAGGGTCTGGTTAAAGCTTGCTGCTGACAAACAACATATAGCACTCCTGGCACCTTCACTACTCACATGATTCCAAGATATCCATCCTTGCATCTTTGAGTCACCTGCTCCAGATTCAAAATTCCAGGTGGAATTCTGCTGTACCTGGTAGGTAACACTTAGGTTACCTGCCGGTGCTCTAGCTGTTCCTGTTCAGAGAGTAGGCAAAGGGGCTTTTATGGCTTTCCAAGTAGAAGGCACAGCTGGGAGTAGGTAAGGCACAAAATGGAAAGAGGCACTCACGCTTGTGGACTTCTGTTTTTAAACAATGAACTATTTTTATAAAGAGTAAATTTCAATTTTAAAGATACTCAAATTCAGTAAATATTTCATGTATGAACTAAAATTTACATGCAACCAACAAAAATGTGACACCATGCAGTTTGCAATCTGTTTCATTGTTTTAAATTTCAGAGACAAATTAAAAACTCCTTATGGTCAAACAGGATTGAAATAACTCACATTTTGTTTCTTCGTCTGGATAATTGCTATGTTATTATTGCTTATTTCGAAACTGTTTACGTGCAGGAATGTGTAACATCCCACAGGCTGGAAACACAAAACGTGCTGAAGGGAGCTTGGATGATTCCCACCTGTCTCAAACTTACTTTCAACAGGAATGCCCGTGGCTGCGTCCACTAGGTCAGCGGTAACAGCAACTTCAGCAATTGTTTAGAGCTTGCAAGGAAGAGTGCTTTATCAGTGACACCGTTAAAATCATCAGCACTTGCTGATAGTAAGTAGCAGACTGACTTGGAGTCAGTTTTATTAGTGTTTTTAAATTACCACCTCATTATCGCCAGTACTTGCTCTTTCTCTTCTGCCTGCAAGTTGTACACCACTGTGGGTGGACCATTACAGGGGAAGCTGGTGATACACATTGATGCCAGGGACACTGAACCGGAGACACAGCAGAGGGAAGGACATGCGGTATTATCTACCCAAAAGATCAACAAAGATGAAGCAAGACGGTTTCCTACTAGGGAAGTCTTAGTGTGGCTCATTGTTATGCCAAAGCCTCGTGTTCAGGATCCAGCAGGAAGGTTGTGAGCCGAGGGCCCTGTGGCCCAGTTAATTGTCCCCGGCTCAGCCCTTGCCAGCTGCCTCGGAAATGAATGCCTTTGGCTGTACTGGCAAGAGGGACAGGAGAGTCATCAGTTCAGTTCACATTCATTGCTCCTGTGAGAAAGACAAGAAAAAATACACAGTCTGCCCATGGTGTGTCCTCATCTCGTGAAAGATGGGACGCTACTGACTAAAATCAGATTCCCATCAGAAAAGCACATCTTCCGCTAATTAGGCACATTAGCTTTGTGCAAGGTCGGGTGTAAAATAACTTTCATTTCACTCATTTCAGAAGACAGGGCAGATGAGGGCAAGAGGATATGCCCCACATGACAAGGGCTATTGTTTGGTTTTCCAGGAAGCCATGGCCTGAGCAAGGCAGTGGGGTTTTCACAGCTGGACTCACCCCAAAAAGATGATTTTATAAATAGTGTTTTTGTTTTTCACCTTTTCAACTTCATTAGAAAATGCAAGATTTACCTAACCCTAACCTTAACCCCCAGATGAATAGACGTAATGAATTCCCAGACATATAGACTTGGCAATGACTGCTTCACCCCTGAACGGTTGCTTTGCACTAAGCGCTTCTGACACTAATGTTCATGCTTAAGCAAACACATTACTAGGAGAGAAGAATGGATCTGTCAGCCTGCCTGGGCCACTCAGCACAATGGGAGCTGCAGCTGCCCTGGATCTCATTAAAACAGGGGCAGGGAGACACAGTCCTGCAGATGCACATGGGGATTCTCTGATTCACAGACATTTGCTTACATATCACACACAATCAGCATCAAACAGCGGACTTCAAGAAATTCCTAAGAAAGAAAACTTTACTAGTTTTTAACAAGCCTGAAATATTTGTGTCTCTGGATTCTCTGCCATTTTTCTTTTTCTCTTTGGTTCTTTTCTCTTTACATGAAAATATTCACATTTGCAAAATGAGGTGTGTTAGAGAATCGGATGATTTCTAGAGAGAGCTATGTTTAGGATCATTTCTTAATCTTTTCCATCATTGCTGGTTCCTTGGAGTGTCTGTGTTCACATTAGCATTTCTGTCTGGAGCTATGAATTATGCTGTCAAAAGGAGTTTCAAACTGGGTTTGTTACCTGGATACCCACAAATATGCACGGTCTGTTTGTATAAATCTGAAAAACCTGCCTTGTCCTTAGGAAACCAGGCCATTCTGCATATTAGGAAGGGGATGGTGAATCCAGGCTTCCGTTAGTTCTCTGGGCCAGTTGGGGAACAGTGCCTGGATAAATAACAGTAAAAGGAGTCCAGAGTCTATTCTTGACTGAGGTGGCTATAATGCATTCACAGGGAGGTAATGTCTCTGGCTGGAGATGCAGGGCTGAGCATGCCATCAGACATCCCTAAAGGCAAGCTTAAGACCACATCCCATCTGCCTACAATCATAGCAGTCACTATCCCCTCCACATGGTGCACAATATGCCACAGAACAGTTCAGCTGTTAAAGCACAGGCCAGAAGCAGGGACCAAAAGAGACAAGAGCAATGCAGACGCTGGAGGGATGACAGGATTCTGTGGCTCACGTCCTGGACCATCTGCACCCAGAGCCCACCAGATCTGCTAGGAGAAGGTTCAGCCATGCTTCTCTCATCAGACCAGGCTCAAGCATTGGCATCTGACAATGTCCCCCATATGTCATTCTCACTCTTTTCAAAGCCCACTTCCCCCCAACTCACAGCCCAACCTGGAGAAGCCCACTGTGAGTCAGGATGATCATGTCAATCTCAGGACTCCTGGTGGCACTATGCCCAGCAGTATCCTCATGAAGAAAAAGGCCCCAGCGGCTTCCTGTCTCAAGACACGCTCCCCAGACGGCAGTTGTCAGTTTCCATCACCCAAACCCCTTTAGGCCAAGCCCACTGAGCCTGGCTCAGAAGAAAAGGGAGGGAGAGAGGCAGCAGATGCTGACAGGGCCAGCTGCTTTAGCGTCATTTCCTTGCTGCCGGTGCTGGGCAGGTGTTCTACTGCCATTTCCCTTGCTACCCATTTCCGATCACTCTCCTGGTAGCTTGATTTTACCTAGTTGAAGGTGTCTCCACGTGCAGCCTGTGGTCCATGAATAGGAGAATCACCTAGGATGCATGTTTAAAGTGCAGGTTCAGAATCTTGGTGTGGGGACCCTCAAATTTGTTCTTTTAATAGATATCTCAGATGACTCTCATGCATGTAAAAATTTCAGAGCCACTGAAGTTCTTTGACCACTGGCTGTATGTACCTATATTTTATTTAATTTGGATCTCAGTAATACAGAGTAAATCATTCAATTCATGCACCACTGCCATCATCAGTATGCTTTGGTGACCCATCCATGCTGCTCTAGGTAAATCTCCTTTCCCACTTCTGGCTTGAATAGTGGCCCATCTTGTGTTTGTTTCTGTTTACTAAACCATTGCTTTATGAATAAACATCAATCCTTGTACACACACACACACGCGCGCGCATACACACACCCCACGATGGACACCTTTACATGTATTCTTGTGACCTGCACATTAGTGTTTTCTTGGGCACATACTCAGGACCGAGACTGCATCCTTGATTTCTCTAGGGAAGCCTAGATTGCTCTGCAGGATGGGTTCATTCATTTCCACCCAACTAACCGTGTGTCTTTGCTATACTTGGTTTTATCCAACTTTCTGTAAAGTGATCTCTCATTGATTTTTTTTTTTTTATTAAGGCTCATTCTGTTGTCCAGGCTGGAGTGCAGTGGTGTGATCTTGGCTCGCTCACTGCAACCTCTGCCTCTCGTGTAGCTGGGACTACAGGTATACGCTACTATATCTACTAATTTTTTGGTATTTTTAGTAGATACAGGTTTTCACCATGTTGGCCAGACTGGTCTTGAACTCCTGACCTCAGGTGATCCCCCGCCACCTAGGCCTCCCAAAGTGCTGGGATTACAGGCGCAAGCCACTGTGCCCAGCCTCTCATTGATGTTTTAATTTTTATTTCTCTGATTGTTAGTAATGTTCAACATCTCTGCATATATTTATTGGCCATTAAGAGGTTTCCTCTGGAATATTTTGCCTCTTTCCTGTTGTTTTCCCTTTTTATTACTGTTTTGCAGGATTTCCTAGATCTAGATCCTTTGGTTTGGGATGTCAATAGCATCTTTATATTTACCCGTTGGCTTTGTCTGTGGTATTTGTTAAAATAAATCTTTGATTTTGTTTTGTAGACAAATCCATCGTTTTTTTTTCCTCCTCCTTATGGTTTGTACTTTTGGGTTTTCCTTAAGAAACGTCTCCACTCCAAGACAGTGTGGTAATTCCTCAAGGATCTAGAACTAGAAATACCATTTGACCCAGCAATCCCATTACTGGGTATATACCCAGAATTATAAATCATTGTATTATAAAGACACATGTACCGGTATGTTTATTGCAGCACTGTTCACAATAGCAAAGACTTGGAACCAACCCAAATGCCCATCAGTGATAGACTGGAGAAAGAAAATGTGGCACATATACACCATGGAATACTATGCAGCCATAAAATGAAGCTGGAAACCATCATTCTCAGCAAACTAACACAAGAACAGAAAACCAAACACCACATGTTCCCACTCATAAGTCGGAGTTGAACAATGAGAGCACATGGGCACAGGGAGGGGAACATCACACACTGGGATCTGTCAAGGGGTGGGAGGCTAGGAGAGAATAGGAGAAATACCTAATGCAGATGACCGGGTGGTGGATGCAACCAAGCACTATGGCATGTGTATACCTATATAACAAACCTACCTGCATGTTCTGCACATGTACCCTAGAACTTAAAGTACAACAATAAAAAAAATGTCTCTACTCGAAAGTCAAAGAGATATTCATGCATATTGCTTTCTATGACTACAGAGTTTTATATTAAATGTTTGGGCCTTTAATCCATTGTAGGGCTCAATGGAGTCAATTTTCCCAACACCGTGTACTACTTAATCTATCACTTCTGTAGTGATTTGCAATGCCCCCTCTATCATATAACATGTTCTCCTCTATAGCTGGGTCTATTTCTGGGTTCTCTATTCTGTTCTCTTGGTCAACTTTTTTCCCCTTTTCTTAATCATGGCTTTGTCATGTGCCTTAATATCTAGCAAGGCAAATTTCCTTTTTGCCTACATTTTTAAAATTAGCTGTCTGTAGATGTTTATTCTTCATATGAATTTTAAATTTGGTTTTCAAAGTCCCCAAACCTTGGAGTGGGCATTTTCCTTAAATTGCGTTAGATCTACAGCTTCAGTTTGGGAAGAATTGATGTTCCTAAAATGTTAAATTATCCCACACAATCAGCATATCACTCTATTTATTCAAGTCTGCTTATGTCTATTGTTGGAATTAGAATTTTCTCCAAAAAGCCTGTGCATTGTTTCTTAAATTTTTCCTTTCTCATTTTTTCTGGGCCTCTCTATTCATGACAATTTGCTTAGACTTTTCCTCCACCCTCGGTCTTGTTTTCCTTGAGTTCTGACACCCTCTTGGCTTCTCTTTGCTTTCCTGGCTTAAGCCCTCACTACTCTTTCTCTACAGCTCTGCCTTCTCATCCCATTCCCTTGATCTGTAACTATCTGGTCACCAGGTATGACCATTTAGATCTTCATTGTTCAGAGTGCATCAGAGATGTCACCTAAAGCCACATCTGACATGTAGCCCAGGATGTTAATGAGGCTGTCTGAGCATAGACTATAACTTATATGAAGGTAAAAACGGAATTAATGATCTGCAGCCCAATTTTAGGTCATAAAATGCATGCAAAATTGGATTTGTTCCAAAGGGTATCAGAAAAAAAATGGCTCCTGGCAATATAAAGCTCAAATAACAGTAACCTAGATGATAAAGGCATGCATAATCTCATATAACAAGAAAGCTGGGGTATAGTTCCAGGGTTGGTACAGGAGCTCATGAGATCATTTTGGCATTTCTTCAGGTCTTTCTCTCAGGTTGCAAGATGGCTACTGTAACTCCAAACACAACATCCTCGTTCCACGACATTTAAAAAGCGAGGGGTTGAGAACAGAGAAGACTCTGAAGAGAGCTCTACTTATGTTCTTTTTTTCCATCAAGGACAAAAATTGCCTCGACTTTTCTTTCTAGCTCATTAGATGGAACAACATGGCATAACTACTCTGATCTATTGTTGGTGAAGGGAACAGGATTGCCATGATTCGTTTAGGCAAATTCATGATTTATAAAGTTTCCCTGGGCTGGACATTTTGCCAACCAAACACAATCAATCTTCCAATAGGAAAGAACACAGATAGAATGGTGTTGGGCAGAAAACTAAGAAGGTTCCTGATATGGATGGGAAAAGATTTAAGGCAAGATCATCTGTGTTCTGAAATATCAGGGCCCTGAAGTTAAGAGTTTCTCATCTATTTATTTAGCAGTATTGATTGATCTAGGCACTGGGAATACAACAATGAACAAATTGGACAGGATTCCTAGCACCACCAAGACTGCAATGCTGTATGGGAGAAAACATCAAATTAATGTTCTCATACAAAAAAACAAAGTCACTAATTTAGTAATGTGTTATAAAGGACAACAACAGGAGATAGGAAAGTACATGGTGAGGGTAACTGTCCTGAAGCAGTGGTAGTTCTTTCACATCCCTGGAAGGTGCTGAAAAGGTTGATGGTCCAGCAGAAGCCTGAAGCTGCCATGAAAGGGGAGAGTGTCTATGGGACTATGGGCAAGTAGCCGGGGCTCTAGAATGTAGTGGCATCTGTCCATTGAGCCCAAACAGACCAGTGTACAAAGTACACATCCCTGCCTCCCAGGCCAAGGAGCAGAATTGTCTAGCTACTGCACAGCAGAGATGAGAAAGTCTCCAGAGGACACTGGGTGAATTTAAGAATCCCATCTCTCTTCTGCTGCCACAGGGTCACTGACCCATAGACCTTCCCTCATACACACAGATATCATCTTGGAGGAAAGAAGTGAAGTCCATCTTGAAGACTTAACGTTTTCCCCCAGAGATCTTTTATCCCTATAGAAATATTAAAAATATTACCTCAGTATGAAATGGGTGGATTGGACAAAAATTAAGGTTGTTTCTGTACTACTGAGCAGATGGACTTTGTGAGGAAAACTAGAGAAGAGAAAAATTAAATGCACTTTTATTGCAACTGAATATCATATGAACATATTTGAATACTTCACAACAACCTTATGAGGAAAGTACTATATTGACTCTGTAAAAAGATAAACTTAGGCACATTAAAATATTAAAGAGTTAATTTGATCAGACAGGGCTCACAAATTGAGCAGTTCTAAGTCACAGGTGGTTTGGGGCTCCAGTGAAGAGCATAAAGGGAAGGCCTTTTCACAGGGTAAATGTAGAAGCAAGGCAAATAAAATACTTGGATAAAATGAAGGAATAGCCTTATTTAGAGCACTCCAGTGAAAAGTCCTTAGTGAGAGTTTAGTTGGTGGTTCTGATTGGCTAATCTTAGGTTTCATTTTACCTTTTACACTGAGTTAGATTTCAGTCTGCTTACCTAGGAACCCAAGGTGCTGAGGCTGCTTCAGCTTAATGGCTTCCCAATGAATTATTTTAACGCTCCATTTTTTTTTTTTTTTTTTTAAGTCAGAGTCTCTCTCTGTCACCCAGGCTGGAGTGCAATGGTGCAGTCTCGGCTCACTGCAACCTCTACCTCCCAGGTTCAAGTGATTTGCCTGCCTCAGCCTCCCGAGTAACTGGGACTACAGGCAGGCACCACCACGCCTGGCTAATTTTTGTATTTCTAGTAGAGATGGGGTTTCATCATGTTGGCCAGGCTGGTCTCAAACTTCTGACCTCATGATCCACCCACCTTGGGCTTCCAAAGTGGTGGGATTACAGGTGTGAGCCACCATGCCCCACCACAACTCCATTTTATAGATAAGGACATCGAGGCTCAGAGAACTTATCTAAGGTCACAAAGTTAACAAGTGGCTGGTCTTGAATTTTAACCCAATGTGAGTTTAAAACCTCCATGCTTTTAGCCACCTCAAGATACTACTTTCTACAGTGGTACATGCAATTAAGAAGTATAGATATCTTTTCAGGATAATATGGAGGAGGAAAAGACAATTTCTAGAAAGGCAAAACCAAAGAAAGCTCCCTAGAAGAGGTAGCAATTGACTTTATCTTTTCATCAGTGTTGTTCATCTTTTCCTCTTTAAGATAAAATGGTAGGCAATTGTCGGTCACTGATCATCTGGATCACCTGTTGTTTCTTCTTTCTCTTGGTTTTTCAGTTATATGAGCCTGTCTGTTGTACCTCCTACATTTTAATGGCACGGCAGACATTATCTACACAAAGTTGTAGGGACTCAGATGATAGCTCCTTTCAGAGCGGGAATGCTCTCCCCCTGCTGTACAGAGCGGTGGCTGATCATGTTAATCCAATTAGTGATTTGCTGAGTCAAGGCTGAATTATAGCTCTCGTAAGTCTCAGCCTTCCACAGGTTCATCTCTGACCTCCTAGATTTTCAACAAAGATCCTATTGTATTCTGCAAGACCCCTCCCCCAGCCAGACTAAACTCTAATCTTAGTCTTACAAGAATGCTGAAAAACTGCACTCTGCTTTTTAGAGGCAGGTTTTCCACTTGCACTTTAGAATGCCTGCCCTGAAGAAACCCAGTATGCAGCAAAAGTCCTCAGGTGAAAACAGGCTGACTTGTTTGAGGCCCTTTCAAAACTTATTTTCTCTATCATCTGGAGCTGTCTTTTGCCAGCCTTTGCACTGTATTGTGCACTGGGTTCTCAGCCTTCTGCAAAATGCCCTGCTGGCAAAAGCGGCTGCAGAAGCCAGCTCATTCTGCTCAAGTTTCTCTCTCCAGTGCATTAGCCCTTTCAGTATTCCTTGCCTCAGCAGCTCTGACCTTCCCTCAAACAGGTAATTTCTGCATTTTATTTGGCTTTTCTAATTCTTCTCGTTGAGGGTGCTGGTGTGCTGACAGCAAGTCCATCTACCCAGAAGAGGAAGTAATTGTAACCGGAAGGGTAGAGGGACAGGAATACGGCAAGTGATCTGCTGTAAGGAGCAGCAGTGATCTCCCTGTCACCAAATCCAGTGGTGTCTTTCTTATCCGAAACCTCCCTGATCTTTCTGTATTATCTGGTTTCTCCTCAGAGGCTCTGTATTCTTCATCTTTCATTCTTTCCGTACTTTGCCTTTAGTCTCTCCTCTAGCTCCTCCTTCATGCTTATCGTTATTAGTGTAACTTGAGACTCAGATTCCATCACTGTTCTACACATCTTTCCTTGCAAATCTCCAGGCGCTGGGCTTGGCCAGCCACCCTGTGTGGATAATCCTGGCTCCTCTGCTAAGAGCCTGGAAACTCTAATCTCACACTGATAGCCATTTACGTTTGCCCATCTGGACGAGGGCAATTTGCAATCTCTTCTTAAAGGGAAAGAAGAGGCACAAGTGATTCTACAAGCAGGAGTAATGTCTGAGAAAGCAGAAATGCTGATGCTAAGAATGGGAGAGAGGTTTAGAGGAGGCACTGGCCTGCAGGGGATAACATTTTACAAGCAAAGGAGAGGGAAGAAAATCATACAAACGTAATTTTCCAGGGAATGTAAGAGACTTATATATAATCATTGTAAGATGTGTAAAGATTTTGGAAACAGATGTTAGAAGGGGAAAAAGTTTCACTATAAGTTATAATATGCAAATACCTTAAAATATAGACAGTATACAGATAGTATTTCAAACTAGTAGGGAAAATAAAATTTATTTAATAAATAGTGTTAGCCAACTGGAAAAAAATAAAAGTAACTGGTTAGCCAACTGGAAAAAAATAAAATTTTTTCAAAACCTAAAACTTTAAATCAGGATACATTTCAGATAGATTATTTAAAAATAAACCTGGCTGGGCACAGTGGCTCATGCCTGTAATCCTAGCACTTTGGGAGATCAAGGCAGGTGGATCACTTGAGGTCAGGAGTTTGAGACCAGCTTGGCCAACATGGCGAAATCCTATCTCTACTAAAAACACAAAAATTAGCTGGATGTGGTGGCACCTGCCTGTAGTCCCAGCTATTCAGGAGGCTGAGAGATGAGAATTGCTTGACCAGGGAGACGAAGGCTGTGGTGAGCCAAGATTGGGCCATTGCACTCCCGCCTAGAGGTCATCTAGAGTTCGTTTCAAAAAAAAAAAAAAAAAAACACAAAACACAAAACAAAACCCTTAATGAGTAAAAAGGAAGCCATAGGATATGTATTTTTAATAATCTTAGACTAAGAAAGTCCTAACTGAAAACACAGAAGCCTTATTTATTTATTTATTTATTTGACAGGTTGTGGTTCAGTCACCCAGGCTGGAGTGCAATGGTATGATCATAGCTCACTGTAACTTCAAGAAATTTTGGGCTTGAACAATCCTCTTACCTCAGTCTCCTGAGTAGCTAGGACTACAGGTTCATGCCACCACACCTGGCTTTTACAATTTTTTTTGTAGGGATGAAATCTAACTATGTTGCCCTGGTTAGCTTTAAACTCCTGGGCTTGAGAGATCCTCCTGCCTTGGCCTCCCAAAGTGTTGGGATTACAGGCAAAAAGAAAAAAAAAAAAAAAGAAAAGAAAAGAAAAAAAATTCTAATAGTAAAGTTGAAGATAAAAAACAAACTTGGGAGAATATGTGCAACTAAAGTCACAGATAAATCACTAATCTTCTTCGTGTATATGGAGTCCTTATGAAGCAATAAGAAAAAGACCAGGCCAGGTGTGGTGGCTCAAATCTGTAATCCCAGCACTTTGGGAGGCTGAGGCTGGCAGATCACGAAGTCAGGAGTTCGAGACTACCCTGGCCAGCTTGGTGAAACCCTGTCCCTACTAAAAATACAAAAATTAGCCAGGTGTGGAGCAGGCACCTCCAATCAAAGCTACTTGGGAGGCTGAGGCAGGGGAATTGCTTGAACTGGGCGGCGGAGTTTGCAGTGAGCCGAGATTGTGCCACTGCTCTCCAGCCTGGGTGACAGAGTAAGGCTCCATTTCAAAAACAATGATAATAATAACATGCTAAATAAAAAAGACTAAGAGTACAAACACTTTACAGAAATACAAATTACCTTCAAATTCTATGAATAGATTCTGAGTCTCACTCGTAATACAAGAAATGCAAATGAAAGCTATACTGAGACACTATTATTTACTTAACACATTAAGGTAAAAAAGGTTAAATAAAAAGGCTAGCAACACACTACATCAGCAAAGGTGTGAAAAAGGTGCTTTCCATATTACTACTGAGAGGGCTTTAAATTCGTAGAATCTCTAAGAAGGGAAATGTAACAATTTCTGACAACATTGCAAATGCTCACGTACTTGTATCCAGCATTTCCCACTCTAGGACTTTATTACTGATATAAATTTGCTGATATATAAAATAATATAATAATTGTGGCATTGTTTGTAATAGCAAAATTTGGAACAACATGAATGTCCATCTCTAGGGCAATTGGCTAAATAGGGTATGCTTTATTCATGCAATAGAGTGTAGTGCAGTGATAACAAAGAATAAGTTAGTTCTGTATGTACAGATACAGAACATTCTTGAGCTGTGAAGTAAAAATATCAAGGTACAGAACAGTGTGTGTAGTATGCAACCATTTCTGTAAAAAATTTCACAAAAGAATATGTATATGTACTTATATATTTTAATTTGTCTAAATAACTCTGGATGGGTACATAAGAATGTAGAACCTGGTTTTCCACAGGATGGGGAACTTGGTCACTAAGGGCTATGGATGGAAGGAAGTTTCCTTATTACATATCCTTTTATACATCTGAATTTTAAGCAATGTGATGATATTTTCTAATAAAAAGGAATTAAACTATAAAATATCTTTAGGAAACTAAACATATTTTTAAAACTTCAGTGCCCTCGGATGGAAGGTTGTTTGCTAGCAAATGACTTTCCACGAGGTGGGAAAGATAAGAGAGAGCCTGGATGCTTTTTAAAGAACATAGTTGGAGAGTTTTCCCAATAGAGAAAAGAAAACACACAGCCCTTCTCTGATTATCAGGGCTTCCTCCCATGCCTTGGCTATAAAAAGCTTTTCTCTCTGCTTTGCTTACAGAGCCACACATTTCCTGCCTCTCAGCTGTCTGTGTTTGCTAATGTCTAACCTAAATGACCTTAATAGGGCCAACCAGGGTGATAGGGATACTACTGAGAAATGTCTGAAACTTCTCTTTGAAAGCTCAATGTTGGGTAAGCTACCACTACTGAAGCACATGTGAACTTGTGTGCTATTTAGTGTGCCTATGCTGTTTCATTTTTATGAGTTTTTTTGAGGACTCAGTCAGTTAACATCAAAGGGTTCTTGTACATTTAACCCCCCTCTTAAATGGGTGCTCCAGAATCTGCTCATCTTCCCTTAAAGAAGTCAGATGCTGGAGATCTAGAACAGAGAGGACCATCCTTTTATTATTCCTGTGTTTGCTGTCTTTGACAAACTCTCACTGTGACCATCTTCCTCCAGCATAGTTTTAGGTATATATACATTTGCTCTAGTCTCCGCTCTCTACTAATTTGTTTTGGGTATAGTCTTGGCTTAATCTCAGCTCTGCTAGCTATGTTAACATTGAACAAATCAATTTATACTTTTGGAACTCATCTGTGAAATTAGGAGATTAAAATAGAAGATGTTTAGGTCTATCCACATCTGAAACTCTAGGATGTGGTGGGGTGCGGGGGAAATTCCCTCCTCTACCACATCTCCAAAGTAAATATATTGACACTGCTCTTTCTATTAAAAGTGGCAGTCATTATTCTAAAAGCTTGAGGAGACTTTGGAAAGAGCACTTTCGATCTGCATTGTCAAAATATAGATAGCTCTAAAAGACTAACATACATGACTTCAGGGCTTCAGGCAAGTAAAAAGATAAGAGCCCAAGGATCTGTAAAAATTTAGAGTATGGCAAAGAAGGCATTTCAAAAATCATTAGAAAGACTGTGGACTACTCAGTCCAAAGGTTATTGGGACAACTTGTTAACAAGAAAAAGTTAGATTCCCTACCTCACTCCACACATCTAATAAATTCCAAATGGCTTAAAAATATAAATGTAGAAAACAAAAGATAAAAAAGTATAGGTAAAAAATTATATCATTTTGGAATTAAGAATACCTTTCTAAGCATGATTTAATAATAAGAAACAATAAGGAAATCATTGAATACTGGCCACTTAAAACTTCTGTGTCTAAACTACATACCATAAGTTATGAAAAACTGAAAAAAATTCATAACACATATGACAGCAAAAGGTTAACATTATTGAATTATGATGAACTCTTGGAAATCAATAAAAAGGTAAAACACAGTTAAAACATGGTCAGACGAGTTACACAAAAAAGGAGAAATGCAAATGCCCAACATGAAAGATTTTTCACTTCACCAGTATAAAGAAAATGCCAATAAAAATAAAAATGAAAATGCCTTTTAACTTATAAAATTGAAAAAGGTTTAAAAGAATGATAATAACTAGTGCTGATGAAGGCATGAGATAATAGGTACTTTCAAACACTTTAAAGGGAATGTAAACTGATTCACGCTTTCTGGAGGGCAATTTAGCAAATTTAAACAGTATTTTAAAATGTATGTACTCACATTTAAATGCTCACACCTAAGAATTTATCCTAAGGAAATAGCTGGATAAGTGCATAAAAATGCCTGTATAAGACTGTTCTTTAGCATGTCATTTATCATAAGAAAACACTGACAGACCTAAAGATTTGTCAGAAGGGAACAGAAAGCTATGCAATAATTTTAAAAGATGGACAGTGATGTCTTCAATATGTTAAGTGAAACAAGAGATTATGTAATGGAATATACAGTATAAACATATATACACACATCTTATGAAAACCAAATGTTAATAACTATCATCTCTGGATGTTTTGAATAATAGGCATTATTACTTTACTTTCTGCTTATGCTGTTATTTTCTAATTATTCAAAAACAATGAGCATGTATTATTTTTATCATTAGGAGAAACAATAAAACCATAACCCTCCTTCCAAAGCTCATGATTGAGCCTTAGAGATGAAAAGAAAACAATTACAGATGAATGATGCAAATATTTCCATGACACAGTTCTTGTTACCATAGCAAAGTGACCATAGGAATAATGTTTAAGACTAAACATCTGTGTCTGTCAAATGTCTCGGCAAGATTTGCTTCCCGTATTGCAGATGGAAAGCTGAATTTTCCAGTGACTGCCCCATGAAGTTGCCACTTCACAAGGTGGGTTCCAGCAATAATATTTTGAACAAGATCTGACATGGTCTTTGGTCTCCACTTTCCACAGCAAAAAGACATCCAAGTCGTAAGCAGCCTATAGCTGTCTGTCTATCTCACTCTCTTTATCCAGTCACCTCCAATTTCATTCCTTCCTTTTCTTCCTTTACCTTTTTCTCTTTTTCTTCTCCTCCCCCCATTCTTCTCTGCCTCTCTTTCTTCCTTTTCACTCATTCTTTCATCAGACATTTCCTGAGAGAGTTTCAGAATGGCAAGCACTGTTCTGGGCACAGAAAGCAACTTCAGGATCATCATGGGAGCGTGGGAAATGGTACTTTTCAAGGCCAAATAGTACCAGGATTTGGGGATTTACTTGACTTAATACTGAAATGCTTGGATTGATACTGTTATTATAGTTGTAAACATTCAGAATTCATAAACTTTAAAGCTTCAGTAAAATGATATATACAGTACTTTACAAGAGCACACATTTATAGCACACATTACAAACCTGTTCCAAAACATGAAGCAAATGTGTATGTTTAAAAAGGTATAAGTGTAAAGTCTTACACTATTACAAATCAGCAGACAAATGAACAAGATAATATGAAAAATTACTCATAAAATGAAAATTTAATTTGAAAAAACTATCATTGAAATACCAGAGTAGCAATATACCATTAGACTGTTTTTAAAAACACAATTTTTAAAGCAAAGTCCTTCAGTGCATTGCCAGCATAGTTTTATGCAAATTGTTCCAACTGCTGAAATCCTCTTTCCAAGCCTGTGCTAGTGAGTGAACAGTGAAGAGATAGTATGGATTAACTTTAAATTATTTCCCTCTGGCTGGGTGCAGTAGCTCACACCTGTAATCCCAGCACTTTGGGAGGCCGAGGCAAGCGGATCACCTGAGGTCAGGAGTTCAAGACCAGTCTGGCCAACATGGTAAAAGCCTGTCTCTACTAAAAATACAAAAATTATCCAGGCATGGTGGCAGGTGCCTGTAATCCCAGCTACTTGGGAGGCTGAGGCAAGAGAATAGCTTGAACCTGGGAGGCAGAGGTTGCAGTGAGCCGAGATCACGCCATTGCACTCCAGCCTGGGTGACAGAACAAGACTCCGTCTCAAAAAAACAAAATTATTTCCTTCTGACTCATTCACTTTCAAATTATATGATTTCTTGCTTTATACCAAAGGAGTTGTGGGGATTCTCAGGAGTTGTGTATGCATGTGTGCTATGTGTGTAGTGTATGGTGAGTGTGTATGTGTATGTGTGTGGGTACACATATATAAATGTGTGTATGTGTAAAGTGTCTGTGTATGTATGTACGCATAGCATGGGTGTTGAGTGTGGGTATTTAGGTGTGGATAACTGTGTGCTATGTGTGAATGTTGAGGGAGCTGTACATGTGTGTATGTGGCATGTGTGGTGAGTAGGTGTGGATTACCATGTGTGGTCAATGTACATGGGTGAGATGTGTGTGGGTGGGATTCTTGCAGAGACTGGCCAAGCTCTCAAACTGCAGTTTGACTCTGAATGTGGCTCTTTCTCCACCTAATTTTGGCTGTGATCAGAAGGCTGAGTTCAGTGTTTTGTTTACACTTGCAGGGACAAATTGCCCTAAGACTGATAGTACTAGTTGGTGAGGCCAAAGGACTGATAGAGAGTGTCTCCAGGTCACTCTTGCAGCTGCAGAAGGGGACCCGCCTTGCTGGAAAGAGGCCTCCAGGAGACTCTGGGCAGCCCCAGGGGATGTCAGAGAACCAGGGCTGGGGGTGCCTCAGAGATTATCCAGACTAGTGCTTGTCAACCCGAGGACTTGAGATTTTAGTGGGTAGTAAAATTCATTTACTGGATTTCTAAGAGCTATTTTGAAGAATAGAATGAAATGGACCAGAACAGAATAGAATGAAAATGGCGTACATTGTACTAGTAAGAATAAGTGCAGATTCTTGGAACTTTTGTTCAATACTCTCTCTCTCTCTCTCTCTCTCTCTCTCTCTCTCTCTCTCTCTCGTGTGTGTGTGTGTGTGTGTGTGTGTGTGTGTGTGTGCTGGGTTATGATGTAAGATGAATTTGTCATCACTGATTGTAGTTATTTTACATTTTTATTTTACAGGGAGAAAACAAAGAGTATCCGAGGTAAAGTGACCTGCCTTCTATGGTCACTGTGAATTATAGGAAGAGCCTTTCCATGACAACACTTGCGCCAAGAGCCAAAAATGAGTCACTAGAAAGGACCAGAATAATGACTTCTCTCTTTCTTTAGTGGAAAGAGAGAAGTCACTTTTAATCTTTTTCAGGAAAATATTATTGCTTCTCAAAATATTTAAACTTGTTGCAATTTTCAAAGGAGAGAAAGTTGAGTGATGTTTAAAGTCCCCTTTGAGTTTGATGATTCTAAGTTCTATTATTTTAAAGAGATCAGAGAGAGAGAGAGAGAGAGAGAGAGAGAGAAATAAAGAATGTAGGTGACTCAATTGTGGTCTGTGGGGAAAACCACTTTTATCCAGAAACAGTGAATATGAGTTCAAGGTTTCCCTCTGTCACTCTCCGCGCTGGGGCAAGTAATTTGGCATCTCCTCACAACTACTACATTCTTTCTATTTCACAGATGTCTTGCAGGAGTCCAGTGTGCTAATGTATGTAAAGTCCTTGGAAAAGCACAAGAGTGAGGCAAGAACTGCCGTCAGTGCCCTCATGACTCAGTTTGGTCTTTGCATCCCATCTTGGAGCCAGTGTTTGCAATGCCAGGTATGGACACGTAAGACCAACCTGGGCACCTTTCATTTACCTACACAGGGTGACTTAATGTGCTTCTTACCCAGGTGAGAATTTAAGTTGATTAATTATTACATATATAAGGGTTTTTCCAGTTAGAAACATGCAATGATAAGATTCTTCTAGGAGCATTAAAATCAAAACAAAACCTTGGACTGGGTGAAACCTTATGTCCTGACTTTGTCAGCCCCTGTACCTGCCCACATAATGACCCTTGTAGCCAGAACTCCCCTGCGCATCTCTCCAGTCTATATCTTGACCACTGTCCCCATCACTCTGAGTCCAGATCCAGACACACTGGGCTTCTCTGAGATCTTCAAACATTCCATGCTTCCTCTTTACCTTTGCATATGCTGTTCCCTCAGCCTGGAAAGCTCTTCCCTCCTCCACTTCCCTCTTAATACACATGCTCAGCTGTCCGATCTCAGCTGAATTGTTACCTCTCAGAGGCCAAGTTGTAAGCCCTGTAGTAAGCTTCATAGTACAGTGAACCTTCTCCATGAAGAGTTATAAATATAATTTTACTTTCATTTGTGGATCCTTTGATTTATGTTCATTTCCTCAGCTAGATAATAAGCTCCATGAGGGCAGGGAGGTTTTCTGTCTTTACCTCCTATTGTGTCCCAGAAGCAGGAGAGTCTCTATCACATTGCTAGGTCCTCAAAAATGGTATGCTGAATAAATTAATATGTCTGTGGATCTACAGCTCACACTCAGAAGGCACACATTTCCTGCCCATTTCTGCTAAAGTTACATGATGGGCACTGAATACACAAGGCTGTCAGTAAGCAACTTATTTGAATGTCTTAAATATGACCACAGATGGTTCTTCTGGAGAAAGTCTGCCTCAATCTAAACCTCTTTGTTGCAGGAAGATTCTGTGTTCTCAGCAGGTATACTCTGCATTTTTCTGACCAACCATTTTAGATGCTGCAGGCTCTTCCTGCTGCTCTGTGACCCTCAGTAGCTGAGGGGAGAGGGAATGAGAGACTCCCATTGAATATCTTCTTTTTATTTCTCATTAACTGTGTACAGTGGAGATTCCAAACCGGTTGGCATTGGTTTGATAGGTACCACCGTTACTTGGATTCATTAAGCATCTCTCTAGGAAGAAGTATTAGTGCACCTGCCTATGAAATATTTAATAAAGAACATTTGTGTAGCATTTCACACAGCACCCCAGCCTATGTTACTTGATTTTAACTTCACAATACTATTGTGAGAAGATAGCATTTTCCAAATTTTGCACACAAAACCCAAAGACTTTTTAAGTTACATGTCTAAGGTCACACAGCAAGTTTTTTCTTCTTTTTTTGAGAAGGAGTCTCACTCTGTCACCAGGCTGGAGTGCAGTGGCACAATCTAGGCTCACTGCAACCTCCACCTCCCGGGTTCAAGTGATTCAGCAGGATTCAAACCTGGCTCTTTCAATTTTAGTGTTTTATGTTAATATATAACATGCCCTTCGTACCTATGTTTGACAGGCTCCATAACATATCATATTTATTCCTTATATTTTACGGCATTTCTTTTTTTCCAAATGTGTTAATTCATGTGATACCATAACTCCCTGAGGTAGGTGGGGCAAGGGCTCATCTCATTTTTACAGATAAGTGAGTAGGTTTCCAGTGGCTAAATAGCACATCTCATTAGTAGAATGCTTTGAGATAAATTCAGTTTTCTGCTGTCCAGGTGACTGACTACCTGTGGTAGACAGAATGGCTTCCCAAAATGTCCAAATCCTAACCCCCAAAACCTGTGACTATGTTACCTTATATGGCAAAAGAGATGTTGAAGATGTGGCTAATTTAGGAACCTTGAGATAGGGAGATTATCCTGAATTATCTGGATGGGCTTGATGTAATCACAGGGGTTTACAAGAGGGAGGCAGGTGGGTCAGAGTTGGAGAATGAGCTATGATGATGGAAGCAGGGGTCATGTTTGGAGGGACAGTGGGTGAGCTTTGAAGATGCTATGCCACCAGCTTTGAAGATGGAAGGTGGAGGAAGGAACCACAAGCCAAGGGATGGAGGTGGCCTCTAGAAGCTAGGAAAGACAAGGAAACAGGTACTTCCTATAGCTTCTAGAAGGCACAAGGCCCCACAGACATCTTTATGCTAGGTTTCTAAGTTCCAGAACTATAAGATAATAAATTTGTGTTGTTTTAAGCTACTGAGTTGTGGTAATTTGTTACAGCAGAAATAGGGAACTGATACACCACTCTGAACAATGACTGACCTCAGCAGGGACAGAGACAATCAGACAACTTCCAGGAGACCCAAAACCCCAGGCCTGGAGGGAGGGGCTGGGGCAGGTCAGGGATAGGCCTTGGGATGCTGAGAGGCCAGTATGCTGCAAGTATCTGCTGTCTCACAGAGAGATGTGGGGCCTGCTGTTCTTCTCGCCAAAGTCTTCCAGTGGCCTCCCAGGGCATGGAGAGTAAACCCTAAGCTCCCTAACACAGCCCATCTCTCCCTCAGTCACCACCTAGCAGATGTCCCTGCCTTCTTCCTGTTGCTAATGTCACCTTAGAATCTCACAGGGAACTTCTGATCACCTCCTCAGAGAGCATTTACCTGACCACCTCTCCAAAGTATCCCCTAATCATTCTCTGACAACTACTTTTGTTTTCTTTGCAATGCCCAGTACTACCCATGACTTTATATATATATATATATATGTATTTTTAAACTCTTAGTTCTGGTGTACAGGTGCAGGATGTTCAGGTTTGTGACATAGGTAAACATGTGCCATCGTGGTTTACTGCACCTATCAACCCATCACCTAGGTATGAAGCCCAGCATGCATTAGCCACCCTTTCTAATACTCTCCCTCCCCCACTCCACCCCCCAACAGGCCCTGGTGTTGTTCACTCGTATTGTCTGTGTCCCTCACTAAAATGTATACCCATGAGAACTATTCATGTCACAGCTCTGTCCTAAGTGCCTGAGTATGTTTCCCATTCAAAAAATATTTGTTGAATGGATGAACAGACCTGAGGCAGCCTTCCAACAAGAGCACCTGCTTTCTTCCAGCATGCCTCTAGCCCTACAAGAGGAGTTTCTGCTTAGATAGGAACACTGAGAACCCCCAGAATCTTTTCTCTGCAGGATTCCTGGCTGCCTTTAGACAAGCCTGGCACTCACCTCTGCGCCATGGTGTACTCCTGTTGATCGTAATTTCCACAGAACATCAACATCAAATACAGCCACTCTGTTACTGTAATGGAGCAAAAGAAAACAAGATGACTCCATAATCATGTCTAGACCCAGACCAAAATAAGAACATTGCCCAAACCACAAGAATGACCAAAGATGCTCCTTTCCTGGCTAATATGAGTGATTTCTGCTTCTTTATTAATACACCTTTAGCCTCATCTCATTCCTTCTGCCTTCTAGGTAAGAATTATTAAGATATGCAGTCCTAGACTTACCTCTGCTTCCTCATAACATCCAATCCAGAGCAATCTCCCACTTCCCTGAATCCTCACCAGTATGACTTAACCCAAGCCCAAATCCTACAAGAAGTCTTTAATCACATCCTTTTACTGATATGCCCCATGGCTCCCCATGCTATCTATGTGTTATCCCTCATTGCAACTAGTCCATAAACCCAACATTGTCTGACTTTAGTTCTATAGCTAGAGAACATTGACAAAGTGGACTGGAAGGCAGGCCCGACTGTTTTGCCATCTGTGAGGGAGAAATTCTAGTTGGGCCAACTGGTCAGCTAGAAAATCCTGAACTGCTTTGCTAATGAAACAATAATACTGGATGCATCCGGGTGCGCATTACCCAACTGGCACAAGACAGTGGCTGGTAAGGTTTCTGGTGGAGCTGCTTCCTTACAGGTGCAGGGCAGGAAGGGGCCCAGCAGGTGCAGCTATGGTCTGCCTGGCTGGCCTCAGAGGTACGTCTGCCCAAGCCACAGCTGTTCCCCATTGGTAATCTATCCTAGTCAATCTCCTCCACGCAGGTTCGAAAGCCCCCTCCCGCGTCCACTCTTTTCCCTGCCCCATTTCCCGTGCTGCTTACACCCCCTCCCTTCTCCCTGCCTGAGCTAATCCCCCCACCGCCTATCACCCCCACACCACCCCACTGCCTGCAACTCTCTCACAGGTCTGAGCATCTGCACCAGAGGGGCTCTGGCCTCTGGCCTCTGGCCTGTGTCCACTTTTAAAGCCCTGCTTGATGATTTACTCACCTCTTCCCCAAAGGCTTCTTGGCTGGGCCTCATTGGCCGCCCAAGCTGATAGCAGCTGCTCTCCACATTTATAAAAGCGGCTCCTGTGATGGTAACTGACTGGGGTGATTTATGGGGTTTGGCTGTGGTGGGAGTGGGGTTCACATAATTCATCTCCACACCTAGAGCCTTAGCTTCCCCAGGGCAGAGGTTCTTTTTTCATCCCCAGGTTTTTGGTTGCTTCCTCCCCAGTACCCAGAAGCTGAATAGCCAGCGCTCAGCACTCTGGAGGCTCAGTGCCCTATGAGAAAGTCAGTCAAGAAACTGTTTCCTACAGGGCTGGGGAATAATACCTGCTTCTCGGGTGATCAATGCCTGCAGCTGGCAGGAATTTTCAGGGATTCTAGAAGCTCCTCCATTATCTTGATGGGCCCAAGTTGTTTGTTCCTAACTCTGAGTTTCATGGCTTTCTAGCCACAAAACCTTGATCCTGGGATATTTTTATTTCTCATTCTAGACATCTGCCAGCTTGTCTGACTACTCCAGGGCCCAGCTCACTTTAGTTAGGGGTTATGATGTCCTTCTCATCAACCTCTTCAGGTAAACACCTGATGACTCTTTAGAGAGCAAGGTTAAAATTACATCCAAACAAATTTTTATGAAAGGAGGGTATTAGGATAAAGGATGCTTTTCTACCTTACAGAGAATGAGGTTAATCTAAATGCACAGATGTGGGGAAATGCCCAAGAAAGGATGCTAAGTGAAAAAAATCAAAGGTTGCAAAATAATATACACACTGTGGGCTCATATTTTTACTCATATAGTTATAGGATTTTTATGTACAGAAAGAGTTAAAAGGGATTTGGGACAACAACTATTTTATTTTCATTTAATTATATTTTTAATATCTACAAAAATACACAATTTTGCTTCACCATTTAAAACATACTACTTAATTAAATGAAATTTTATATATACTTTGTTTAAATTTTTATCATTTCCAATTTATTCTTTACTTTTTTAATATCTCAAAGCACTTTGGATTTCCCACAAGCTTTGTACTGATGCTTGCTCGTGGAAATCTGAGAAGGGATCATTCTAAACCCCTCAGAAAAACAGATCCTTGAGGAAATGTTTGAGGGGCAGTTATTCATTGTATTCTTTCAACACACATTATTGAGTGCGACTGAGTACCAGGCTGTGCTTGATGCCAGGACCTGAATAGTTGACCAAAAAGGAACTGGAATTTCAGGAAACACTCTAGGCTCTTTGGGTACATTGGAACCACAGGCTTGCCCCAACAGTGTAGGGTAGTGAGAACCCAGCACCTCTGCCTAATGGCCTCAGGGGCTTATTCCAGTCAGGGATTGGGTCAGATGCTAATAACAATCGCCAAAAATAACACAGGCTTAAGTAAGATAGCTTATTTTTCTTTCATTTAAACATGCAAGTCTGGAGCTAGGCATTTGAAGGTTGCTACAGCAAGTCACAGTCACCAGGGACCAGACTCCCTTTGCCTTTCTCAAGGTCACAAATTGGTGCTGGAGCCTTAGCCATTTTGTCTTCATTTCAGGCAAGAATCAGGAAGAACAGGAAAGAGCAAGAAGCTCCATGTAAGCAGCCTATACCCCTTTAAGAAGTTTTTTTTGAAGTCTGACCCAGTGATCTCTGCTTCCATCTTATGGGTCATGGCTGGCTGCCAGGGAAACCAGAAAATAGAGACTTTCAGCCGCCCACACCGCCTCGCCATGTAAAGTTAAAAAGTGGCTTTTCAATACTGGGTGGGCAAATCAGCTGTCCTTACCCCAGGGTGAAAATATTGCCCATCTCACCAAATACTAGGGATTTAAATAAGATAATACTTGCAAAGCCTTCAAATGTCACCTCTCCTTTGAAGTCTTCCTCAAAGTTAGTCATTTTTTGCTTAAGAATCCAATAGCACAGTCTTCATACCCAAATCCTAGCAACTGGCTGGGGTTTTTTGTAATTTTCCATGATTCACCCCCACTAGACTTGAGGCCAAGGATGGGACCTTCTTTCCCTTTGTTACATGGAACCTGCACACTCTAGACTCTTAGTCAATCTTTGTTGAATAAATTTCTCTCTCCTCCTTTATGTCACTTCCTGAATCATTTTAATTCCAAATCTAAATACCCTCCAGGTCTGAGGCCTTCATCTTTGAAAAGTCACCTTTAAGCCCTGGTCTTCTCAGGCTTGAGACAGAGTGAAAAGAGCACACAGGACTGGCCTCAAGTAATCTGCTTTGCGCCTTATCTGCTGTGTGGCGTTAGAATAATTGCTTACCCTCTCTAAACTGTAGTTTTCTTCTCTGGGAAGCGGGGATAATATTAATGACCATGTGTGTGATGTAAGGATTGAATGAATGAGTTCAGCATGTATCTGGCATGGAGCAGCACTCAGTAGACAGTAGCATCTTTGGTTTTCTTTTCTCATTATAGTTTCCTTCCTACTCTAATAGAGCACGTCCAAGCAAGTTAAAAGTAGCTAGCAAGCTTTTGAGCTCTTCCTATGTGCCAGGTCCTCTTCTTGATTTAGTCCTAGCAATAACCTGAGGTAGGTCCTATTAAAATCATCCCCATTCTACAGATGAGTATACCGAGGCTCAGAGAATCACCCAGCTAGAGGACAGAGGCAGGGCCGTAGTCTTGTGGCCACAGAGCTCATGCTTCTAACTGCTACACCACACTGCTTTTCATGTTGCACTTGGCAACTGTTAGCCTCAGCACATCTGCCATCGCTTCTTCACTGTCCCGTCATTGACAATTTCCCTGGGTGCTCCAGACTCCACATCACTCCAAGGATAGGCCAGGAGGATTCTGGGTCAGCATAAGAGCTTAAAAGTCCCTACAGAACCTGGCAGCTACCTACTTCCCAGAGAACGTTATAAAAAGTTCAGCTTCAGAGTCTGAGAACAGCTGTGACCTCAGACCAGTTGTCATTATAAGGGGCGCCCCTACCTTATGAGAATCCGGCCTTTGAAAAATTCAAAATTATATATATATATAAATCAATGTATGTGTGGGGGAGGATAATGTACATTACATAAAGATAATTCATTTTATAAAGTGAGTCACCCCAGGCTTTATTTAGCAATCTTTCCTTGTGCACTTACAGTGATTTTTTAAACATTCCATTTATATGAAACTTTACAGGGACGTGACTATTAAGCTAAGTGAGATACACCCATATAATTTCATGAGGTTCATATTGCAAGGATATTGCTACAAACCCTGCCTGAGAGGACCCTTTCTCTTGTATTTTTTTCTTCTAAATTTTCCTCTGAGGAAACTTTTTGAATCCTATTATAGGAAGAACATCATTGAAAATCATTCAATTGTCACAAAAGAAGGAAGTTAATTTTAGCTGGGCTGGGAGCTTCCACCCAACCATTCCCGTCCTTTTTTAGCACTGGAAAAGTACAGTTTCTTTTCCTAGAATTTTACAACTTGGAGAGATCTGGGAATCAGTAGTTAAGGATCTGGCCGCCAGCCAGGGGCCGAATGCTGATGACATCACGGAACTCAGAGGCCGGTGAAGGAAGGAACTGTTCAGAGGCTTGCCCTCCCAAGCAAGGCTGGCCTTGGCTGTTCTGGGCACACTGTCCCAGTGGGTGGATTAACGAGGTGCCTTTCTGACCAGGCTGCCAGTGATGGAGCAGAAAATCGCCAGCAAGAAAAGGGCAGAAGGCCGAGAGGGAGGAGGGAGAGTGGGGGGGAGAGTCTGTAAAGCCTTGGAGAGAAGAGTGAAGCCTATACTTTCATTACATTTTATGGAAATTTATAACCATGCTTGGGTGTGAAACAGAATCTATAGGAAGCCAGTGACTAGAAGCTACTCGGTCACCAGCCTGAACTGTAAAAGAATGAGGAATCCAAGCATTTAAACTTTTTAGGAGTGGTCTTCTAGAGGACAGGAGAGCCTGCTGTAAGTTTACATTTCTGGAAAACCTGGCCTGGTGAAGCCTGTCCTGACTCATGCTTATGAGCTGGAGCTCATGTTCCTTGCTGGGAAAGGTCGATTTTCCTTCTAAAGCAATGAAACACAGAGCTGGGACCCAGGACTGCTCAGAAATCCCATGCAATCTCTTCTGCACAACCCTGTACCTACCTGCATCTTTTTCTTTAACTTATTTTTTTTTCTTTTAGAGATGGGCCTCCTTATGTTGTCTAGGCTGGAGTCAAATTCTTGGACTCAAGCAATCCTGTCTTCCTCATAGTAGGGACTACAGGTGTGCTGGCTTAACTATGTCTTTAAATAGGGCCTGATTAGGGTGAGGCCAGAAGGTGTATAGGGCACAAGATTTAAGGAGGTTCTCACTCTCAGGGCTGTGCAAGCCCAGCGTTGGCTCCTGAGAGTGGGCACCCCCTTAAATTTGCATGCTATACACCTGCCTTGCCTCACTCGCTCTGCCCTGCCTTTTTAACTCCTCATTCGGTAACCCCCAATTCTAAGTTAATTGGTTATGGATGGGGTATGGACATTTTTAAATGCTCCTCAGATAATTCTAATGGGTAGCCAGGACGAGGAGCCACTGCTTTAAGTGAACAAGGGGTGGACGGTAAATTGAAAGAATCCCATTGAAAGCCAAGAATCAATCTTAACTTTATCTTTTCTATTGTGTTAACAAGGGAAAACCATTCCTATCAAATTCATTTTGGTTTAGTCTATTCACTCGGAGTCACGAAGGTTCTGTATAGGGTTGCCAGATAAAAAACAGGACACCCAGTTGAATTTGTTATCTGAATTTCAGGTAAACAACAAATCATTTTTTACATTTACCTGAAATTCAAATTTAACTAGGGATCCTGCATTCTTGTTTGCTAAATCTGGTGACCCTCATTTCGCATGACAAGTCAAGCATGTGGACTTAATTGCATAGGGCATCATTTCCTGGTTTGTACTACAGAACACACGTTGCAGTAGACATAATGTGGATGACACCAAGAAAAATGAGTTTGGCAAACACTGGGTGAAACAAAGTTAACTGGGTTTTTTGACTGCAAAACTTCTCAGAGTCCTTGATATGCAAATATGCAGTGACCCCTCAAGTTGGAGACCTGTGGAGTTCCCAAACTTACATAGCTGAGGGGGATCTTACAGAACTAATGTTCCAGTAAACTTACTGTGGAAAACACTGCTGGGAGAGGAGGGGTGCTACTGAGGGGTTTTAACAGGCAAGTGACAAGGTCAGACTAATGATTGCGGTAGATAATTCCACTTTCAGAAGTACCAACTCAAGAGGAGCAAGGCTGGAAGCACAGAGCCCAGGCAGAAGGCTGTGTTATTTTGAGAGGCTTCCATGACTCCATGCCACAGACTGGAGCTTGAACAATAGAAATGGATTGCCTCACAATCCTGGAGGCTGGATGTCTAAGATCAATGTGTCACAAGGGTTGGTTTCATTCTGAGGACTCCTTCCTAGCTTTGCAGCTGGCCGGCTTCTCCCTGTCTTCATGTGGTCTTCCCTCTGTGTGCCTCTGTGTCCTACTGTCTTCTTATAAGAACATCAGTCATATTGGATTAGGGCCCAGCCATATGATCCCATTTTGCCTTAATTACCCATTTAAAGGCCCTGTCTCCCAAAACAGTCATATTCTGGGGTGTGGGGAGGTTATAAAGGAGATATAATTCGGCCCATAACAGAGGGCTATTATAATAAATCTACTGAAAGATGATGGAGGTTGTGAATTAAGGCAGTGGGGATGGGGAGAAAGGATTGAATCCCAGAAATATTAAAAAACCAGAAATGAAAGGACAGGGGAATTGATTAAACATGGTGAATGAAAGAAATAAAGCATCATTGCAAGCAAAGGGTAGCACTCAAATATTATTGTTTCCTTCTCTTTGCTGTTTCCTGAGTCTAGAATAGAATCATGTAACACAAATTCATGCTCATAATGCAGTGTTTGATTGAATTCATTTCTGGGATAGATGCATGAACAACACAATTATTAAATATTTCCTGGCTGGGCATATACCTCGAATGGTGGTGGCTCATACCTCTAATCCCAGCACTTTGGGAGGCTGAGGTGGAAGGATCACTTGAATCTCGGAGTTTCAGATCAACCTGAGCAACATAGTGAGACCCTGTCTCTACTAAAAATACAAAAAATTCACTGGGTGTGGTGGCACACATCTGCAGTCCCAGCTACTTGGGAAATTGAAGCAGAAGGATCACCTGAGCCCAGAAGATTGAGGTTGCAGTGAGCCATGATCACGCCACTGCACTCCACCCTGGGTGACAGAGGCAAAGTCCTCAAAAAAAAAAAAAAAAAATTTCCCATTTGCCAATATGTTTGCTAATTCTTATATTGAGATGATTGACTAATCTCTGCATCATCTCTCTCCACTCTTGGAAATGTTGAGCATTATGGGAATGCTTATCTGTGCCAGATTAATGCTGCTCCATTAGTCTCCAAGGAGAAAAGAGGCTTGGTGAAGAGTCTCTGACTTGGAAGCAATGCCTTGAACAGAACTGGCTCCCTTGGGGGCTATGGTTTTCAGGCCCTAGTTCCTGTCTTCAATCTAAAACCTTGGGGGCTATGGTTTTCAGGCCCTAGTTCCTGTCTTCCATCTAAAACCTTGGGGGCTATGGTTTTCAGGCCCTAGTTCCTGTCTTCAATCTAAAAATTAGCCAGAATGCAGCCAATAACTTTTGGAAGTGGAAATCCTAGCCAAGTTTTGATAGTATTAAAAAATCACTGGGTGGGTTAGACAAATGGAAATGTAGCCACAGGACATTTTGATTAGCAGCCTTCAGTTTTACATAATCTATAAAATAAAAAGAAACTTTTGATATTGCTGGAGTCAGGACTAAAAACCCACAGGTCAACATATCTTCCAAACACCTGCCTTTGCGCTCTCTTTATGGCCTCATTTGGCCTGGGCACCAAGAACATCAGCAGCTGGACCGCCATGGTGTGAAGGGGGTATATTGGCAACACTCTAAAAATCTGCCAAAACTACAACAAGCTAGGACCCATCTTTGCTAAAGTGTGCAGAATTCTTGTTGATACAAGTGTTCTTTCAGTTAAAAGCAATAAATTCCTCCTGGTTTAGCTAAGGAAAAAAAATCAGTTGGGAAAACTTGGTTCTTTTCCCTTTTGTCTCCTGAGGATTGATGCGTTGCTCAGCCTTTTGGCCTCCCCAACAAGTAAGAAAGGATGTTGGCCAAAGTGCAACCAGTGCCTGTCATCTTTGACCCTTTGGAGTCTGTAATCTTGCATGGTTTCCTCCTCTCAGCCTGTGCTTGAAGTCCACCTCCTTCCAAAGATTTTCCCTTAACCAGTCATCTCATAGCACTTACTATTCTGCCTCACTGTAGAGCTGGAGGCTTGCCCTGAACTCCCTGTTCAAGCAATACCTTCTTGTAAGGCAGGAAGGAATTCCTTGTAGTCTTCCGTGGCGCCCAGCACGTACCTTAATGGCAGACAGTACTGAACTGGTCCTGAGTCTGATGCAGAACCTCTGCTCCAGCTGGGCCTAGTCTTAAAAGCTGCCCTCTGTACACGTAATGCTCAAAAATTACAAATGTGCTCTAGAGTTGACATCTTTTCTCCTTCAATCTAATTTAAATTTATCCCATAACAAGTTAAGTCCATTTCATTCATCATTTGCAGAAATGTCCAAAATCATTCTCTTCCTTGCATCCATGCTCCTTTGCAATGTGGTTTTCTAGCTCCTCTCATCAAAGAGAATTTTCTACCCCTTGAATTTGGGCTGACCATGATATCAGCTTCGGTCAATACATGGAAGCAGGAGTGACGTGCCATTCCAAAGCCCGGGCCTTAAGAGGCCTTGGGATTTTTCTGTTATCTCTCTCAGAAGTCTGCCTGCTATGTACCATGTAAACAAGCTTAAGCTGGCCTGCTAGACAGTGAAGGACCACACAGCCAAGTCAACCCTGTAACCCCTGTGGCCTCAGCCAGCAGCCAGTTAATCCTCAGAGCAGGGGTCCTTAGCTGGCTTGTAGCTGACCATGGATGCATGAAAGGGCCCAGGAGACCAGAAGAATGTGCAGCTGATCCACCCTAAGTTGCTGATATGCAGAATCATAAGCTAAATAAGTAGCTGCTGTTTTAAGCCACTAACTTATAGGGTTGTTTGTTCTGCAGCAATAGTTAACCAACACACCATCCGAAATATTCAGATGTTTGAAGAATGTAAGAAACTTCCAGTCAATTCACATGGCTTTTCAAATTTATGCTTTAATTTTAGTGCTCTCAACTTACAGTAATAAGAGAGAAAATAGAAACTAAAAAATGGTATTGCCAGCTCGTGGATAAACATCTCTACAAACCAGAAATTTCATGTGTTCCAAGATTCAAAATGGGGGAGTCGGTGGGAGTTTAGTCTCTGCAAAGTGAAGGGAATTAAAGAGATCCACCTGAGGCACAGTATGAACGCCAATTACCACTTGGAGCCAAAGGTTGTGGGAGTAGATAGCATCCCCACTTTTGCCAGCTCACAAAAAGAAAGCTTTAAAATCATCATCAAGTATTATCACTCCAGCCAGGCATTCTCTCCCACCTGACTGTTAGAACCAAAGGTCAGTTCTCAGTTCTCATTTCACTAAGCGGAATCTGATAGTTGATCCTCTCAGATTTTCTTCCTTTCTGCATGAGGATACATAATGCTTTCCTGGTTTCCCGCTACCTCACGAGCCCCCTTTTTTAGTTTCCCTTTTAATGGTTCTTCCTTTTCATCCCAAACTCTTAATGTTGGAGGACACATGGATTCAATTCTTCCGTTCTTTATCCATATGCACTCCTTTGGTGATCTTATCTATGCTCATGGCTTTAAATATTATCTACTTCCTACTTCCAATTTAAATCCTCAACTCAGACCTCTCTCCAAACTCCAGGCTTCCTTTTTTTTTTTTTTTTTTTTTTTAAGAGCAAGATATGAAATATAAATAGGCTGAAATTAAATAATACTGTATAAATATGGAAATACACAATTTGAAATCTTTGAAATCAAAATTATAGTTGTTTAGATGTTCAATAGTCAGAACAAACTCTAGACTCACAGCAATTACACAGGGAATGAATGAATTGGAAAAGATACTGAGGAATTATCCTTCCGTGGTCAAAGATACAGAGAGATTTAAAAATATGAAACAAAATAAGGAACAGAATTTGAATACTGCAATACATGCTGAATAGGATTTCTGAAGAAGAAAATAAGGAAGAACAATATTTGAAGAGAGATGCAGTAGAGAATTCCATAATGAAAAATGAGAAAAGTCCTTGGACTAAAGGAACACTCTGGGGACTTAAGCTGCGTAAATAAAGAAAACCCACATCTACCAGACACATTGAAGTACGACTGGGGGGCATGAACATTAAAGCACTGAGAAATCTCCAGAGAGAATTATATTGTTTACAAAGAAGTCATAAGTGCACTGACAACAGATTTCTTATCACTAGTAATAGAGCTGGAACTCCACTACAAGAAATACTATAGGATTTTATTTACTAGGAAGCAAAATGAGCCTAAGGCATGAAATATAAGAAATAATAATGCATGTAAAAAGTGGTAACATTTAATTTGTTAATTAATTATTAAATTAATCAAGTGAGCTTAATTATTGACCATAAGGACATACATATTGACCATATGTTTAATAACTTTTTGCATTTAAGAAAGGGTGAAATTAAAGCTCTACACAGCAACATCATGTTCAATCTCTGAGGCATATGTAATATCAAAGAGGACAGAAAATGAATAACTCTAGACTTAAAAGTTTATGAGTAAGTATACGTATTTTAAAAATTAGGGGGAATCACTGAAATTGACAAATTTATATTTATTAAAATACTATAGATGGAAACTTCATTAATTCAGTGGAAGGCAGAAAATGCAAGAAAAAGATTTTCTTTACAAAGCAAGAAAAAATTATGGTGAGGAGAAAATCCAAAATAAGAAGGCATAAGTTCAAATAAAACAAATATAAGAAGATTATATTAATCTTTGTAAATAGTATCAATTTGTTTTTTTAAAAAACCAGCCATATGTGCTTCTTATAAGATACACAATGAAAACAAAACCAAAGAGAAAGACTGAATGTAAAGAAATAAAAAAGGGGTACCATGCAAATAAAAATAAAGAAGAACATGGTATATCAATATTTATATCAGGCTAAATATAATTAATGCAAAAAGCACTACGTAATAATAGAAGCAGTAATCCACCGAGAAGTAATATTCATGAACTTGTGTGCAGTTAATAGCATAACTCTGAAAACCACAAAGCCAAAGCTGAGAGAACTAGGAGAAATCACCAAATCTCCAATTGTAGTGTAGGTTACCAAGATTAAAATGAAAATTTAGCAAGAATTGAAAAGGTTTAAACAACAACAAATCTACTAGATATACAGAAAAAAGTTATTATACCCAACAGTAGATTCAAATACATTTTTACGTAATATTACCACCTATTAAAATCACAAAAGAAGCCTCCACAAGAGTGAAAGGACTGTCATAGAGACCATTGCTTTTTGACTATAATGAAATTTGAAATCAAAAATGAAAAGAAGTTAATAATTATAACATGTTTGGAAACTAGTAAAAGAAAACCTTCTAAAACATGGATTAAAGAGGAATTCACAATAGAAATGATAAAATATTTAGAAGTAAGTGACAGTGCAAGTTCCTCATATCACAACCTGTGAGAGCTGGACCAGGAAAAAAAATGCTGTTAAGAATATTTTTGAGGTAACCAACAAAATTTGAATAAGATCTGTAGATTAAATAATAGTAGTATATACATTTCCTGATTTTGATAATTATACTTTGTAGTAACAGAATGTCTTTGTTCTTAGAAAATATACACAAACTATTTAGGAAAAAAGGCATGTAATGCCTGAAACTTATTCTGAAATGGATCAGATGATGATGATGATGATGATGGTGACCATATCCAGAGAGAAGTAAAGTGAATGGGGTAAAAGCTATCCCAGAAATGGTGAACCTGGGTGAAGGGTATACAGGACTTTTTCTTACACTATTTTTATAATTTTTTTATAACTTTGAAATTACTTCAAAATAAAAAGTTAAAAAATCTGTAACATGTATTTAAATCTAAAAGATTTTTACTTGAAAATCTAAACAGTTCTGACCTTTAAAAGGATAGTGATTTACCAGTCATAATTTCCCTTCTGAAGGGTCTCTGTCTCACTGATTAAACAAAATCTGTTGTGTGAGAAAACTGTATATTCTGCAAATTAGCAGAGTTGACCATGATACCTGTTGTATATAAAACAGCATCCTACAGTTGCCAGCACCATTCATTAGCAATTGCCTTGGGGATAAACACAGGCCAGGGACTAAACAATGATGTCACACAATTGTTTTAAATAAATGAACCAAAAAGACAACTTGTGCCACATTCCAACTAGGTCATAAAAGCATATTTAAGGAGCTTCGGTGCTGGGATCTCGCTAAGCCTATTATACTACTCTGTTTTGACTTTTCTCTCCATGTGCCATAATTCAAAACAGAGACACTCAATCTCCTTTAAATGTTTGCTGAGAAATCTGCCTCTTGACTTCAGAAGACCGCTGAAGTGTCAACATATTACTGAGAGATTGTTTCCAGGCGCTCAGCATTATGTAGATAGACTCTGTGATGGAGGACGAGAGCAGACAGGGACAAACATTATGGTGTCACCAAAGAGGAAGAGTGAGGGTGGAGGGAGAAACAGAGAGATGAGAAGAGAGACTGAGGATCAACATGTGGTTTCGAGAAGAGCTTTAGGGATAGGTTCAGAAAAATCTACTAGTCCCAACGTGTTCACAAGATCTCTCTGTTGCGAGACAGACCTTTTTTGAGTCTGGAGAGGCTTTTAGACTGGGGGCCTTGGGAGGGTTGCATGGTAGGGAATAATTGCTGGAGATGGAAGAAGAGGACATGGATTCTAGATGCGTGATATCCCCGATTTCGCAGCAGACAATGGCGGGCGGAGTAGGGTTGGCGGGGTGGATCTTGAGGACCTTACCCATTTTGCAGCAGATCCCCTGTGGGGGCCTCCTCTGCGATGCCATTCTCCCCGGCCCATCAGACTTACAGTCTGGGTCCTTTGTTACTTGACAAAGACACAGCAACATTTAGGTCAATGGTACTCACAGCTTATTGACAGCCAGAAGACTAAGCATATAATGGCACTTTTAGAAGACAGCACAGTTTAGGTTTCTAATGAATTGTCCATCTCTTCATTTATGTTGTTCTGTCTATTTTAATTAAGATTATTTCAGAAGACAGAACATAGGACCAATTCTAGAACTATACATTTCATTACTGGCTAGTACAGAGGCTCAGGAGTTACCTGCAATTTTCTACATTGTGCCTGTACTCCCTAGGGAGATGGCCATGCTATATGGTTTCCAGTCCTGGTTCCTATTTAACCTGACCAAATCCCTACTGTCACTTCCTACAGATAATCTTTTCAGACTGGATAGATCAAGTCGAGAATCCCTAATCTACCAGACATCAGTGCCATGACCTCTTTCTAACCACTATTCCTCCATATGTATTGGCTTTGAAGGAAAAAGAAGAAAAATCTGGACTAGATGAAAATAAATATCTCATACAGCAATCAGTGGGGGTTCTGGCAGAATGTTTGGAGCATTAGAAGGTTAGTGCTGAAGGCAGCAGTGTTTAAACTTTTTCTATTAGCTCAAACTTTATATAGATACCCACAATGCAAAATAATAATAATAATAATACATATACCAAAGCATTTCACTGAACATTATTTGAATACCTCCAGCTTAGAAAAATGAGGTCCAGAGAAATGGAGAACCATACCCCAGGCATACCAGCTAGTTGGTGACAACCCTGGGACCACAGCCTTTTGGCCTTAGAAGCATTTTCTCACTGTCTGGAAGTCACTGCATCATGAAAAAAGAATGGCAGGGACTGGTTTCTGTCCCCAGTAATTTCCAGTGTAAGAACGACTGTGAGAGTCAGCGCACACGCAAAACTATTTTTAAAGCCCTCTGAAAACTAGCAGCCAGGCTAAAATTTTTGGCGGAATTTATGTGAATATTCAATAGATTGTGCCTCCAGGAACTGTCACTGACTTTTCCCCTAACCCCAACCTGAGGTACAGGCCATGGAGACAGTGCAGAGAAGCAAACACAGGCAGACATGCAGAGTGTGTGTATTCTGAGGGACCCATGGATGGGCCTCATGATAGTGCCAGCTTTCTTCACTCTGGACAAGACATACATTAGGCCTGCCATCACAAATGCTTAGTTTGGCACTTTTCTTTGTTTGTCTTCCAGGAAGAATAGAGAGAATGGGTTGGAGAACACTATTTCACATAATAACGTGATTATACTTCTACACTATTTTTAAACTTTGCAAAGTTCACCCACGTACTGCACGTAAGAATGTTTGACAGGAACTCTGTGAGTGCATAAGAGTGGTGTTATCCTTTTCCTGCCAACAAAGGAAGTGAGGACAGAGCAGTCAGGTGGTTTGTCCAGGGCCACTGCATAAGTTGGTGACAGATGGGATGATCAGTCAGTAACTGAGGGAGGAGCACATCCTTTTATTCCCATCGGACTCTAGACTGGATTCAGATTCTGCTTTTTGGCCAACATGGCCTTAGACCCAAACAGAGGGGCTGGTCCAATTTGGAGAAATAAAACAGAAAAGATATTCCAATGATGCATGGATCAGAAAGAAAATTGAACAGCAAGATGCCTATAATTAATAATAATGTATATTTCAAAATTGCTAAAAGAATGCATTCTAATGTTTTTACCACAAGAAACTAATAAGTATGTGACGGATTCATTAAGAGGCTGATATGATCATTTCATAATGCATACATGTATCTAAACATCACATTGTATACTATAAATATATACAATGGTTATTTGTCACTTCAAAATAAAACAAAGTTTGCAAAATTACAGAAAGATGGTAACAGGCATCATGGAATTCCTTCTGACGTGTGTGTTCTTCAGAATTGTTTATAGATCATTTACATCCAAATGCAGATTTGAATTTGGTCGGTAACTTCTAGAACTTTACATTTACATATTCTTTGGAACCTATTTGCTGGTTAAAACTGCCCCTTTCTACAAAAAATTTTAAGGCAGCTTATTTCACTCCTGAAGTAAGGCTGAACAACGTTCTAAATGAATAGTGGACTTTGAAAGAAACATTCGCGAGAGTGCCAAAGAGAGCTCCAGGAATGAGAGGACTAATTTGGCAGCTGTCAGGACAGATCAGCTCAGAGAGTGAGAAGTGGGTTGAAGGAGGAGCTTTGCCTGCAAGGACAAAGCTGGGCATGTAGGTCCGATTTTTCAAGCTGCCTCTCTTCTGGGGAGCCACCCCTAAAACCCAGCATGCCTTTTCACCTCATGAGATGCAAGTAGAATACTACCTCTGGCACAAAGTTCATTCCTATTTCCATGGCATTACCGGGGACTGAAACATCCATGCTCAGAAGTTGTCAAATAACACATTTTTTTTCCAGTGGCTTGTCTGAGCACTCCTGGAATTCCTTTAAAATACAGAAGAATGAATAACCCTGGTTCTCATTTCTGCAGAGAGGGCTGGGAAAGGCCCAGACACAACCTGCCAATGTTGCAAAATTCGTGAGGCAAATGAAGTGAACAGACTGCTCCTTTTCAGATCAAAACCTGTTAAGGATTTAGGTGTCTTTTTGGCAACCCCGGGTTTATTCATATGCCTGTTTCAACTGTTTCAATAGCTTCAGGAAATAGCAAGGTGGGGCAGCCCACAAGAAAGCCAGCATCATCCTCAAAGGATGCTTACAGTTACAGAAGAACGAACTTGGCTAAAAACCCTTTTCAAGTAAGGAATCATTTCCCACTCAAAGAAAGTTTCTGATCACCTCAGAAAATAATCCTGGGAACTTCTGAGTCATAGAATAAATATGAATATCAAAGAATAGGTTTACATGTTTGGGGAACATGGAACACTTTCTTTTTCTAAGCCTCAGACAGCATTCCTGAGGAGTGCATCTGCCTTGAGTTCAGGGAATTGAAAATCTGTCCTTGGTGTGGCAGTGGACTAGCTCATCGACCTTGGGTTAATCATTTAATTTGGGATTGGCAATTCATAGTCAAAACCATGACTGCTGTGATCCAAGAGAAGCAAGCCTGCCTGGGCATGGGGGCTCAAAGGTTATAATTTTAAGGATTTATTCCTTGGGAGTGGAGGCAAAATGCTGATGGTAAAAAAGTGGCCCAGTTTCAAATGCCTGAACAGTGAGTTTTACCAGGTCCCCCACACCATTCAGTAAGCTCTCTGGGATTTTCAGTGGGCCTGGGAGGTATAACTCACTTTGGCTCAGAGCGATGAAAGCAGTACATGGGTGGTTTACTAGAATATACAATGGGAGAGTTGACTGAGACCTGAGTAATGATGCTTTTGTTCATCGCTTGTCTCATCTGAGCAAACTTCTGGACACGTAAATTTAATGTTCTCATCCTCTGTTTAAAATGGCTTTCCACCGTTCCAAAATAAAAGCCTAAGTCCTCCACACTCTGTGTGCAGGTGATCCAGCCCCTGCCTACCTCGTTATATCCTGGTTTTCCTTGTTCCCTTTAATCCAGCCACACGGATTTCACTGCAGCTCCTCCAATGAACTAGCTCTTTATATCTCGAGCATTCTCTAACCCCTCTTTACTTTTTTGAGAGGCAGTCTCATTCTGTCACCTAGGGTGGAGTGCAGTGGTGAGATCATGGATCACTGTAATCTCCGCCTTCTGGGTTCAAGCAGTTCTCCTGCCTCAGCCTTCCAAGTAGCTGGGATTACAGGCACCTGCCACAATGCTCAGCTAATTTTTCTGTATTTTTGATAGAGATGGGTTTTCACCATGTTGGCCAGGATGGTTTCGAACTCCTGACCTCAAGTAATCTGCCCGCCTTGGTCTCCCAAAGTGCTAGGATTATAGGTGTGAGCCACTGCACCCGGCCCCCTCTTCACTTTTTAATTTTTATTTTTTTGATGCTCAGCTCAAATGTCACTTCCTCATGCCACTTCCTCTGAGAAGCGTTCCCTGAGGCTTCCCCTCCCCATACACATTAGATCAGATAAAGCCTCTTATAATATTCTTGCAGAACATCCTATTCTTTTGCTTCAGGGCCTTTATCACAATTGATAATTATATACTTACTTTTATTTATTGAATTAATTCCCAGTCTCTCCCAGCGGATTACATGCAGTGTCTGTTTCACTTGTCATTGTATCTCTAATGCCTACCACAAGTGCCTGGCAGGTAGCAGACACAACTGCTTGTGAATGAATGAACAGTCTCAGTGATTCTTCAAGGATGAAGGTGATATAAAGTAGTAGCTGGCAGCTCTACTCTGGAAGTCCAGAATACTTCTCTGATTCGCACCTACAAGCCTTATTGGTTAATGACTATTGATATTCCAGCCACACAAACAACTCCTTTTGGAGAGGCATTAATACTGTGAATAAAATGAATCTATTCTTTTCATACGTTTGGGTCAGAACACTAGGGGAATTTGAGAAGAGATGAGCCAGCCCCCAGGCTGTCCTGCTTTCTTTTATTAAGAATAGACCATGATTTGAATATATTCTACCACTTGCCTCACTTCTGCCTATTGCTGGGAATTGCACAGGGAAAAGCGAGAGTCTGTGTGTGGGGACTCTGGCTTGGCAGTGAGATCTAACACATAAATATCCTAAAGAAATATGCTGACGATGGGGTTTTATCTCCTCAATGCACTGGAGACAAAACCCCTGCTTTTAAAAACAACATTCATACAGAGCCAAGGATGTCCCAGAGTCAACAGTCCTAACCCTTTCTCAGTCTGCCTAAGAGGTCATTGGTTTCAGATGGATGAGCCAAGGACTTGCCACTTAGAGACTGCTGTCTATGTCAACCCAGCTAACATAAGTAAAGCACCTACTGTTTATAGTAGGAGTCTGTAAAATAACAGAAGAGGCAGACTATTGAAGGCTACTGATCTATCTGCGTAGACAGACAAAATAAAAAAACTGGAGAATTCCAGGAATACCAAAAAGGAAGAATGTGATGGTATGGTAGACTATTTCTGAACAGTGAACTTCCCCTGCATTAAGGATGAGATCCCTATGAACTGGGGTCATTTAGGAAGTCTTCTTGGAGAAGAAAAGTTTGAGCATACCAGGAAAAAATGTTGGATTGGGGCAGAGAGCTAAGCTGTCAGTAGCTAGGCAAATAGTAAGTAGGATGCTTGGAGCTGTGAGTTGTGCTAAAGGAGTTGTAATTTGGGATGCCTCTAATTAACCATTTTGGAAAAAATCTAATAAATCCCTTTGTAGCATCTATAATAAACTGCCCAATATCTAGGTGATGGAGGAAAAAGTTTTATTCTGCTTTTCACGTGGATGGTGATAACACTAGGTAATCTCGGCATCTTCCTGATTCTCTTGCTAATCCAGGATTCTAAGTAGTAATCACTTTGTTCTACAACCTGAATCTTATAACTTGTACTGTGCAGTTTTGCTTACACTTATTTTTCCTGTTGTCTCAATCAATCTCCATGGAAACACAAGTTCTACTGAGTTGTAACCAGGTGTGTCCTTTGAGGTAAAGAGGCAATAAAAGGCGCAGGGCATACAAACCACAGCAGCAGTTACTTCCCACAAGGAACCAGAGGTTGGAAGTGACGCTAAAACACTTCCAGCTACAACAGCATCTCTTTCAAGGCAAGCCATTTCCCTAGAGAGTTTCCAGCTCTGAGCAAAGGCAGAACAATCAAAGATCAAGGATGTCTTTCTAAGGCTGCAAACAGAGTAGCTAACACCTTGAAGCTGATCTGCTTTTGAGTCCTTTAAAAGCCAGGACAGCAACAAAGTGCCCACATTACATTTTCTATATGCTTGCTAAGCATCTCTTTTCCTAAACCACAAAACCCTAAGTATTTGTAGAAAACAGGCAGGAGGGGAAGTCCTGGGAGATCAGGGCTGTGTCTCAGCAGGCATCACTCTAGCCTGTCTTTTCCTGGGTGTTTTTCTGCACTTCTCTTCCATCTTTTCCCCTCTGTCCCACTCTGGAAGTCACTAGTCTGTGCCCTCTTTACCTCCCATGGTTTCTGCACCTTCCTTTCCAAAGGTAAGTGAAAACAGTGCCAGGCTGTGCACACGGGTAACTCCAGGGACTTCTCCTCTCATTTCCCCTAAAGCATTTGATAGTTAGAACTGAGTCCAGCCGCACTGAGGTCAGAGTGATGGCTAAAGCTAAAGGCAAACTGCATTCTGTTCAGGAGGTTCTCCTTTGTCATTTTCATCTCCAAACAGAAGACCTTAGTCTTCCTAGAAGATAAAATAATAGAAAAGAAGTAGCCCAAGGTGGGTGACTCTGCAAACAGGTGGGTGAGGTCTCTAGTTGAGTCAGGGAGTGTCCGTGGCTTGTGGGTTCTTATGAGCAGAGGAATCTGGTCTATATGTTGTGGTTTTCCCAGGGGAGAGAGGGTAGGTCTGGGACTCTAACGATCATCATCAGAAGAATTTGAATTAGGCCTCTGAAACTTTAAGTTGTATGTGGATCCTCTCCCAATCATGTTAAAATGCAGATCTTCTTTCAATAGGTCTGGCACAGAGCCTGCCTTTCCATCAAGCTTCTGGTGATGGAATATTCCTAGTCCCATCCACAATTTGAGTAGCAAGACAACCTCCGCCTCCTGGGTTCAAGCAATTCTCCTGCCTCAGCCTCCCCAGTAGCTGGGACTACAGGCACGCGCCACCATGCCCAGCTAATTTTTTTGTATTTTTAGTAGAGACGGGGTTTCACCATGCTGACCAGGATGGTCTCGATCTCTTGACCTCGTGATCCGCCCGCCTTGGCCTCCCAAAGTGCTGGGATTACAGGTGTGAGCCACTGCATCCGGCCAAGAGGTTAGCTTTTCTACTTAACTGCCTTCATATCCCTAGTTGGCTATGTCATTTTATCAAAACAATGTAGTAAGAGTGAATGTCAATTACTAGCCTCTTGAATCACCCATTGTTAGAGCTGTTTCTTTCAGGTACATTTAAAAGACCCCTCCCTGTGGTTCCCCATTGCACAAGAAGCCCATTTGCCAGGCAATACCTTGAGTAAGCAAGCCACTGTGCAAAATGGCATTGGCTCTTCCTGATGCCAGCCAGGCAGCTGCTGGTTGACATTGGAGTTGTAGTTTATATGACAGTGATGACAATGCTGATTCTGAAGGGTACTGAAGATCCTGAAGGGGGTACTTCGCTGCAGCAGCTTCACCTTCCACTTCTTTTACCCACGCCCCAGGCTTGTGGGAGAAGCATCAGGAAGAGTTCTGCACATGCCTTGCCAGGGGTGGAGGGATTATTTTTTTATTTTTTTCTTTTTCTGCTACAGGATATACCATTCCTTCTACAGATATTTATAAGACAATTTTGCTCCTGAATGTGCCCTAGCATGGGGAATGGTGAGGAAGATGGTTGAAGGGAGAAAGCAGGAAAAGAGAGTGTGCACATGTATGAGGATTGGAAGGTGGGGAAAACCCTGAGGGCTTGGTTCAGCCTTCAAGAAAGAGGAGGAGTTGACCAGATTTCAATTGCTAAACCAGGGGTCTGTGGTTCAAACCAGACTCTCTGCACTTGTAAGCTATATTTGGCTGGTGTGTTAATTTGCCTAGGATGAGAGCCCCTAGGTTTGAACAGATTTTCATAGAGTCAATGATACACAAAAGGTTAATCAGTCCCATTTCCAACCAGGATCATCCACAAGTCCCTCCCAGAGCAGAAATTTGGAGCACTAGACTTCTAGAAGCAGCAGACATCAAGTTCAGCCACAGGATTAGGATGGACAAGTTCAGCCACAGGAATAGGATGGACAAGGCAGACACTTGGAATCATTTTCTACCAGAGGCAGAAGAGGCTCAGCTAGCAACAACAGCCCGTTTTACAGAGCAGAAGCTGCGCTGCAGTCAATTCAGCGATTCCTCCTTAAGTAGGGAGTCAGAAGCTGAGCCTGGACTGGAACCCGGGCCTCCAAGCACACAGAACACAGGTCTACATGGGGAAAAGCCCCTTCAATCTGGCAGTTGCCTGGAAAGGGCAAGGCATTTGCAGCCAGAGCGTCAGGAGCCCAGCTGGTTATTTCTAGCTTGCTGAATGTCAAAAATCCAGGCCGCTTCTCAAAGCAGCCTCCACTTGTCAGACCAAATCAAGGCATCAGCGCGTCAAGCCGGCGAATGAATCCCCTGTTCCTGGCATCAGCCTGGGGTCGCACGCCCTGCCCCGCCCCGCCCCGCGCGGCGCACCTGACAGGTTCCCGCGGTGCGCCTGACCGCGGGCGGGAGAGGCTGCACCCATGCACCCGGGCGCCCCTCCCACCTACACCCCGGCGTCACGCCTGAGCACAATCTGCAGTCTTCACCTGCCTGGGCGGCTGCCTGGCTTTGCTCAGGGTTGGTGCCAGCTCGACAGCCTGCCTTGGCCGAGTGTGACCAGGTAGCTGGCCTTTACCCTAGCGGCAGATTGGGCATGACACGCTGCCTTCTGTCTAGTCTGTTTTGGAATCTCCCACTTTCACCTACTTTTCTTCTTAGCAAAACTCCCACCCTAGCCCCTACCCCAACCTCTATAGATCTAAATCAGTTGGCTTGTTGTGTCTCTGCAGAATCAATCCAGTGTTACAGGAACAGAAACAAACCCTAGTCCTGTCTGTTGGTCTCCTGTCCCAACTTCTGTTCACTCAACAAACATGGGAGCATCGTCTGGTTAGGCTTTGGACACAACAGACTGACCCCTACCCCCAGAGAACTGGCAGCCCCTCCGGGGAAAAGAGAAGCGGATGTAATTTAATGGTCGTATGGGTTTTGCCAGGAGACGTGGGGGTGAGGAATGCGCATTGCAGGCAGAGACGACATTGGCTGGTGAGAGAACACAGCAGGCAGTAGGACTTGAAGGAAGGCAGGGTGGCCAGGGGGCACAGAGAGATGAGGGCAAGTAGCAGTGATGGGCTGGGGAGGAGCCAGGACTCCAGAGAAAGGAGCCTTGACTTCATCCTGAGAGTAATGCAGGGCCTTGGAAGCTTTAAACAGGGAAGTGACCAATCCAATTTGCTTTCATAGATGGGGCTGGAGAGCAGAAGTCCTATAAAAGTCCCAGCCCCTGGGGCAGCAAGCAGCAGCATCACTGAAAGCAGCAGCATTTTCAAGGACAGGGCAGGGGCCATGTTCTCCCACTTGGGGATCAAATTACCTACGTTTTCTTTTATTTCCACCCCCACGCTGCTGCCTGATTCCTATCCCTGGCCCCACTGTGACTGGTTTGCCTAGCCTTTAGGTAAGATGCTAGATTGACCAGGTGTCGAGCAACAAATGAATGGATAAAGAAGACATGGGTGTGTGTGTGTGTGTGTGTGTGTGTGTGTGTGTAAAACAATGGAATATGATTCAGCCATAAAAAAGAATAAAATCCTATCATTTGCAGCAACATAAGTAGAATGCAGGGACATTATGTTGAATGAAATAACCAGGAAGACAAAGTTGAACACTGTATGTTCTTACTCACATGTGGAAGCTAAAAAGATAGTTGATCTCATAGAAGTAAACAGTAGAACAGAGGACACCAGCGACTGGGAAGGGAAGGGAGAAGGGATGAATAAGGAGAGGTTTGTTAAAGTAAACACAATGACAGCTAGACAGGAAGAATAAGCTGTACTGTTCTATACCACTGTGGGATGATTATAGTTAACAATACATAATTTCAGATAGCTAGAAGGAGGATATGGAACGTTTCCAACACAGAGATGATAAATGTTTGAGATGATGGGTATGTCAATTACCCTGATCTGATCACTGTACATGATCTATATCAAAACATCACTATGTACCCCATGAATGTGTACAATTATTATTTGTCAATTTAAAAATTATTTTAAAAGATGCTAGGTTGGCCAAGCTCAGTGGCTCATGCCTGTAATCCCAGTACTTTGGGAGGCCAAGGCAGGTGAATTCACCTGAGGTCAGGAGCTCGAAACCAGCCTGGCCAACGTGGTGAAACCCTGTCCCTACTAAAAATACAAAAAATTAGTTGGGTGTGGTGACAGGCACCTGTAATCCCAGCTACTCAGGAGGCTGAGGCATGAGAATCGCTTGAACCCAGGAGGCAGAGGTTGCAGTGAGCCGAGATCATGCCATTGCACCCCAGCCTGGGCAACAAGAGGTTAACTCCATTTCAAAAAAAGAAAAAAGATGCTAGGCTGACTGTACTCCCAATCCATCACGCTATTTTCAACCATCCTTTGCTCATTTACTCAATAACAATTTCTAAAGTGTTGCTGTATGCCAGGTGCTGAGTTAGTCATTGTGGGATACAGAATGGGAGATTTATGTGTTTCCTGATCTCAAAGAGCTTAGAATTTATTCAGTGTCCAAACTTGCCCATGCATCGAATCATCTATAAATTTTTAGAAAAATATAGCCAAATGAGCTTCACCCCAGACTAACTGAATCAGAATGTTTCAGAGTAAGTTCCAGGAAGCCATATTATTAAAATTCTTCTACAGGTAATTTGGCTGAGCAGCCAGAACCTCTGATCCCTAGAGAAATGCTGAACTGGAATTTCTCTGGTGACTTTTCCACTACATAGTTGAACAGACTCAGAATCTGGCTCCTGGCCATAAGACAGAGAAATCACCAGAGAAGACAGGACGAGCTCAGTTCAACTGAGCTGTAAGCCTGGGACCCGCTCACTTGCCTTCAAAAAAGCAGGAGGGGCAGGTGGGATGGGTAAATGTAAGGAAAGAGAAGAATGTACTGGGATGGTGGGGTGGGCTGTGCATGCTTAGATGGAAGGTGCCTCTATCTCTTTATAAATTATATAAATAGTCCATTTAGAAGGCAGAAGACCAACTCTCTGGCTTGTTGAAACAAACACTCCTTCTTTCTCGGCTGTACCTTGGTCAAGTAGGGATGATTGCACTGGCCAATTTCAAATGGCAACCCTGATGAATAATAACAATCTCCAACTGCGTTATACACAAACCCCTGTCTCCACCAATGAAGTCTGAGTACTAGGGCAAATTGAAGCAAAGGGTAGTGGGTGATCCTGTTAGTTTGCTGTCCTCGGAAATAGTTGGATCATGCCTAGAAAGCAGGTCTTTTTGGAGTTTGAGGGGATTAAAATTTTAGTTCCAGTTAACTTTCTGTCTCTTGGAGAAGACTGTTCCCAGAAATCTAATTGTGAAGTATTTATTTGTTGACAGCTTATCATGAGCCAGCTACTGTGATGCCTTAAACATGAATATATTTACAATCTTCCAGGGAAGATAAGATACAGTTATGCGTAAAAGTAAATAAACACAAGACTTGGGTTATTTCCAGACTACACTAGAAGAGATGGTTTCATGGGCATCCTGAAAGCTTATCCGAGCAGTATGTATTTGAGGGCAAAATACTCTGGGTGCCATACATTCATATAAGACATCATCTTTGTCCTCAGGAAGCTTACAATCTGATAGAAAAGACAGGACGTGTAAGTATATAATATAGTAGAAAATAGTATAGGTTAGGCCAGGCACAGTGGCTCATGCCTGTAATCCAGCACTTTGGGAGGTTGAGGCGGGTGGATCACTTGAGGTTAGGAGTTCAAGACCAGCCTGGCCAACATGGTGAAACTCTGTCTCTACCAAAAAATACAAAAATTAACCGGACATGGTGGTGCATGCCTGTAGTCCCAGCTACTTGGAAGGCTGAGGTGGGAGAATCACTTGAACCCAGGAGGCTGAGGTTGCAGTGAGCCAAGATTACGCCACTGCGTCTAGCCTGGGTGACAGAGTAAGACCCTGTCTCAACAAAAAAAAAAAAAAAAAAAGAAAGAAAGAAAGAAAAGAAAATAGTATAGGCTGGCATAAGGGATAAGAGTAATTCAATGTTAGCTTTAGTGTCAACAGAACTTGCACTGAAATATTCAACTTTTTTTCCACAGCCCTGGACAACTTTCAGGAAGACCGTTCTGATCTGTAGCAATTAACACATAATCATCCTCAGAAAAGGGGTAAGGAGGACACCACTTGACCTAACAGAATCCTATACGTGCCAACAATGTAAAGGTTTGATGGGTGTTTGTACTTAGTCCTCTCAATTATTTCTCAGAGATACCCACAGCTTAAAATGCAGGAACCAAGAGCTTTGAGCGTAGACATCTGGATGAAAAGTGTCCACGTGAGGAAAGTCGCTGCCCCTTTGTGCAGAGGTAGGTGCCCTGATACTTGCCTGACAGCTGGAAAGAGTGGCTCAGAAGAGGTAGGTGGGAGAAGGGGCCACATCGTATCTCCCTGAGCCTCCTGGTTAAAAACCTGTGTGTGATTTTTCAGGCTGGCCCACAAACTCAGGGAAAGCTGGCCCCTACTCCAGACTTGGGGCACAGGCACAGCCCATTCATGGCAGTCTCTGGAGGGAACTATCAAGGTCTCAGGTCTCTCTGGTTGGTCATGATCGCCACATATTTGCATTCCTAGCCCCTGAATCTTCATTCCTGGTTTCTTTATCAGAAGCCTTGCGCAGAGGTATTCTTTTGGTACCTCTGCAGAGGCATCCTTTGGATGGGGCAGGGAAGGAAGAGAAACCTTGAAGCCACTTTTCCCCACAATGACTCAGAACCTAGTACTTCCACTCCTAGTCTTCCACCTCCCTTGCCCTCAGCCCCAGAGTCCATAAAACTCCCAGAGCCTTTTGTTCAGGGCTCTGTCAGCAATGAGACCACCCGACCCCACATTCCTGTGTGTTCCATGGGGGAAATGGAACACGGAGAGTCCACGCTTTCTCTGGTTTCACATACTTGCTTATACCATTGCAAGACATGATTAAAAGCTTGACTCTCGTTTTGGGCTTGTTGCCTTAATTGGCTATTGTGATACCTGGCAGCTCAGCGTTCCCTCTCCCAGTTCAATTGAGCTCCTGAAAGAGGAACTCTGCCTTCAACCCGCCTGGGGCAAACGCTCAAAGACAGACTTCATTTCTGTTATAGGCTCTGCCTTCTCCTAATATGTTTCCACTGCATTTCTAGATTCAGATCTCTCTCCTTCTCCATATCACACATTCACAAACAATAACTGCCTGAGGGCCAGGAGAGGCACAGGGCCTGCCTCATTATTCCTCCCCTGCATGCTGACTCTTCCACTGGGGCTGGGCAGAGTCAGCACACACAGGAGGGAACAATGAGGCAGGCCCTGTGCCAGATTCAGACTTCCAGACCTGAGAACTACCCAAACCCCAGAGACACAATTCTTCCACCTACTTTACTGAGGAGGACCCTGAGAGTCTGGGAAGTAAGTGACTTGGCCAGGGTCACCCAACGAGAACCATGTTCTCACCCTTGGGTTCAAACTCTGATCATGACCAGACTGCCTCCTTGAATCTCCTCTCTACTCTCCTGGTACAGTTTCTGTGCAGAGCTGAGTCCTTGGGTGCCCAGGACTACACTAAGTCCTCTCAAATCAGTACTTTCTAGGAGGCTGTAGCCTAACTGGGGAGAGAGGCGAGAGCTGGGTTCCCAGACTTGAGCAGGCATTAGAATCAGCTGGTGGACTAGTTAAAACACAGATTTGCTGGCCCCACCCCAAGGTTGCTGACTCAGTAGGTCTGGGATGGAGTCTGAGAATTTTTACTTCTAGTAAGTTTCCTGGTGTGGCTGATGAGAACCACTGGACTAACCATAAACAACCGAAAATGACAGAGACAGTGAATGGAAACTGAGCAAAGGCAGGCAGAGAAAGGAGAGAGGAGTGAGGGTGGCATTGCTTCTAAGGGCAGGAAACAAACTCCAGGGGCTGGTCCTTGGGAGGTCCTTCTCTACCCTCTACCTTCATCTACCCTGACTTCGGGTTTATCTAGAAGTTTCACAGTAGGATATAAATTCTCTCTCTCTCTGCTGAAGGGCCCTGGCCAACAGGTAAAGCCAAAACCATCACCTGTAGGAGGAGGTTGCTTAGAGCTGGCTCCTGTCCCAACACCCTCCTCTCAGCTACCCTGTTCACATCGCTGCAGGCTGCTCAGCTGCCTGCCTCCCATGAAGGCTGGGGGCCCTGTCCTAAAAGCCTTGAGGATGAAGAGTCGCAGAGGGTGGTTGTGGCGATCTCACCCATCTCTCCCTCGATTCTTCCATTTACTCACACAAGCCCTGGAAGGCCAAGGACACTGACACTCGGAGAAAGCTTAGGGAGTGGGTACATTGCACAAGGATTGGGAGAGGGGGAGTGGTAAAAACTCCACAGCTCACATTCATTGACTCAGCTCATCTTTCAAGGCTACAGTTCTCCTGAGTCATCAGTGAGCATGGACTTACTTTCATAGTCACTAAGGCTGAATGTGGGCCACTGGGATCTAAACTGGTGTTTAACCACACAGAGGTGAGTCAGACACACACACACACACACACACACACACACACA
>NW_022436999.1:11487096-11611468 GCF_009761245.1 Sapajus apella
AGAGCAAAAGAGAGAAGAAAGGACATTTAGCTCTCTCTCAAGTAGGGGTGAAAATCCAGGAGCGAATCTGAAACAATCCACTCTCCAATCCGTCCACTGTTTAGCTAGCTCCATGTAGCTACAAGGAAATCGAGGCATAACTGCTGTGTCCACTAGCCTAAAGCTGTTCCAGGGACAGCAGCAGCCTCAGGAGGAGGCCAGAGATTGGCCAATGAAAAGGCAGAAAGCAGGGACTCTCCACCCAGGCGGAGGCACCAGAGGGCCCAGGCAGGGAATGGACAGCTGGTGTAATGGTCCCCTACCTTTTTTCAAGACTCTGCCAGCTAATGACCTACTGAGGATGCCCCTTGACCTTGAATACAAATGGCCTTATGCCCAAATAGCCCCTAGCTCAGATCCAACCCACAACCTCCTGTGAGTTTCTCAGCCCCAGGCTGGCTCTGCAGTTAAGAGATAGACATGATGTTGCGGCAAATGTAACCCATGCCAACCAGCATGTAGCTATTTCTACCTAGTTTTATTGTTATGAACTCCAGACAAGAGACTTAGAAACTATGTATGATTTTCTATATCAAAAGCCTGTGTCTGAGGCTTAGGGGTCACTCCTCCCTTTTCCACCTCCCTGTGTGTGTTCATTGGGGGTGGATGGAGAATCTGCCATGGAATCCCTGTCACCAGTCCCTTCCAGAAAAGCTTGCATGTGTCTGGTGGGCATTTCTCTCCCTGGAGAGGAGATGGGGGAGGCCCTGGACGTGCTTCCTGGAGCCACAAGTAAAGGGGAGGCTGCTGATTCACCACCAGCAGCTTCCTGGAATGACAGTTCCGGGCTAGCAGACAAAGAGTATTTTTCCAAGGTAATCTAGGTCTGTTACAACATTCCTGCTCTGCCCCCATCAGACCTTCCTGTAAGTCCAACCAGAAAGTCACCCAGACCACGCATTCCTGAGCAGCCAAGCACAAGATTCCAGACACAGTGTTTCCAACCTGTCTTGCTATCTCTCCTGGGACATGGGATCCAGTCACCGCCACGGCCTCTGTGCTTCCTCAGCCAAGGCCATGCGTTTGCCGCGCTGGCCCTGGAGTCATGTGGGAGCGGCCGTGTGGTTCCAAGTCAATTGGGAGGGGAACGCCTGACCTGATTCCCCTGACAATGGTCAGCTGGGAAAGAGCAGAGCCTTGAGCTTGCTTTGTCCCCGCATTTCACAAAGACACTTTCTCTGGTTCTCCCAGCTTTCTGAGACAGAAAGCTACCATGTTCCAGACCAAATCCATCTCGCTTTTTTTTTTTTTCTTTTCGCTTGTTTTTTCAGAAATAAGGCACTGTTTTGGAAGTGCCTCTGTTTGATGCTGGTGTTTGGTTCTCTCCCTCTTGTACAAGGGACATGAAGGAGAACCCATCTCTGCCGCTTTTGAAGTGCAGTGGCTTTCATTTGGAATGGAAATCTTTTTGGGTGGCACCAGGGGCTGTGTAGAAAGGACCAGGGAGAAATTCTAGACTTTGGTGTTCTGCCTCTGAGACAGACTGTGATGGGAAATACAAACAAGAAAAATCCTTAATTCCACTTTCCTCACCCCTTCCTGGCAAATGGAATCGAATGAGGTTGAGGGTGACTGGGGAATAAGGCAGAGGGAGTGGAGGGAGGAGGGCCTGCTCTTAGAAGCAGTGTCTGAACTCCACCCCCTCCGGGACGAACTGGAAAGTGACTTCTCCTCTCTTCCTTGACTGATGGCTATGGGGCCTTTAAATGGGAAAATAATGATGTCTCAACCAAATATAATTTCTGTTGAGAATTAAGAGTTCACAAGTTATTCTCTTTCTATTTTTATTTTTTAAGAAACAGCCTTGCCCTGTTGCCCAGGTTGGAGTGCAATGGTGCTATCATAGTTCACTGCAGCCTCAAAATCCTGGGCTTAAGTGATCCTCCCACCTCAGCCTCCTGAGCAGCTAGTACTACAGGTAAACACCACCATCCCTGACCAATTTTTCTATTTCCTGAAGAGATGAAGTTTCACTATGTTGACTAGGCTGATGCCAAATTCTTTGTCTAATTCGATCTTGTGCCTGGGCCTCCCAAAGTGCTGGGATTATGGGTGTGAGCCAATGCCCCAAGGCAAGTTATCCTTTTTTATCTTCATCATAATCTTATGAGGTAGGTAATGTTATTGTATCATCATTTAATAGAGAAAGAGAACCAAGGATTGGGAGTGTTTAACAGCCAGCCCAGGACGAATGCATCAAGTTTCAAATCCACGTCTCCTGATTCCAAAGTCCCTATTTCTCACAGTCCATGTTCTATACTCAGCAGATGCTGTTGACAGGCTCTCTGAATCCAGGAGGCAGCTCTGAGCCTCAGAAAGTAAGTTGCTAGAATACCAGTTAGGGTCCTAATATTCTAAGAGATACAGACCTAACAGAGTTTGCGGTCCCTGTGGCTTTGTGGCAGGGTTTGTCTACAATAAGCACATGGTGTTCACAGGGCTTAACTCAGTCCTGTAACAGGAGCTGCAGAACGGACAGGGCAAGCAGTCCTCTTCAGCAAGTACTGCAGGCCATGTCTTAACCTCTCAGATGAAGTTGCAAAAACTTTGTAAACTCTCTCTCTCCCACCCCTTATTATAGAACCATTTCTCAAAGCTTAATTCAAGACTTTATTTCTGTTTTCCAACAGTTACACACCTTATCTCTAAGAATAACCATTTTCAATGCTTTTGGTTTTTTCCCACTGAGCTCTTTGCCCCAAGATTGTCCAGGAGCTGGGCATGGCTGAGTCTGCACTGGTGATTACCTGATAAACAGCGATCCTTCCTCCTCCCCCATCCCACAATCCCGGGTCCCTGACTTGGTTCTCTATCCCTTGTCCTTCAGGGGAGAATCAACCTCTCTCCAGCCCCAGGGGGCTAAGGTTTTGTCCGAGACTTAGATTCTCAACACTGGTTCTGTATTCTGACTGCCTATTGGAACCACCTAGGGGGCTTTAAAAATTCCACTGATGCCAACAGGGGCTCCAGGGCTCCCTCAGGAGCTGTGGCTTGGCTCTCATTATTCCCTTGCCAAATGATTGGCGTTAGGGATGGTCATGTGATACTAAACTGGCCAATGGGGTATGAGGATGCGAGGATGTGAAGCTTCTGGGAATGTTTTCCACAGCTAAAAGCAAAAAAGCTGCAATTCAGGGGAGTTTTCTTTTTCTCCCTGGAAGTTGTTGTCTATGTGCCCCAAAGGGAGGAGCTTAATTTAGTTAGCAATCTTTGGACATTATCTCATTTGATCCTCACACTACCCTTTGAGGTTGTTAATATTTTGGTTTAGTTATTAATTTACAGACAAGGAAACTAAGATTCGTGGAAGTTTCAGTATCTCGTCACCCCCTTCAATGACAACAGCCGAGCAGAGTCAGGGTGAATCTGGTCCTGCTTGGTTCTAAAGACCATGATTTTCTCACTATTTCCCTATTTGCAAAGTTGTGCTGGTAAGATGTCTAAATAATAAAACTAATAAAAGTCCTAATAAAACCAATAAATGTCCTGGCCAGGTGCAGTGGCTCATGCTTGTAATCCCAGCACTTTGGGAGGCCCAGGTAATGAGGATCACTTGAGGCCAGTAGCTCAAGACTAGCCTGGGTTGATAGCAATACCTTATCTCTACAAAAGTGAAAAGAAAAAAATTTAGCCAGGCATGGTGCAGGAGCCTGTAGTCCTAGCTACTCGGGAGGCTGAGGTGGGAGGATCACTTGAGTCCAGGAAATCCAGGACTTTGAGGCTACATTAAGCCAGGCTCACACCACTGTACTCCAGCCTGGGCAACAGAGTGAGATCCAGTTTCAAAAAAAAAAAAAAGAGTCCTGACTTTTAGCACTTACCAATTTCCATGGTATAAATAGTCCCACAATAACTAATTTTAAGCTACCATTGTGAGCTCTCTGAGCACTAACTTGAAAGAGATGTGTGCAATCAGCTTTCATGAACCAGCGTGATCCAGCTCCAGCAAACCACTGGAAAATGGGACAAGGGCTCAAACCTGTTCTTTTTTTTTTTTTTTTGAGATGGAGTTTCACTCTTGTTGCCCAGGCTAGAGTACAATGGTGCGATCTCAGCTCAACGTAACCTACACTTCCCAGGTTCAAGCGATTCTTCTGCCTCGGCCTCCCGAGCAGCTGGGATTGCAGGCCTGCACCATGATGCCCAGCTAATTTTGTATTTTTAGTAGAGACGGGGTTTCTCCATGTTGGTCAGGCTGGTCTTGAACTCCCAGCCTCAGGTGACCTGCCTGCCTTGGCCTCCCAAAGTGCTGGGATTACAGGCGTGAGCCACCATGCCAGGCTCAAATCTGGTCTTTGATGCTAAAAACATGTTTTCCTTCATCCCCCTACCAGAGCTTTCTCTGAACACACACCTCCTCAGAGCAGATCTTTACACTGGCATTCTGCATTGTTAGAAAAGGTGCTTAGCTCTAGTTCCTAGAAGACAGAATAAGGATAATGGGGGACAAATCAGTAGGGGTGAACTTCAGAGGTTTCCTAATGCCTCCAGGATGATAATGATACAAGCAGGAGTCCCAGAGAACTACTTATCATTCTGCATGAAAGTGGGCTGAGAAAGCCCTTGCCATTTGTTTGATCTCATTGCCATCTGAGCTGCTGTGCCTTTTGTACACACTGCTGAGCCCCCAGCAATGCTGTGCACAGATTCATGACTGTGTGGGACAGTAAGAATAGCAGGGGCCTGGGCATGTGGCCAGTGGAAACATGATGGTGAGCCAACTCAGGCCAGCCCCAGTGGGCCCCCTAGGGCAAACACCATAATAATAGTGTGCTTGCTAAGCCCATTCCACACTATGGTACGCTAGCCTCTCAGGGTTGGGAGAGCCCTCCAGTTCAGATCCATCGTCCCCACCGAGAATTGTAGACCGACGATGTCCAGTGATCTTCTCTCTGAAGGAAGTCTATTACATATTTAGGGACCTTGATGGAAATGTTCATTTTTATGCTAACGTTGTACCAGAGCGAGCATAGAAAGTCAACACCAAGACAAAAGTATGCCAAATTGCAGGGTCTTTATTGCTGGCAGCCACGGAGGACTCGCGTCTCTCCAAACTGTGGCCCCGAAAGGAGGATGTCAAGACCTTTTATGCCTGTAAACCACCTCCTGGGTAGTAGTGGGGGGCGAGGGGCTTTGGACATTCCGAGGGCCAGTGGACTATGGACATTCGGTAAACCACCTCCTGGGCGGGGGTGAGGGTGAGGGGCTCCGGACATTCCTATTGTTACTTAAGTGGTTCACAGAAGTCAAGATAAGCATTAGTTTACACATTGTCTGGGTAGGGTGGAAATTACAGACCTTAGTTACTTATTACAAGTTGTAGGGGCCAAGATGGCACGGGTTTGGACTGCTTGCCTGTCACATAAGGGTTACAGAGAGCAGTTTCAACAGAAAGTCAAGGTATGGTTGAGGTATGCAGTTTTATGGGGCTTTTACCATGTCACACTATTCCGTGACAATGGCATGCATAGTAGTCAGGATAGGCTAGGTTATGCTGCAGGGACAAACACTGATCATAATCTCAGTGGCATGAAACGGCAGTAATAAAACGGAAAACAGAAAAGCTTTCTAATGTTAAAATCAGCACAAGAAGTTCACAAGAAATATAAGCCCCCTTCTGGTAATAGAGCATTTGTAGATGAAAGAGAAAGCAGGATTCCTCAACATTTCTGTTTGGTTTTTTTTTTTTTTTTGGGTTTTTTGTTTTTCTCAAGGAGAATGATTTTTGAGATGACACAAGTATAATACTCATTGATGAAAATGAATCGTAGCCCAAAGTAGATAAAGGGATCATACAAAGCATTCAGTGAGAATAGGCTGAATTGCAGAACAATTATTTCAGCAGTAATGAGCACTGGGAGTGGTGTTGATCATTAGGGCTATGCATGGGTTCATAAAGAACAGGTCTTGTAAGTCGAATCTCATTTTCTTCTTAGATGGTTCCTGGACTGGTTGATCAAGGATAGGTGATCATTTTTGCATAGCTGAACTTCAACAACATACATGACAAAATCTTACCCTGTTTCCTTCTGGCCAACCTGGATTCAAGAAACAATGGTACAGAGAATGTGGCGATTAAATAGATTAGTATCAATCTGGAATAGTCATTCTGCAACCTTGCATAACCCCTGCTCTTCTTGGATTAACAGAAAAATTTCAAGTCTTACATTAAGCTTATTTGAGATTTCATACCTTCAACATTGTGACTAAACACAAAAATCAAACAATGGGACAAAGGGCTACATGTTTTCAAGCTACTCATGCCCTCCCAGAAGATTCTAATACAGAAGAGCACATGAGTTTAGAGATTGATTCATTTATTCATTAAACTAGTATTTATTGAGCACCTATTATATTTCAGGCATATTGTGGTTGCTGAAAAAACTAGAGTGAAAAAGACACCCCAAGATCCCTGCATTCATGGAATTTACATTCTAATCAAAACATGTTATAATGTTTGCCCAAATTAACCACATGGTGAGGCAGCCCTGTGGTCTGTCTTCTTTATAACTGTATCCATGGCACCTGGCATTTGTAGGTGCTTAAGACCTGTATGTTGTCGAATGATAAAATCAGAGCTGGGTGTCGGACACACACTCTTTGATAGCTATATGCCAGAACAAATTGAAGAAATAAACATGAACTGTACTTGGTCTGAAAAAGCGCATTATATCAGGATGAGAAGGAGGCAATAGGTCTTGACACCATGAATAAAAATTAGGCAGAGGCAAAGACAATAAATTCAATGTATTTAGTCATCTAACAAATATTAGGATTTACTAGAACTTTTTTCAAGTGATAGGGCCAGAACAATGAGCAAGGAAGTCATAGTCCCTACAATTCTTGAGCTTAGAATCTACTGAATATAAAACAGGGTGCTGTGGCTGCCAAAAAATATATATAAAGTGCAATCTTAGCCTCTAGAGTTATGAGTGTGATGTCTCAGATGTGAGGAAGGATGAGTTCCACTGAGTTTTGCCATGGTTAGGCTGTGCCTAGAAAACTGAACTCAGCTCTAGACACCACCGCAGAGAGATACAAAGCTGGATCGTATTCAGAGGAGAGTGAACTAACTGAGTGATGAAGGGAGCAGAAACATAGCACAGCAAGTGAGGAGGTAACTGGGGTGAGCCGCTGGAGAAAAGACAAGTGGACAACATAACCACCTTCCAATATGTGAAAAGCTAATGTGGTGGTCATTACTTTTGTTTCCCAACTATTTCCAGCTCTCTGCCTCCTGAGCACAGACAGGTGAGGCCGTGTGACTAATTCTAGCCAGCAAGTCCAGAGGAGAATGGTGTACAGTACTTGCAAGCCAGAGCATTTCAGTGCTGGTGAGACACTTTCTGCTCCGGTGAATAGCAGTGATGAGAGGTGGTGGCTGGGCTCTGATAGCCTGGGTCCCTGAGTGGTTAACATGAATAGGACCCTTAGCGTACCCTCAATGAACATTTTGAATGAGCAAAAAATAATAGTTGCTGTTACGGTTTTTATTATTGCCGTTTCATGCCACTGAGATTATGATCAGTGTTTGTCCCTACAGCATAACCTAACCTATCCTGACTAATATGCATGCATGTGAAAGGCAATCAGGTATGAGATAGTGTCAACTATGTGACTTGAGGGACAAGTGATCTATGTGAGCCTAAAGGGAATCCCAGGATTGAGACAGCATGCAGAGAAGGTCCACAGGTGTGCCAGAGCATGCGGTTTGCACAGAGATGGACAGGGAGAAAATTCAAATGATAGAGGTTTTCTACATGGTGGGAGTAGCGTGGGGTTGGCCTCTATCAGGGGAGACCAACTGACCATATCCCCCTGCCCCCTTTTAGCCAAGAGTACAAGGCTACAAGAACTCGAGAGATCATCTAGGTTATTCCTGGCTCTGTCAGGTCAAATGACTACTAGACCATCCTGGTTTCTAATTTGAAATGTCTCCAAAGAAGATTCCTGTCTCACCCTCTGCAATCCACTTGCATGTCTGACCACACTCGGTGCCTACACAATCTTCACTTTGTCTAGCCTAAATTCTTCTGTGGTCTAAGCCCTCAGAAGAATGACGCCTCTGTGGGTAAGAACGGCCTTGGTGGCATGAGAAAGGCAGCCCTGGGTGATCTGGAAGGGCTGGTGCATGGGGATAGGAATGCTGAGGCCTTTTCCAATAAGAATACACAGGACTATGGAGACTCTTGTTTTACTAGAAACCTTCTTCACAGATACCTTAATCTAGGAAGAAAACGCCTTTGGTTCTTGGCTCTCCTATTGGCTTCAAGCTCTTAGGTGTGCCAGGCTCTACTGAACATCTTGACACATGTCCTTTCTTCTCTGAACTGGCTCGCAGGCATGGTGAGTAACCAGAGGGTGACCGGCAATACCAATGCTGGGTGTGGTCTTTGTGTGATTCGGTCAGAAGCGAATAAAATGTACCTTTGTGTTAAATCTGGCAGGACAAAATAGTTCCTGAGACTGGTGAGAAAAGCCATTTAGGCAAATTGTGGATATTTCGTGGCCTCTTTGTAGGGTAAAGAGCAGAATCTGAAATTTAAGACTGAACCTGTATACCAGGTGGAGCTCAGGACATCCTAGGAGAAGATTTGATAAGGTCTCCTGAGGAGGTTCTGTAGCCAGTTAGTTAGAAAAGTGAAATCCCTCCAAACTGGAGCTGGCATGGTGTCAGCATCCAAAGGGATGGGCGTCATGGAGAACACGAGTGACCAACTCTGTCCATTTTCAGATGGACATCACAAGCAACCTTCCACAGCCCTTTGTGGGAGAGCTGATGATAATAATAGCCAACATCGATTGAGCATTTCTGTGTCCCAGCCCTGCGGCAAACGCTTGACATATATTCTCACAGTTAATCCCAGCAGTATTAACACAAGGCAGGTAGGCGCTATTCTCACTCCCATTTCACAAATGAAAGTTGAAATTGGGGAAGGAACTACCCTTTCTTAAGAACACACAGTAAGAGTGGATTCCAGGGCTGCCCCCTACTCTTACCAGCCAGGGCTCTTACCCATGCCACATCTTGCCTCCTAGACTTCATGGGCACATAGGGTAGGGGGGCTCTCCTAGGCACTCTGTGCTGCTGACACAGGGTGATGCCAAAATCACAGAAACACATGGGAAAGGTGACTGCCACTTCTGGGCTCTAAGAGGGCCTATAAAATAAATATGCAAATCAAAAGTTTATGCCATCTTGGTGGTTGGAAAACTGGCTATGTAACAGTTTGGCTCTAAGAATCAAGTGGTGCAGGGAGAGAAAGTGCAGAACGGATTTGCTACATTGGGGAGTAAAGAGCGAGGAAGCAGGAGGAGGGGAAGAACGGTGGACACGGCAGTGGCGGTGAAGAGGTGGGGATGGGATGAAGCCCAGGGTGGCTCCCTTAGCTTTGGTTCTAATTCAACGCAGGAATAAAGGGAGACTACAAGCTCCTCACAGCTGCACTCCGGCCAGCTCTGTCCAACTTGCAACTCAATTCAGAGGAACATCTCACCACGGGGCTCATTTTCATCACAAACATCTACTACAGTTGCAATGGAGTCTTATCCTTGGATGACGTAAAATGAGAAGTTACAGGGCCCAGTGCGACCCTGAGCCAGGGGCAATCACTGTGGGATGTCTGCTCATTTTAAGTCAACAGTGCCAGATTAAGCAACCAGGATGACCAAACTTGGGAATAATGAACAGCTTTATCATGTTAGCATGTGAAATGGCCAAATCCATGGCTGGAATATTTTCAAGGCAAAGTGTATCCACTTAAGATCTGAGTGTGGTGGCTCACGCCTCTAATCCCAGCACTTTGGGAGGCCGAAGTGGGTAGATTATCTGAAGTCAGAGTTCAATTAAGATCAATAAATGACAAATGGGATGCTTTAATTTTTGCTTTTATTATTTTTTTCTTGAGACAGAGTCTCCCTCTGTCACCCAGGCTGGAGTGCAGTGGCATGATCTCAGTTTCCTGCAGCCTCCACCTCCAGGGTTCAAACTATTCTCCTGCCTCAGCCTCCTGAGTAGTTGGGATTACAGGTGCCTATACCACGCCTGGCTAACTTTTTAGTAGAGATGGACTTTCACCATGTTGGCCAGGCTGGTCTAGAGATCCTGACGTCAAGTGATCCACTCACCTCAGCCTCCCAAAGTACTGAGATTACAGGCATGAGCCACCGTGCCTGGCCTATTTTTGCTCTTTTCTTTGCTGCCAAGTTACACCAGCTCAGCTCCGTAGCTGTAAACACGCAGCTGCCAAGTAGGCTCCAGGCTGCACACCTTTTTCCTGATGCTGCTGCATAAGCCAGCAGGGTGGGTGACAAGGAGTTACTGAAACAAGAAGTGGCTCCTCTAGGAGGGGAGAAAGGACTGGAAACTCCACCAAGGCTCAGAATTTACCCCAGGGGTTCAGATGGGGTTCACGGGATTCAGAGAGAACCAGACTATTTCCTCTTCCCCTTCCTCAAGGAGTTTGAAGTCCTGATTTCATCACCTTTGCCTGCCCCAGTTCCAAGAACTGGGGTTAGCAGCTGTAGCTCTTTGATATGCAAATCATACAGTCTCACTACTGATGAATTGCTCTACCCAGGGAAAGGCTAATACTGTCCTGCCCAGCTGGCAGTTTATCTTGGTGCATCCTGCCAACCCCACAAAGGTGGAAAAATGAAATTGGTTTTCATAGAAGAACCTCACTGAACTGGAGCAAAAGTAGGGACCCTGGAGTTAAACTGCTTAATCCGAATCCTGACCCCACTGCTTTAGTTGTGTGACATTAGACAAGTGACTTAATCTCTTTGTACTTCAGTTTCCCCCATCTGTACAATGAAACTGAGAGTACCCACCTCATGGGGTACAGAAGAAGTAAATACATTTAAAGTATTTAGAACAGGGATTCACATGCAATAAACAGGCAACATGTTAGCCATTAAGTGAAAACACCTTTTGCAGTCAAAGGCTGATTCACATCACAAAGCAAAGGCTTGAAGTTGTCCTTTTAAACACTCAGGGCCACGTGTCTAATTTAAGTAGGTCAGTGTGGAATGGCTTGAGAGAGTAGGAGCAAATGGGTGTGGGATGAGGACGGGGTGGGAAGGACAGTGGGATGATAAAGGCTGAGGATGTCTTAAGATGGTCCTGAGGGAGTAAAAGGTCACAGGGTGACCTCCATGCTGCCCATTGATCTGAGGGAAGCCAGGAGCTCCACTGGACTCTGCCCCAGCTGCCTGAATGGCCCGCTGCCCACTCTGTGCCAGCCTTCTCCAGGAAGTGTGGGCAAAGCAGCCTTGTGATCCCTTGGAAAGGGATGCCAGATCTAGCAGAACTGAAGAAAGATGTGAAGTAGAATTCCAGGAATTGAAGACTCTTTTGAGCTTTAGGTAAATATTCGGTATATCTTCTCTCTTTTCAGATATAAAAGAGGATTGAGGAAGAAGTTCTAGAAATCTCTCCTTAGCAACATCATTAGCTGCTGAATAACCTGATACGCATGGAACGAATAGCCTCAAAAGAATGGAGTCATCCCAAACTGGGGAACCCAGATGGTGGGCTTGAGCATCAATTGTGACGAAGGAAGTTGCTGAGTGATCACAGACTTACCAAAGACAGTGTTTCGGCTCTGTGTGGCCATGATAATGAGTTTTGTGAATGAAACAGGAGGCAAGCTTTATTTTTTGTGGTTCTTTACTGGAGTGGAGTTAACCATACCAAAAAGCTGATCAATCCCACAGAGCAATAGAAGACCCAAAGTAGAGGAACTATGAAGGCCAAAAAAGTCCCAAAGTCAGAATGATCCCTCCCTTTCCCAGACCAGAGCATCAAAGATTTAGACCCTAGACCTGGATATACTCCTTACCAAGCCTGAACCCTTTGGGAGACCAATGAACTCAACTTCTCTGAGCCTCTCTTCCCACTTGTAATATGTGCTGCAATACTCCCACTGTCATCAGTGGACACAGTGGGTATGTCATGAAGATCTAGTGGCATGATGTGGGCGAGAATGACTATGAGTGCTAAGTGTGACACAAATGGAAAGGGAAGCTCCTAGCTACTCTATTCATTCAAAAGTGAGTGTTCACATTGGAAAGCAAAAAGAGAACCTATGAGAGACGAGACTGTCAGTACTAGCCAGCTACTCCTCAGCTGCTCTGTAATTCCCCTATCCCATCTGTAGTTAGAGGGAAGCCATGTTTTGGCCAGTCAGTGTGAGAAGAGGTGAGGTGTGTCCCTCCTAGGAGAGGTAGAGAGGCAGCTCGCATCCCCTCCATGTCTCTTCCTTGCTCTGGAGGCTTTGCAAAGCTATATTTTCCAGATGGTGTAGTTGTAAGATGGAGGAGGATTGCTGAACTTACATGCTACTCTATGTGAATGAGAAATAAACATTTATGATGTCTAGCCCCTGAGATCTTGAGGGTTAGTCTGTTACAACTATGCTTAGCAGTCATCACCCTCATTCAGGACAGAAATTTTGGTCAGTAAGAGACAGGCCACATCTACTTCAGAGAATCACAGCTTACATCAACCTCTCTTCTCAGGACTTTTCTGTAAGTTGAGTTCTACCCATTCTGCTCAAGGTTTTATTTTGATTGGAAATCTACAGTCTTAGTGGGAAGGAGACAAATCATTCTAGACAAAATCTCCCTTTTGCTACAAAATGCATTTATTCCCAGTCAGACAAAAGTCTTGAACTGTATATTTGGGTACATATTATAAGGTCATTTTTGATATATGCCCTGTTTACAAGATCCATTTCTAATTATTAAAGTAAATATCAAACACATCTTTGCATCTTAAAACATAAATAAACTGCTAATGTTTATAAGCTGTAAATCTGGCCATTGACATGAGTGGCCTGCGATTCTTCAGTGATGAGCGCACAGTGATACAGACATAATCAGATTCCCCAGGTAGGCAGGCAGCAAGCACCTGTAGTTTGCCCACTGACTGTGCTGTTGTGGCAGTGACCCTTCTTGTGAAGAAAGAGTTATGTGCAGACAAAAGTGGGACATACGCAATGTGGAGAAGCATTTCACAGAATGCAAACACCATTCAGGTAAATCAACAGACTCCAGAATGAATGAAAGCCTCATGAATGCAAACCTGTTGTTTACAATACCGGGTATTGTGGCACCTTTTCACTGGACACTTAATAAATATCTATTAAAGAAAGTAAAGATAAGAGAAGCTGAAGCCGTTGTCTTGATGCACAACATATTTTCAAGATTGGGCTTTAGGTTGTGAGTTTCAGAGATAACATTTTTTGTTTCTTCAGAGTAAATCATTCTATTTGGAAAGCCCTTCATTTCCTTAAAAAGATCTTTAAATTCTTCATTAGCAATAAGAGACTTCTTGTAGGCTGCCAGGAGTTGGGGTTCATTGGCTTAAAGAAGAGTATAGCACAGTCGACAGTAAGTCTTGGTTTGTCTCTTGAATTAAGAAGCCTGTTTGGCTCAGAATTTCTCAGATCTACTTTATTCTTCACACTGTCCCTCCTTTTGGCTCCTGTTAACATCCCAAGCCCATAGCCGCAGACGCTCATAGGTTGAGCAGTATACTTCATAAAATCTCATTTCAGTATCAACTATTTCTAGTGACATGGCTCCCTCTGGACTCGAAATAGTTGGTATCTTAAAGTTCCATCCTTCACAGAGTTCTCCACTTGCTCCTGGAAGGTAAGGTTCTTGTTCTAAGGCTTATTGATGCTGGGAAGTTCCCACAGAGGAAATTCCTGGTAAATCTCTATTCCCTTTGGGTTCTCGTGCCCTCTCTCTCACTCCCCATAAGGCTACGGCTGCAATTCTGGAGACACATAGGAAAAGTTTCTAAACTCATCCTGGTTAATCATTGGAAGGTGTCCCTCATCAATTGGAGTTAAAACTGGCTCTTCCTTTATGAAGTCGGGGTCGAAATTACTGACATCTTCTCGGGATTTCTGCCAAAAAAAGGGAAACAAGGGTCAGATTTTGTGCACTTGAGGCTTATTCAGCTTGCATGGGACTTAGCCCATTCCACTGAGTTCAGAGGCGTGCTCTGTGGCTTGTTCAGTAGCATTAGTTACAGTTACCATTATGATTAAACCGTGCTTTACAGCAGTTCCACTGCATTGTGCATTATGATGGCATTTGGCAACCACCAATTCCTTAATCCCACGAAAATCTTGCTGAGCAGGCCAGCTGTAATGGGAGGCTAAGAATTAATTTGGTCATCCAAAAGCAGCTGGCTCACTAACTCTTTATCCTGATTTCACCAAGGCGGCACTTCCCAGCAGGCCTCACAGAGGGTGTGTATTTGTCAACAGAGGTTAGGAAGGTTCACATTTGTCCTACCTATTTTTTGCACAGAGTTCTATCCATTTGAAGAGATGTTTCCAAAAGACTTCTTGGAAGTGCTGAGCTTAGGGAACAAGTGTCTGTCATTTCGCTCTCTAGGCGGATGGGTTACTCGCTGCTGGACCAGCTGTGCAGTTAGGACTACGTAGGCTCCAGCCTCTGAAGGCCATGCTCTCCCTAATCCCAGGGCGGCTGGCAGCGGCTGCCCATTGCAGGAACGGCTCTGTCTCCGGGTGCCTGGTGTCCAACAGCCTAGTAGGCTATTAGTGATTGTGTTTTAAAAACTGTATGTTTTAAAAGTTGGGTATCTTCATAAACAAATGCTGCAAAGATCATTTCTAAGAGAGTGTTATACCTCTCACTGCTCTTATCTGAATCAGTGTTATTTCTCTCCCTATCACTTTTTGTTTTTTGAGACAAAGTCTCACTCAATTGCCCAGGCTGGAGTGCATGGCGCCATCTTGGCTCACTAAAATCTCTACCTCCTAGTTCAAGCAATTCTCCTACCTCAGCCTCCTGATTAGCAGGGATTAGAGGTGTGCATTACCACACAAGCCTTTTTTTTTCCTTTTGGTACTTTTAGTAGAGACAGGGTTTTGCCATGTTGGCCAGTCCTGCCTTGGCCTTCCTAAGTGCTGGGATTACAGGTGTGAGCCACCACACCAGGCCTCCCCATCACTCTTGATCTATCACTAGCCAGGCTTCTCTACCTTCCCACTGCGGAGCTCTTGACCCACAGATGAGCACGAACTCAGCTCTCAGACCACAAGCGGGACCCTCAGGAAGGCCAGCTCAGCTGCAGAGCTTGGAGACGTGCTCCTAGAGCTCCCAGTATTTCTTTTGTCAAAGGAAGCCTGGCCTGGGCTCTGCACTGCAGCAGCTATTACAGACCCAGGCACTCCAAGCCAAGAGGCCAGGCTCAGTGAAGTCAGCAATATCTCACACGCTCTCTGCTTTCTCAGGGGCTTAGAAAAGGCACAAAAAGTCCCCCAAGGAGCATGAGGAAATTGGCTAGAACATTGACTTTCTCAATTAGCCAAATTCTTTTGGGGAAACCTGGAAAGTTTCAGGCCTCTTAAACCCTGTAAGATTTTAATTTAGGTTAAGGGAAGTTGGAGCTCGTGTAAACGAGGGTGAAACTTTGTGAGAATTAACCTGGGCACATGAAGACATGTTGTCCCACGAACTAGGAGCCCAGCCTACCCCAAGGAGGCTGCCCTGTGCGGTGTCCGGCTGAATTTCTGGTCTGTCACCCAGAGGGGCTATCCAGCTGTTCCATGGACTTTGGTGGAATGCTGTGACATCTGAAGAAAGGAAAGTCTCTGTGACAGCCTGGGACACTTACGATTCTGGGTCTGAAAGGTGGTTCCAGTTGGCGATGGTTCAGCTGGGCCCAGTCGATTTCCTTAAAAAAAGGATGTCTCAAGATGGCGTGCTCGCCTCCCTGAGTCAGGCTGCCCAAGCGCATGGTGGGGTTCTTGGTCATGAACTGAGTGAGAGAGAGAGAAAGTGTCAATCATTCATTCACATACAACCAGCATGTCACAAGACAGCAGGCATCAGCCGTGGTAAAGAAGCTGTGCGAGACTTTCTGGCAGGTCTTGCTTAACTAGCTGGGTTTTCCATCACAGGCAGCACAGTCAGTATGAATCATGCCTTAAAGGCGCAATTGCCTGTGTGGATTTATGGCTTTTCCCACTTCCATTTCAGACATGGCCACTAAAAGAAGGCAGGAGGGTCCAGTTTTCTTTTCTGTAAACACCATGTATTTTTCTTTCCTCTTTAAAGAAAAGAGGCTCTTTATAACAGTGTGCCTTTCTTCAACACTGCAGTTGTGGGCAGCAGACATCTTATGAATGGGGCTACTTTCAGAAACAGCTGTGCCATTTTTCTGAGCGACCTGACCAGCTGGCCAGGATTCCTGCTCTCTGACGAGACCGTGGAAAGAAGAGCGAGAGTCGTTATTTTTGAAGATCTGTGTGAGGCAGCAGCAAAGGCGACATACTGAAAAGGTCTGTGTCCTGGCTCTAGAAAAAACAAACTTGGCCACTTTTCCTTATGCAGCGAAGGTATCATAGCTCTGGATGAAAGGCTTTTCTTCAAGATGTTCCCCCCACCATCGCTGTTCTGAAGTAGGTTCACTGCTGACTGAGAATCCATTGCTCCATAGACCAAAAACTAAAATGAGCACTGCCACACAGCTAGGCAATGTGTGCATATAAAGTCTTTGTATTTCCATCAGTTGGGAAACTTCCTTAGTGCTGGGCTCCTATCAAAATATGCTGGGAGAACTATTCACAACGGCAAAGACTTGGAATCAACCCAAATGCCCATCAGTGATAGACTGGATAAAGCAAATGTAGCACATATACACCATGGAATACTAGGCAGCCATAAAAAAGGATGAGTTCATGTCCTTTGCAGGGACATGGATGAAGCTGGAAACCATCATTCTTAGCAAACTAACACAGGAACAGAAAACCAAACACCATATGTTCTCACTCATAAATGGGAGCTGAACAATGAGAGCATATGGACACATGGAGCGGAACATCACACACTGGTACCTATTGAGGGGTGGGGGACTATGGGAGGGAGAGCATTAGGAGAAATACCTAATGTATATGATGGGTTGATGGGTGCAGCAAACCGCCATGGCACGTGTATACCCATGTAACAAACCTGCACATTCTGCACATGTACCCCAGAACTTAAAGTATAATTTAAAAAAAATATGCTGGGCTAAATCTGCTTTCACAAAAGAGCCAGGAAAGGTGTTTTGATCACTTCCTGAGCAAGGACTAGTACAGGATAATTCACTTTTCACGGCCAGAGTGTGGGTCTCAATTTCAAAGACATTTAAGCTAATATAACTTCCCATATCAAAAGAAAACTGCCTTGGATACAAAGTTTTATTTTTGTTTGAAATTAAGCTATCTATAAATAGACTTATGACAATCCCCAAACACTGCACCTCTGTCCAAATTTGATTTGTGAACAAGACAAAAGTAATATTGTGTTTATGGAAATTCTTTTGGAGCTGAATTTACAGAGAACATCTTGTTGAAGGTGCAGACATGGAAAGACGGTGTTTGGAGGTGGCCACCCTGCCATGCCAGGTGTCCAGATGTGTCCAGTTTATTCAAATGAAAATGAGAATGTTGAAGAAGGAGGCTGCAAAAGTTCCTAAGCAAACTGATGCGATGTACCTTGTAAAATGCTTTCAAAAAAGCTTCAAAGGGCAGCTAATAAATGAATCTACTGACAGGGTTTTAATCGCTTCTCCTCTCTCCTAGTAACAGGGATTAAAGGCCACAGGTGGTTCTGGGTTGGAGACAGGACCCAAAAGTAAAAGAAGCACTCAGAGCTGTACTGGACCAATCAGAGCAGTTGCCACTGAGGCACTTACCGTGGCCACTGGGGATTTAGGAGATATGTATCTTACAAGTAACTCAGTTCTGTAAGAGCTAGGAGTTCGCACTGCTTGGACTCTCACGGAGTAAGCCTGTGCAATGCCAGCAGGAATGGAGGAAATGCTTACAGAAAAGAAATGAGTACATTCTCACCTTAGCAGAGTCAATGGGATACAATTCCTGACGGAAGAGCAGTTGCTATTCTAAGAGCTGATTAACAAAAAAACAATACCCCAAAAAACTTGGGAGACAAGGACAGCAGAACACAGGCAGATGGCCTGTGGGAAATTCCCAGGCCTGCCAATGATGCGAGCAGAGGACCTCTTGTGAATGGGCGGGTACAGCTTGTTCTTCTGGGCAAGGCGAACAGTGCAGGACTCTATATGCCAGGGTGGCTGAAGCCCCAGTGTCTAAGAGGCTTGCCCATTTCTCTCTGCCCCTGGCACTGAATGCAAGCTTCCATGGGGGCACCGTGGAAGAGGCCTTGCCTGAGGACAAACACAGCTGTCCCTCCTCTAAAAACCGCACCCTTGGAATTGGACAGGCAGAATAACCCTTTCACTAGCTTGATACTTAGCTTCTTGGGGTTCTGATAGATCCTTCTGAATAACCGAGAAGTTTTGTTTTTATTTTTAATACCTTGGCCTGAGCCCTTTATATGCAGCCATCTTTGACTTACAAAACAAAACAAAAAAATACCAAACTTTGATTCAATTTACAAAGGTTTTTAGGGTGTCTACTATATGTGAGGCAGCACACTAGGGGTTTCGTGGGGAATTTGCAGATGATAAAGTCAGTGTCTCTCCACCCAGGAGCTGATCAAGGAAGGGGGAAGAGGCAAGCAAACTTCATAATACACAGCTGGATGAAATGACAAGAGACTTAGACCAAGTGCTGTAAGAGCCTGGAAGAGGGACGGGCAAATAACACTGGGGCTGGTGGTGGGAAGGCCAGTGACAGCCTCATGGAAGAGGTGGCATTTGACTAGAGATACGACAAATAGAATTAACACAGTAGTCATGAAGGAAGAAAATGTGCCTGAGGACACAGCCAGCACAAACGCAGGGGACTACAAGTGCCTGGCACAGCTGGCATGCAGCGATGGCTGAGGAGCTGCGGGAGCAGCCGGTGGGATCCCTCAGAAGTGAGTGATGACAGCTACATGGCAATTGAGGGGAGACTCTAGCCACAGTGTGATGAATACATCTTCAATGGAGAGGTAGCACCTGTGAGCAGTTAGGGGCTGAGACAATAGCTGAGAACACATGATAAGTTCAGCAACTAGGAGAGTTTCTAGCTAATCAGAAGGAAGAGTTGGAAGCACGCTCTAGAGGGTCATGGAAGAATGAACACAATCCACCAACCGCCTGGAACAGGAGGGAATGAGCAGAGTCCAAGGTCACAGGGTCCTCCCTGGCTGCCTGATGGGGCAGTGGTATTGAGTCATAGAAACAGGGAACAAAAGAAGAGCAAGAGATTATTCTTTGTGGTATTAGCATTAATAGTGGTGTTAGTAGTAGTGGCAGTTTTGTTAGTGGAGCAAAGACAAAAACAGCTCACAGTCTGCCAAATCTGGGAGGCTGATGGGCTCAGTTTTGCTCTGGAGGTGTGTGGGCACCCACAGGCAGATGAATTCTAGGGTAAATCTGGGGTGCGGGCCAGGGCTGGCCATCTAACACTCACAGACATTGACATTTGAGCGACCGCTGAAGCTGGGAGGGCAGGTTAGATTGTGGAAAGGGACAGAGACAGACTATAACTGAGACCAGCCCTAGGCCTCAGACGCATTTTATTTAGTCTACATGGTGCGTTTTGAAATAATTTTAATTACTTCTCAAACATTTAAACACTAGGAAATGTCACATCACATAAAAAGTCAGGTTTTCCAACTTGTCGTGGAAAATGACATATTCAGGAACACTGGGCCCGCACTCCTCTTTCCTAGAAATGGCCTGGAGTTGAGCAGGGGCTGCTACTTTCCATGGGGCATCAGATCACCAGTTGGTCATATGCTCCACCACTCCCTATCGCCTCCCACCTGGCTGGCATCACTCACCAACTTTCATGGCTCCTGACCCCTGGTGTAGAGTGACAAGCAGCCAGGGTGGCAGCTGGAGGAGCTCAAGAAGAGGCCAGAGGATGAATACCATAACACAGAAACCAGGACCCGGAGGAGGAGGGTCCGGGGTGGTGCCAACAGGGTAGAAGATTTGTTTGTTGTGGTGGTGGGTAGGTGGCCCTGCTACCATTACCCGCCTCAGTGACGTGGAGATGAGGAGGTAAGGGAACGCTTAACATTAGTCCCAGGCCTGAAATCTTTCACAGTTCACATTGGTGCAGGTGTGTGGAGTTGGAGGTGAGTAGCTTGCTATCCTAAGGCTGTGCACAGGACTCTCCCTAAACACTCTGTTCCCACTGCTGTGAATGGTGACAGCACAATCCTTTTGCAGAAAACTTCCATTACTTGCTTATGTCCCTAATGGGACCCAAATGGCAGTAAGTTAACAACTGTGCTGCTCAGAGCCATCACTTCCATCCACATCTAAGGTCACACTGAAAACTTGCCTCACCTCAGCTGACCTTCTCCCTGACTGAGATCCAAGAGGGAAAGTCGACCAAAGAGGAAAATAATGTGACTTCATGAAATATTCTGCACACATTTACTAAAGGAAGCAGAATGTTTTCTAGGGCCAAGAAAAGCACTTTACAAGCTGCAGAGAGTGAGTGAGGGGAGCAGGGTGGAAAATCTGGATTCTACCCCAAATGTAAGTCTCAAAGTGACCAGAGAGCAGGGGAAAGAGAAGGGTCAAGAACTCGGGGACTCATTTTGTGTTCCCCCTCCTGCTGAGGTCCTCATTCAGTGGAACTGACCTAGAGGATACTCAAGGAATCAGAGGCACACCTGGCCCTGAAAATGAGACACTTAATAGTTTTCTTTCCCAGACTACAGAGGAGGTGTGACTGCAGGGGAAAGCAAGCAGGTATGCTCCCTCCTGAGGGTAGCTCTAAGGGGACATGGAAGGGATTTGGGCCAGGTTTGTAGAAGAATGTCCTGGGAGGACTCCTGCAAGCCAGGGAAGGCTGAAAGAACTAGTATTTTCTCTGACATGGAGGACTAGTCAGGCTCTGGAGCATGACTACTTGTTTGTATAAATCTTCTACCACTTGCTGTGTGACCTTGGACAAATTTCTTAACTTCTCTGGGCCTTAGATTTCTCAACTCTAAAATGAAGATTTTCCTATATTTCACAAAGTTATGATGAGTCAACAAGAGAATCAACATAAAGTGCCTGGCACAAAGAAAGCTCTCAAGAAATGAGAGTATTAGTGAGTATCTTGTTGCTGTCCTAGGCTGGGCACAGGACTCTCCCTAAACACTCTGTACCCACTGCTGTGAACAGTGACAGCATAATTCTTTTGCAGAAAACGTCCTTTATTTGCTTATGTCCCTAATGGGACCCAAACTTGTAGGTCCATCCTGCTCTACTTAAAGGCAGGGGCATAGATACAAAGCTGCTGAGAGGCTAAACTCTGAGGTCAGCCTTGACCCTGAGGCTCACCTGGCTCTCCCTGATCCTCTATAGCCAGGAAAGAAAGAACAAGATCTCTTTCTGCCTTCACCTTCCTAGGCTCCAGCAGTGCAGTGGGAGGAACAGTCTTTGGAAAACAATTTTTCTTTTTCTTGATTTTTTTTTTTTTTTTGAGACAGGAACTTGCTATGTTGTTCAGGCTGGTCTCAAACTCTTAAGCTCAAGTAATCCTCTTCCCTTGGCCTCCCGAGTAGCTGGGATTATAGGCACATGCCAGCAAACCCTGTTTGGAAAACTTTTCTTTTCTTTTTTTTTTTTTTTTGACAGCAAACCTTTTCTAAGACAATCTTAAAATGAGAATACAAAAAATAGCAGTGCAATGGCACACAATCTCGGCTCACTGCAACCTCCCCCTCCCAGGTTCAAGTGATTCTCTTGCCTCAGCCTCCCGAGTAGCTGGAATTACAGGCATTATGCCCAGTTAATTTTTGTATTTTTAGTAGACACGGGGTTTCACCATGTTGGCCAGGATGGTTTTGAACTCCTGACCTCAAGTGATCTGCCCGCCTCAGCTTCCCAAAGAGCTGCGATTACAGATGTGAGCCACTGCACTCGACCTATAAACAATAGGTTTTAATGTGTAATTGTAGCTACATTAACAACAGAACAGAGATACTAAACGCAGCAAGAGGAGTGCAGTGGAGCGATGTCTTTGCAAATCTGGTGTCAGGTACAGTGCTTATCACATCTTGTGGGCTGTGCTACACATGAGGCAGCTTCAATTTTGAGTTGCTGGATGTTCCAGATTATAGAATTTAAAATAATCCTGTGTCATTATGAGTCTTGAAATTACTGGGCCCAAATTACTTTGAAATTCACTAAAATGTAAATAATGGCTACAAGTATTTTTTTCTTCTTTCAAAATCTGTTTGATTTCATAGCAAGAGAAGAAGTTATATAAATAAAGCAATTAGTCTAATAAGATTTTCTTCCAGGAGCCAGAGAACACTGTCTTTTCTACCTAATGGTTGGATTTGGCTGTTGGGCAAACAAAATGACCTTCTCCTTTCATTCAATTGCAGACCTTAAACAAAGGGCAGAGAGAGAGAGTTAGCAGCGAATACTGGCAAGTTAGAAGGGAAGGAAACCATGCCGCAGAACCTTCCTGCCAATATTCCAGAGCGATGCTCCTAAATGGGGAGAAGGCATTTTATGGCTCTAAAGGGAGTCCTGGGGAGAAAGAGCAGAGAAAGAGCACAGGACACAGAACAGAGTATGGTTCACAACCATGACGCCCAATGTTGCCATGGGCGTAGAGCCTAATGGCCGCCTGGGGCTGATGAGAAGCATGCCATGCATGTGTGTTGCAGGCACGTGTCCATATGAAGGATGCTACTGGCGCATGCAGAGTCTGATCCAGTTACGAAGACCAATCTTCTCCTTTCATACCCCTCCTGCCAGCTGTTGGGAAGACACCCTTTGCTAGCACAAAGCTCCAGCTCAAAGCAGTGGTCATGCAGGGATGTGGCTGCACAGGACGGGAGAGACACCAGGCTTGGACCTGGCATTGACAGGAGAAGGCAGAGCAGACATTTAAACGTAAGATGGCACTGATGACAGTCCACTGGGAGTGGGAGTGGGATGGGGCTTGGTAGGGTGAAAAGGACAGACAATAGATTTCCAGAATCACTCTGGGGAAACAAACTGTAATCTTCCCAAGTCCAGGTTCTTATACAGAATCGTGCTACTATGGAACACTGGACAAGCCAAGAGAAGGTGAGGTGCTCTAGTCTGCTCAGATCGGATCTGGATGGAACGTGTTGGGAGGGGCTGGAACTAGCAACCTGCACACCGGTTTGAGAAGGTGGCAGCTGCAGGAGTAGAGAGAGTAGAGGATGATACAGTTTGATACAAGTCACAGCTTAAGAGGTGGTAGCCATTACTACTGTATATGTATGCTGCATACTCTTTTGTTGCACTAGGTATTAAGTGTTCCAAATTCATTGTATATAATCCTTATGGCAACTGTGGTTATTATTCCCATTTTAAAGATCAGGAAACTGAGAGGCAGACCCACCTGTCACCTGCCACACAGTTTGGGATGCTAGAGTCAGAATTTGAACTCAGGTCTCTGCTCTCAGTCACTATGCTAGATCTCCTCTTGAGGCTACCAATCTTCTTATTTGGACTCTGGGTTAAGATACTTGGACTGACAGGTGAGGAGAATACACTACACAGTTTGCTTTATTTTCTCCTATTAAACGATACTCAGGACTTCACCTGATGAGAATTCACAGCACTCTGTGTTTCCTTATGTTGTACTTCCTTGCTGGCTCATGTGCCATTCTCTTTCTTCTGATTCTATGGAGGGAGAAGGGCTGAGAAGTACACACAGTGCAGGTGCTAAGAGAAGGGAGAGAAAAGTAACAGGCCTGGAAAAAATCGGAGGCATTCTTCAGCCTGACCAGCTGGTTTTATTTCAAACTACTGAGAGTCTTTATGCTGGAGAAGAAAAGATAGAAGGAAACTTAATATTTTCAAATACTTGAAGAGCTGTCAGCCAGAAGAGGGATTAGACGAGAAATAAGTTCAGGGAGAAGTTCGTTCAGGGAGTGGAAGTTAAACGAAGCATATTTAAGTATATTACAAGAAAAATTAGAACGTATAATGTGGTTGTAATACTCAATACGATTAAGTGATGAGAGGGCTTCCTGGCAGGAACAGGAGTGTCACTGAAAACACCTGAAGCAGAGCCGGCCTGGCCTGTCCAGCGTCAGGTGGGTGGCCACACCAGCAGCCTCTACAGTCTGTGCCCATGTCAAGGGACTCTTTTCTTTCTTCTCTTTTTGCATTTATCACTAAAAACTCTGGGTGGAAAAAAAAAAGCTGGCATTTTGAAGACTGTGTATTTCTCTCAGCTACAGATGCTCTGTTTTCCTTGAGTCTGAGATGGGCTTTTCTCTAGAAAAAAATTAAGTGAAATAAACTTGCTTAAGCTGATCTCCCTGAGCCAGTGATGGAGGAAGCGGGCATGTGGGTGTCTTTGAGAAGGCTGGTGGGTCGGTGCCTTATCTGGCAGGTTATAACTGACCAGCATCAGAATATTCTGTAAGATATCTCCAGAGACACACTACACAGTGTACCTTATTTTCACCTAATGAAACTCATGATGGTAAATGCCCTGTACCATTCCTGTAGCGGGACAGGGACAGTGCTCAAATCTGTGGTGGGTTTGCTGGCTGTGTTTTTCATGCTGTCTGTGACTGGAATTCAGCAGCCTTTCACGAGCACATACTCAATTCCTTTCCAAGGCTCCCAACGCCCCGCCTTTCCTGTGTTTTATGATCACTCTTGCTTCCCTGTATCTTCACTCAGGTCATGGGACACTGTTGGTTAAACGTAGGTAAAGGTTAGAGGTGAGTCTCAGAGATGGAAACCCAAGGGCATGCAGCCGCGCCAATGCCTGTTGTTAGACAACATGCCTTTATTCCTGAAAAACCAGTCTCGAGCAGCTCTGACTGACAGGACGGACTTCACTGCTCTCCAATGACTTCCCAGGGTTAAGAAAAAGCTGCTGCTACTCGACATGCCCAAGCTATACTATTTTTTCCAGGTATGATTCCCCAAGTGTAGCTACTGAAGACGAGTGAGTGCTAAATAAAGATTCTTTAGTGGGGACTATACAATGTCCTTTATTCTCCTCTGATGAAACTGAGGCCAGTACCCTTCTCTCTTTTTTTTTTTTGAGATGGAGTCTTCCTCTGTCACCAGGCTGGAGTGCAGTGGCGTGATCTTGGCTCACTGCAACCTCCGCCTCCCGGGTTCAAGTGATTCTCCTGCCTCAGCCTGCCGAGTAGCTGGGACTACAGGCGCGTGCAACCACACCCAGCTAATTTTTGTATTTTTAGTAGAGACAGGGTTTCACTGTGTTGGCCAGGACAGTCTCCATCTCTTGACCTCATGATCCACCAGCCTTGGCCTCCCAAAGTGCTAGGATTACCGGTGTGAGCCACATCACCCAGCCACCCTTCTTTATCCTGGATATGCATTATCTTTGGCATCCAAACCAAATCTAATGATCAACGGCCCAAAATGATTGATCTTTGATAGCTGGCAAGGACAAACAAAAACAACAAAGTCAACTACTTCTGTTAACAGTTTTCCTAACTTGAAACAAAAAGCTTTTCTGACCCACAGACACTAGCTAACAAATCTCCACATAGGAGGTTTCCATGGCCATTTTACAAAAGCTTTGACATCTTTATCTTCCTGGCAGAGATGGAGATCAATGAGACACGTAGCATGAGTACTCTTAAAAAGTAAAGAAAAAAAAAAAAAAAACCTTCACACTGCTGTTTACAAATAAAATGTTAGGACCTCCAACCTTAGGAAACTTACAATCTAATGAGGGAAAAAGAAGTAGAGAACAAGAACTTTAATAAAAATTATATGATTTTAAAAGACCCAAATACAAAATCTCTGGGAAGAGCAGTGGTTTTCTGTTTCCTGCAGACGCCAGCCTTGATCTGTGAGCAAATGGTTCATTTTCTGAAAGGTGTTAACCTCACTAGGGGTTTCTAACAGGTCTGTGGGGCAGCTTCCTGTCCTCATGCAGGCATTCCAGCCTTGGCAACAGACTGCGGGCTGCATGTTAACCACTCCTCTTACTAAAGGATGTTTTGATAACTTTTTTTTGGATTTCCCCATAACAGTGTTTGAAAAATCAGCCCTAATGATCTGGGTTGGATCCTCTGTGTTACTCAGGTCCCATTTTTCCCTCCTCTTCCCCAGCCTTCTCCTGGCTGCCCACCTTTGGTGGCTTCCTTGAGCATTCCAGCCTCTCCCAGGAGGGGAGTAGGGAAATGGAGAGGAAGACAGTCAATGCTCCTGGAATTCACTACCTGGTGACAGACGTGGGACAACACTCAGGGCTAAAGGAGGGTCCCCGAATTCACTTTGGTTCTCCCTCCTTTGTCATAGAGGCAAGTAGGATTCCTGCAGACAATGCTTGGATGATGGAATCTGAGAGGCTGGATGACAGAGAAACCCACACGCATATACACTTTAATTTCTACAAAGCTTAGGAACAAAAGCACTTTATAATCTCCTTCTGATGCCAAGTTTACAGTGCTTCCAGAGTCGACAAAGGTGACTTGGGAGAACGCACCCAGCTCCTTTCAGCACTTATTTACCCCAGCCACCTGTGTGAGCTCAAAGACAAGTCTGCCGACTTCACCTGAATAGACCCTGAGCCACGTGATTTCTCGCTGGAGATGATTAGCAAAGGAGCACTAACCTCCGAGACAAGGCATCAGCTTAGCTTCCTCAGCTCTGGATTTGCCTGGGACTGCCCCAAGCCTTTCTGGACCTAGACGAGGGCAAAACTTAGTGGAACCTCAGAAGCCCTAAGCAAACAATAGACAATAGACTTTCTTTTGTCTCACTGTTATCAGCATTTTGGGATAATTTAGTGCCAGCCTAAGATACCTGATGACATGGTGACACTAGAAAAAAGGTAGTATATATTCCCAAACCAAGTAAAAAAAAAAAAATAAGAAATAACAGCTGGAATGCCTTTTATTTTTTCTTTACACAAATGTGTGTGTTGTCATAGGCCTTTCTCGTGTTAACTTCTGAGGATCCTGCCAGTCTGAATACTCCATTCTCTGCGAGTCGCAGGTGAGGCTGCTTTTAGGGCACACACATGTTAAGTATTGAACAGGAACATCTGAAGCAGAGATGAGACAGCCAGAAACGGAAGTAAGAAAAATGGTCTTTCCAGTGTGCTTATTTGGGTGCACATAAAGTTACTGTTAGATGTGAGATTACTGGTTAATGATTTGGGAATTTCTTTTCAAGTAGAATTCCTGGGCTAAACACTGGTGTGTGCGCTCTACCCCCACATCCACTGATTCTGAGTGCCATGGGAAATGTTCTCACAAGTAAGTCCTTTGTCCACTACCCACGTCTATGTGAAATGTTTGAACAGCTATACACAAAGAACTCACAAGCCCACAACCTTGGGGGTGTTGTGGGTAGAGAGGGCAGTGGTAAAGGTGACGACAGGGAGGGCCCTTGGGGACAGTAATGTTAGATTAGGGGTCAGAAAATGCTGGAGCCTGCCTTGCCAATCACATACTTTTAGAGGAATGCTGGACAGGACACACCCTCCCCAACCCTGCATGTAGGCACTCGCTGACATCATGCTGGATGAAGCCTTGAGGTCTTTAACGTTTGTATCACTGTGGTATGTAACGTAAACAGGTGTCTGAACAGTTTCCCCAGATACAGAATAATAATAATACCTTCCATTTAAAAAGGTCACAGGGAATTCAACAAGCTTTCTCTATTATTTTTATTTTTTTTGAGACGGAGTTTCGCTCTTGTTACCCAGGCTGGAGTGCAATGGCGCGATCTCGGCTCACCGCAACCTCCGCCTCCTGGGCTTGGCAATTCTCCTGCCTCAACCTCCTGAGTAGCTAGGATTACAGGCACGTGCCACCATGCCCAGCCAATTTTTTGTATTTTTAGTAGAGACGGGGTTTCACCATGTTGACCAGGATGGTCTCGATCTCTTGACCTCGTGATCCACCCGCCACGGCCTCCCAAAGTGCTGGGATTACAGGCTTGAGCCACCGCGCCCGGCCTAGCTTTCTCTATTAAAGGAAAAAAAAAAAGGCAGACAAAATATCCAGTAGACACCAACTGTAGGAACAATTCAGAACATACAGTCCCAAAAAGAGATCATCAGAAAATCTTGATCTCAGGAAGCCATAGAAAGATGGCCCCCACACTAAGCTAGTAGAGAGAGGCATTGAGAAGGGCTGGCTTGGAGATCTGAACTCTTACTGCCTCTCCGTGGGAAAGGGCAGATCCAGCTGGGTGGGAAAGGATCTCCCAGAGCCCCAAGGAGCAGCATGGGGCAAAGTCCAACAATGAGGGTTCTCTCCTTCCTGGGTCTCTTTTCTGTTAAAAATGCTTCTTTGGGGTACCCTTTGTTACTACCCTGGGGGTTGAAGGATACTTCTTGAGAAGGCATAAAAACTCTTCAGTGGCACTCAAGAAATGAGTTGTGCTAAAACCACTGGTTAATTTTGTCTGTGGCAAAAAAAATCATCACGGTGACACAGACTCCTGGGCCAGGAACCTGAGACTGTCACTTGGATTTAAGAGATGTGGCCGGATCCACAGGCAAGAGCTTGTATGTGGCTCACATCATTTGCTCTTTCTGTATATTTGTGTTGTAAACTATTTCCCTTCATTTGTGAAGATGGAGATCACTTTTTCTATACAGGCAAGAAATATTTCTTCATACACACACGCTGAGCTTGTTTGTATAAGATATTCGTGCCGGGCGCGGTGGCTCACGCCTGTAATCCCAGTGCTGTGGGAGGCCGAGGCGGGCGGATCACGAGGTCAAGAGATCGAGACCATCCTGGTCAACATGGTGAAGCCCCGTCTCTACTAAAAATACAAAAAATTAGCTGGGCATGGTGGCGCGTGCCTGTAATCCCAGCTACTCAGGAGGCTGAGGCAGGAGAATTGCCTGAACCCAGGAGGCGGAGGTTGCGGTGAGCCGAGATCGCGCCATTGCACTCCAGTCTGGGTAACAAGAGCGAAACTCCGTCTCAAAAAAAAAAAAAAAAAAAAGATATTCATTTATACGGTGGGTTTAAAAACTTTTCCATTGTGGACATTTTAGACAACAGTAATACAGACCCTCATTTACTCAACACACAGCCTTGATGGTTACCGACACACACCCAATCTTGTTTCATCTGTTCCTCACCACAACTCCTGGATTATTTTGAAAGAAATCCCAGAAATCATTTCATCAGTAAATACTTCAGTCTATTCATCCACTCTTTATACAATAGCCAGGGTGATCTTTTACACATGAAGTAGTGATTGTATCACTCATGCTTGCTTGGAATTCTTCAAAGACTTACGTTGGCACGTTGGATAGTCCAGAGTCCTGCGTGTGGCCAAGGACGTTCTTCGGGCTCTCACTGTTTCCTCAGCCTCCTCCCCTGCCGTTCCCCTCGCCCCACCCCTTTGCTTACTACACTCCAGCCAGCCTGCCATTGAGCTACTCAAATGCACTGCTCCCTTCTGAAGACCTTTGCACACTTTCAAGCCTAATTTCTCTCCAGCCCTTATTAAATGTCATCTCCTCCAGAAGGCCTCCTTTGGTGGCCCAGATCACGTTAGATATGCCTGCTAAATGCTTTCAAAAACCTTGGATTTTAATTTTTCTCATTAAATTGTAAATACATAGTTAATGTATAACTGTTCTTTAAAGTTTCTTTCTCCTTCCCCACCCCAATGGACTGAAAATTCCACAAGAGCAGGATCGTGTTTTCATTGCTCATCACTGGATCCCTGGCACCTCGCACAGAATCTGAGCATTGCAGGACCCCTGCCTGCTATGCACGTATGCGCTGATGTAAGCCTATTACATAAACAAACAGGTCAATATCTATTTGGCCATTTATACCCCATCTACGTGTCTTTGCTCAAGATTTAAAAGCTCCTGGAAAAACAAGAATACAATTTCCTTAGGAATAAATACCTACAACAGCCTTGTGTAAAATTAAGTACTTAATAACCTTGATGATATTGTTGAATTGTTCAAGGAGAAGATGAGGATAATGACAACTCTAAGCGTGTTGTGAAATTACTCATCAAAAGTTAGCAATACTAATCACTTATTCTCGTATTGTGCATTCCACTTGGAAAACGCTTTCATGTATATTGCCTTATTTGAAGTGGGTACTGTAGGTGTTTTTATCACACCTTTACAGACTGAAAACCAGTGGCAGAAGTCAAATGAGGTCTAGGGTGTGTTCTTTCCATTCTAATATGTAAAGTCCCTTCAGCTCTCTGGGCCTCAGTTTCCTATCTGTAAACCAGAGATTTGGACAAAATATTGTTAAACTATTTCCAGCTCTACAATCCCGTGTTTATGCTTCTCATGGTCACAAAGCTCTATAAAATTAAGGGCAAAGACAAATAATTACAGTTCAAAACTTAGCACTCATGATTTCTCTACTGTTTTTAGAACGATGCAAAACACCATCCAATGGATTCAACTGTTCACATTAGGAACTCTTGAAGTCACCAAGCTCCCAGAATGCCTCATCTTAGGTGGTCACAGAATTCTGGAAGAAGGTGTCAAGTCAATATTGGTAAAGAACACGGTATACCTTGATCTGGCCCTGTGCAACCAAATGAATGCTTATTCAGAGTGCATGTGCCACATCTTATTTATCTATTCATCTGTTGAGGGACACTTGGGTTGCTTCCACTTTTGAGCTATTGTAAGTAATGCTGCTATGAACATGGGTGTCCAAATATCTATTAGCGTTCCCACTTTCAATTCTTTTGGGCAAATTTCTGGAAGTAGAAGTGCTAGATCATATGGTAATTCTGTTTAATTTTTTGAAGAACCTCCCACCATACCATTATCCACACCATTTTCATCCTCATCAACAGTGCACAAAGACCCCAACTGATTTAAGTAACATGTCAAATGGCCTTTGATGAGTCATAATTTCTCAGTGCCTCATGGTTTCCTCATCTATAAAATGAGGGGGTTGGAACGGACAATCTCTAAGTTTTCTTCCGGCAGTAAAATAACTATATCGGCCTAATTAAATCAAATTGCAATTAGAGCCAGAAAGCAGCCTGAGTGGTTTGCATAGCACACCTTGCTCTCTTGAACCCTCCTTCCTGATATGACAAAGTAACACTTTTTTGGAGATAAGGGCAGAGTCTAAGAAAATCATTTCATGTATGCAGCTCGTGGCGGTTAACAGTACAGGACACTTCCTGGGCACGCACCCTGTGCCAAACACTGCTTCAGGCACCCATACATGTTATCTTGTGCCAACCACACAGTAGCCCTGTAGGTTGGATACCCTACCTGCTGAGGCATGCAAGTATTATGCCATTTGCCCAAGGAAATGGAGAGAAAACTGAGGCATGCAAGAATTATGCCATTTGCCTAAGGTCACAGAGCCTATAGTCAAAGAGCCAAGATCTGCCTCAAACAGCTCTGCTCTGGAGGCAGGTTCTTAACCAACCCCATTCTGATGCCTTTCCCTCCTCAGTGTCTCTCCCCAAGTCTTGAGTGCTCTGAACACTTCTTTCTTCTCTTTGATCACATTTCTATTTAAATGTGTTAGTCCCCTGTAAAGCCTAGCTGAATGTTCTCATCTATACCACTTAAGCTTCTTGTTTTTAGGCATAGAGAGTAAAATGTGCAAAAAAAAAAAAAAAAAAAAATCCCCAGAAATCCTCTTAGTGAATTTTTTTAAGTAATTTTATCTGACAACATCCAAGTGTTTTTCAGAAAATTACATTGAAGGTATATGCCTTGAAGGAGGAAGAAACAGAATGCTTATTATGTGACCAGGAAGTTTACCTATGTTATTTCACGTAATCCAAATAATCACCCTGTGGTATGGATTTTACTACCTGTATTTTACAAGCAAGGACGTTGAGATTCAGAGAGGCATAGAGGCTCACCAAGGTCACTCAACTGGAAGGTAACAGGGCTGGGAGGCAGGCCTGGCACTGTGAGCCCAGAGCCCCTGCTCCTTCCTATGTGGGAGACACCCAGAGAGAGCGTCGAGTGTCATTCAGGAAAATGAGTGCTAGACACAAGGTATGTAACAATCGCAGCTGCTGCCTTCATCCAGCAGAGCAGCTGGCATGAGAATGGAGCTGAAATAAAGAGAAGTGAAAGGACTCGTAGCTTCCCAAAAGTGAGCCTGCAAGGAGAGAACAACTCAGTCTCCACTGGATGCGAGTCTCCTTAGGCACCAGAGGCTGTTTCGTCTCCGAGGAAAGACCATGGAGGTGATTACTGGACAATATATGTGCTTGTTACAAAAAATATTCATATTTACATAAAAGATATAGATTGAAGTAACTGAGCTTATCTGGTTAAAAAGAAACAGTCTTAAACATTCCATATGAATCTTAACCTTGCTAGTACTTGTCCTAGGTTCTAGGATAAAGGGATGATACCTAGTTTCAGATTTAGTTGGAAAGAACTCTCTGAAGAGGACTCTGAAACACTAGAATGAGGCTGAAAACTTCTAAAAATGTAAAGACAAAGAATAAGGAATGTCCAACTCAAAAGGTGATGTGACCTCTTAAGAGTCCTACTAGACCTAGATTCAAAAGGTATAGGGTATTTATCAGAGAAACACTGATCTGGATTGCTAATCCAGCATTTATATTAGAGAATATAAAAATTTCCTGAGGCGTGAATTGACTTTTATTTCCTACTCTTCATGATATCAAGCCTAGTGACCTTTATACACCAATGCTGACCACAGGCATTGCTTTATGGCTTGAAATAGTATTTTCATTTCAAGCCATAAAGAATTACAAACTCTGGGGTCCTTCCTCTAAATATTAAAACTACTAAATCAGGTACAGTAATTGAATTAAATATGTGCAGCATGGAAAACCATTAGTATGATGAAGGTTGGCATGCTGTGGGAATCTCAAAATGCCAGGTTCTGGGCTGTGGAAGTAGGAAGGTGATCATGCAAAGTCCGCTTCCATCTGCAGCACGGTGAGGCTGTGTTATCGCGGTTTATGTTATCAAAATTGGCTGCAGCCAACCTAGGTGAGTACATTTCCCTTCAGGAAGTTAAGAAACTTCATGGCACAAATCCATGAAGACAAGTCCTTCTCTATGACTCTTTTTTTTTTCCATAAAATTATAAAAGCCCATAGTTATGATTTCCTCGATCTAAAATTTCTACTAATGTAACAAATGAGCTGTTCTTACAAAAACATGTGAGAGAGGAGATATTTGGTAGAATCCCAAAGTACTGTGCTTTTATTTCTGTGAGATTAATTCAATTTCAGGAGGGTGCTGGCACCTCAGCTTGAGAATCGTGTTATGAGTTATGATTCACTTTGGTAATGTTTGCCTCAGAAGGATTTCTGTGATTATTTCCCTTTTAGTATTGTGGAGGATTCTCAGGGACAGTCAAGCCTTCAGCCCCAGTGTACAGTGACCCACATACAAAATGTCCTTGCAATGGCACTGATTATAGGACTAGAGGTTTCTAAAGACAAACAAGTCTTTCAACAAGATAGCAAATATTTCTCATATTTAGCTTTTGTCTAAAATTACTGGAAGGGTGTAACTCAAGGATAGTGATTCTTATGCCATAGATACTATCCAACAGAATATAGATTGTTCTGATTTCTCCCTCCTCGAAAAATGGATCTATTATTTGTCTTTGTATCTCCTCTGCATATAGTAGGTGAAAATACGTTATTTTGGAACTCAACTAATGTGGTTACAGAACTGACCCAAATTACATGTACTTTATTTTCAACATAAAGGCGTCCAACCCATATTTTTTCCTCAATTCAAAAGCAGGCATCCGGCACAGTGCCTTGAGTGCACACACAGAAAGACTTTCTCAACATGACCCATTACAACATTGCTGGGCAGCCTGGGCGTGGCACCTGGCTTGCATAAGGATGACATGGAGGCAGAAGAGATCTGCAGAGGTTTGGAAAACCTCCTTTCTCCTCTCCCAGCCCTAAGAGAAAGGCCCCTTCATCCTGCTCCTTGGACAGGCCAACAGAAACACAATTGATATAATAACAGGCTGGATTCACTTGACCCAAAACTCTGGTGTAGCCTGACTGTATGCAGGGGAAACATCACCTCCCTTCAGCTAAAGTGACGAAGTGCTAGAAATACTTGTTATACGGCAAACAAAGTTATCGAGGGCTATCGAAATTGGCCCCAAAATAACTATTGCATAAGACAGGGTCTATTGCATAAGAGAGAGTAACAGCTTGAGAAAACTCCAGTTCTTTGATTCTTTAGATTAGAAGACAAATTTTAGTTAGAGCTGGTGGTTTACTGCTAGGAAGTATTGAAAAGACACAAGAGGCACATAGATCAAGCTGGTTTGCAATAGATCAGAAGCTGGCTGGGTAAGCCAAACTTACAGATTTCAGGATCCCTGTGGCATCTTCATGGAGCCAGGTAGGGTAGACCACCTCGTCATTCAGTATGGCCTCAAAGAGGTCATCTTCGTTCTCTGCCTCAAAGGGCGCATGACCACAGAGCATCTCGTAGAGCAACACGCCCATTGCCCACCAGTCTACTGCAGGCCCGTACAGCATTTCCTGGAGGATCTGTGCAAAGGGGGCAGCGTGAGAAGGTGCTTCATACACTGGATTAACAAATATGTTCTTCATAACTAGGGAAATTGTGCATTAGGAAATATCAGATTTTTTTTTAAAAGTCTCCTGTGCTGGCACGCATATTTCATTCCATTTTGACAGACTGGTCTGTTTTCCCTGAGGTCAACTCAGAGATGCTTTCTCATCTAAGTGAGCAAGCATTTATGGCCTGATTGGGTCACAGTGATGGGCTTGTGTAGATCTCAGACAGAAGGGTTCTGGAAATATACGTGTGGAAAAAAAAAGGAGACTGGGTTCACTCACTTATATGGGAAGATTTCAAGGATTCAAGAGCCTTTCTTTAGTTCTGCTAAATGATGCTGGAATTAAATCACTAAGTAGAGACAAAGAGGAAAATAAATAGCCATGAATGGCACATACTTTGTCTTCATTTAGGGCTAAAGCCCAAAGCAACTGCAAAGTTTACAAAAACATTTTTTTTAACTCAAATTCTTATTAGAGGAACTTAGGCCATTTTCAGCCATCATTCACCCAGTGAACCATAAATGAGACTGGAGGTGTCGGCTTTCAACGCTGCCACAAAGCTGCAGCACATAAAAGCAGCCAGTGGCATTTCTGGTCAGAGTTACTGGAGAGCTCAGATTTCAGAGCTGTATCAAGCAGCTGCACTCACCTCTGGAGCAATATAGTCTGGCGTGCCACAGAATGTGGCCGTGGTGACACCATTGCAAATCCCCTCCTTGCACATTCCAAAGTCTGCCAGTTTACAGTGACCCTCATGGTCCAACAGGACGTTGTCCAGTTTCAGATCTCTGAAAGATACAAAGAGTAGCAAGAGATAGGGCAGCCAGACCCCAAACCACCCACCTCTCAGGATGGGCACTCAGACCACAGTGGCCACGTGCAGCCATGTGAGCTTCCTGCACACACTTCAAAAGGAACAAACTTCTCTGTGCTATCTGGATGAATTTAGATCAAGTCTCAGAACTCGCCTCATGGCACCAAGATGATGGGTCCACAAGAATGGGCTAACCACAGGAAACTGAAGGCTGGCCTTTAAAAACTGAGAGCAGAATATGGCTTTTCTGGGCTTTCCACTGACCTTGTACTCAGGCTCTCCCCCATCCTCCACTCTAGGACTCATCTCTACCCATTAGAGTCAGAGTGAACACCCATAGGGGAGGTGGCCACTGTGTGCGGGTGGTGGTGAATGGCACCAGGAGCACAGCTAATCTTCGTCTGCAAGGGACTCACAGTATAATGGGAGACAAATATATGCTAGGCTAGAAGCTCCATGATGACAGGGATTGTGTTTATGCGGTTCACCATTATTCCTGGCATAGTGTACTTAAGAAATACTTGTCAGCTGGGTGCCCGAAATCCCAACACTTTGGGAGGCTGAGGCAGGCAGACTGCCCGAGCTCAGGAGTTTGAGACTAGCCTGGGCAACATGGTGAAATCCCATCTCTACAGAAAATACAAAACAAAAACTAGTAGGGCATGTAGTCCCACCTACTTGGGAGGCTGAAGTGGGAGGATCGCTTGAGCCCAGGAGTTTGAGGCTACAGTGAGCTGAGAGTGCACCGCTGCACTCCAGCCCGGGTGACAGGGTGAGACCCTGTCTCAAAAAACAAAAGAGAAGAAAGAAATAATTGGGTTTTTTTGTTTGTTTGTTGTGTGTGTGTGTAAAACAAATAGATATATATTTTATATATAGACAGATACACACACATTTATGGACAGGATAGACAGGGAGGGGAAACACACCAATTGCTGTACGGTCCTCATGGCGCGATGAAGGTATGAACCAAGTGCTATGGCAGAAACATAAGACAGAACAATTCCTTCCAGTGGGAGGAGAGAGAGATGGCCTCACAGCAGAAGCAGAAATTGAGCTGGGTCGGAAAGCATGAGTCAGAGTCTCCTAAGCAGGGAAGGGGGAGTGGGAAGGCCGCCATGAGCAGGCGGAAGGAGCAGGGGCACAGCAGCAAGCCCAGTGGTGTGGTTGTGCAGGTGGGCTCAGAGAACCCTCGGTATGGTGGAGGAGGCTGAGGGGCAGGCAGCAGAGGACACAGGATCACTGGGGCCATGAAAAAATCTCAGGGCTACAGAGGAAAGTTAAGTCCTTCAAACCATGAAGGATCCTGAGTGCCACACTATGGAATTTTGATTTTTAGATATCAGGCAAAAGGAACTTACTGACTCTCCCTAATTAAGGGAGTAACAGATTCCTGGCTGGACAACAAAAGATCACTGTGGGGAGGCTGAAACTGTCCAGGGAAGAGATGTTAAGACCTGAACCAAGAAGGTGATGAATGGAATGGAAAATAAAGAGTCAGTTAGGGGAAAGGATGAAGGGCTTCAGTGAAAGCAAAATCAGTAATAAGGCTTGATAACCACTTAGAAATGGACAGAGAGAAGCAGCAGAAATGATGGCTCCTGGGTTTCTGTCTGAAATCCAGTAGGTTTACGGAGATGTTAATCAGGAAAAGGAAATCCAGAGTGAGAACAGGGTTTGTTTGTGGGTACCCTAGGTGCACAAGAAGCCTAGTAGATTATGGAGACTCCAGGCCAAAGCATTTTCTATCCCTTCTCCAATCCCTAAGAGCAAATTCAAGCGAAGGGAGTGAATATTCAGCAGTAGGATTGTTTGGTAAAGCGTCCTCAAGGTCGGTCAGGAACGTGGCTGTGTACTGATAAAGCTGTCTGTAAATAAAAGGCAGTGCTCTCCTACAACAGCCTTCTTCCCAGCATAAGCACTTGGTTCTCCTGTCGCCACCCATAGCCCAGGGCACTGTTATAGAGGGAGGGTGGCATTGCCAGCCTCACAGGCACAGTCTAGACGGGACAGAGCTGCAGCTTGACCTTTTGGGTGAGATATTTACACTTTGATTTTTAAAGGAACAATATACTCAGAGGCAACCCACATGGGGCTGATCAGTGATGAAGAGGCTGCAGGTCATGCGGGGGATGCTAGGTGGCCTGGAGCTTTGTGGTTAACTGCTATCATGGGAGGCTGCCATGGCTTTGGGCCGCCTGGAGCTCCAACCCCCCTCCCCCCCTTGCTGTGGCATCTTCACAGTAGCTGCAGCTGACTGCTCTTTCTGGAATGTCACATTCACTATGGGTTGTGTCAGGGTTCTATTTTCCTATTTTCCTGCTTCAGTGTGAGAATCAAGGTCTGTTGGCCTGCATGGCCCAGGGAAAAAGGCTGGTCTCTGTCCAGCCTGGATCACATCGCTGGCTTAGAGGTCGGTGATGACAGAATTGGCGTGACTGGTTTCTACACCATGTCCTGTGAGTTGATACGGCCTGGCCATGCAGGTCTTACAAAGAGTGGCCACTAGAAAATGCCAGGAATAGAAACCAAGTCCAGTATTTCAGGAATCCCCAGTAAGCGTGGTTAAAGCAGCAAAGCTTTCATGGCACAGATCAATGGAACACAGAACAGACTTCTCTGCTCTGGGCAGCAGCTTCCCCGCGTGTCAGGGGCATAAGGCGAAGGCATGCTGAGTACCTGTGCATCCACTTCAGTGAAGCAAGCTTTCTGTGTCTCTAACCCAAACCCAACCCTGACTCCAAATCAGCCCTCCTCTACGCAGAATCCCACATCCCATATAAGTGACAGTTTTCAGTGGGCTGATGTGTGGAAGCTGCTTCCTCCCCTGGGCCCACCACACACCCACAGTATGAGCACAGCCAATTTAACCTACAGGAGGCTGTAATCGTGGCAGCATGGGTCGGGAGCAGGGGTGAGGATAATCCTGTCCAGTGAGCGAGGCCACCACTCTCAGTTCTTCTTCTACACATTTTTCTGACTTGGGAAGTGTTGTAAGGCCTGGCTGCCTGGCTCCTCTGGGACCGCGGCATACAGTAGCGAGGTGCCTGGCTGAGGTTAGATACACTAGTCTGCAGCCCCAGGAGACAACACGGCCCAGGGGACAAGGCCTGTGAGCCCAGCTTTATCAACACTGTGTCCTAGCCTGACAGGCCAGGCCTGTGTGGACCTGAGCCCAGAATACTCTCACTCACATTTCCAAACAAGGTCACTGAGTTTCTGAATTTTCCTGAAGCCATTATGCCTGCTGAGGTCTTGGAAAGGATCTTCTTGGGCAACAGAAACAAGTGCTAACAGAAACCCACAACGGTCCAATAGTTGATCCACAATTGCTTAAGAGCTTGTGACTAATGTCCCAGGTAAGAGGCCTGACTGCTTATTACTCAGCTGCTATCATGGGCAGCAGGAATCGTGCGGGGAGAGAAAGTTCTGGGCCATCAGTTTTGTCAGTCAATTATGACAATCAGCTCTGCACGGGGAAGACTTGGAATGCAGCTCTCAGAAGACACAACTGGGCAACACAAGGATGTGACTCATCCTGGTCACAGGATGCCCAAGGCCACAAACGCAGGTTATATACCTTAATCCTGATTTCAATCTAATTTTAGGCATTCTCAGAACTGTATGAGCTGTAAAGGAAACACCACGGCTGTTCTCACACCAGGTGCTATTAACAAGACAGATCATGCAAATTGGGATCCCAAGAGGGTTCAATTACGAATATAACGTAATTCCAGGCTACTGGTTCTGCCCTCAGCCCAAGTATCTCATATCTTCTCTATGAAGTCTGTCCTGATGTCCCCAGACAGTCATAGCAATATCAACTTTGCTCCTAGGGTGCCCGAGTTTATACTTCTATGATAGCACACCCTGCACTGTATTCCCGAAGGCTCTGTGCACCTGTCTTCCTTCTTAGCAGCTCCAGCATGGACCTCGCAGGAGGTGCTGACCAAAAAGAAAACAGAAGCATTTCAAATGGACCCCAGTGGAGCTGCCCTGGCCATCTTGGAGCCTGTCTTATTTTTAGGGGACAAATGAACACTCCATAAACTTTGCTCCAAAGTACTTAAACATAAAAAGCTACATGTTTTACCCGTTAGACACAGACTCCAGAGGGAAAAGAAGAAATCTGAAATCAACATTTAAATTCTTCCCTTTGGTGAAGCCGGAGAAAGGAAAGTGGTTTAGAAGGGGCAATTATTAAACAACGAGGACCAAGAAGAACACTTACCCTTGTGCTGGCCTGCATCCAAACGCAAGAGCTGCACATGGAGAGGGTGACTCAAACAAACCCAAAAATTACAGAGCCATTTACAGTCATGGTCAGCTTCCACTCTAAAGGGAAATCATGCCTTTTTTTTAAAAAAGCAAAGCAAGTCACCCGAAGCCTCCTGACTTTAGTTTGAAATATGCAGAGGTCAGTTTTTGGCTTAGGAGTGCCTCTGCTTCCTATGCCAACATATAACTCAGCAGCTAAACTTAACAAGACTATACAATGAAAATTACAAGTTCATACAGGGCAGAAGCTCAAATCTTAAAAGGCCAAAAACACAATTACCAGCTCGCCATTCATTAGCTCATGGCGCACTGGTATTTAATAGGTACAGCTTTTGTCATGCAAGCATAGAAGGGTAGAAAGTTATTTTATCCTCTGTGCTTGCCTGAAAGCTACATTGTTCTTGCTGGGTAATCAGGGTTACATAAAATGCCCACAGTAGGTTCAGAGAGAATTCCCAAGTGGTTGAAGACAAAGGAGATTCAGAAATTGGATTTATTTTGTTTCCACCGTAAGCTATCCTGAGAGTAATAAAACAGATTGACGAGTCTTACTGCTTAGATCACTAGAATCAGTTACTCTTCCAAAAGAAAGGAAAGTGAGTTGAGAGCTGGCTCCTTGAACAAGAATGAATCTAGGAGGCTATTTATATTAACTATTTTTAACATATTTTTGAACTTGTACGATGGGAAATTTTCAACATAGAAAAAAGCACGGAGAATGACACAACTCCCATACCGATCACACAGCCTTGGCGGTTGCCAGTGCACACCTCAGCATGTTCCCTCTCTACATCGACTCCCTCCCTCCCTGATCCATCTTTTATCAGATTATTTTGAAGCAAACCCAAGACGTGAACTGTCTCATCTGTAAACATTTTAATATCTGAATCTAAGAGATAATTCTTGAATAAAGTACAACTTTGATGCCAGTTATCATAAAATACACAATTGATGATTGTCAGTATACTGCCATTTGTTTATTGCTCATTTGGGCGTGGTATGTGTCTGTCTGTCCAGGAAACCTGGAAAAAAGCTTTTGCGAATAATAACAGTGTCGTCAGTGGCTAACACATACTGAATGTTAATCAAACGTTAAGTGCTTTATCCATGTATCTTATTTTATTCTCAGAACAGCCCTGTGAAGTAGGTCGTACTCCAAGATCATATAGCTAGACAGGGGTTAAATCAGTACTCAAATTCACTTCTGCTCACCTCCAAGGCCCAGGCTTGTGACTTACTACACCAGGCCCAATCCCTTCTATGTAGTGGTGTCACTGGTCAGTCCTCCCGATAGATTGTTTCCCGAAAGGACTTCACTAATTGAAACAAGAACCATCTGAGAGAATAAATAAATATCTTAAGATGGCACTATGATAGAGGGATGTTTTATGCATATTACTATGAAATTCATAACCAAAATACTGCAAAGCAAAGGTTTTGTTTTGTTTTGCTTTGCATAAAGAAAGAGTTCAATAGATTTTACACAATACTTGAGGATACAGGGATAGGGGAGTGCACAGCAAATCTCTCCAGTGGTCAAATGTGCAGACCATGTGCCACTTTCCCCCAAGGAGGAGGAGGTAGCATGTAGGCAAGTATGAAAAGGGGGCATCTGCCAAGAGAGGGAATATGGATTATGATCTTTATTTCAGAATAAAACTCTTAGGACTGGCTTGTGTTTTGCGTGTCTGGGTTTATACTTAAATTTTTTTCAAAGCAAGACTAATTGTATGCAATTGGTAAAAGACCTTTGAAAAGTCACTGAATAGCAAAAGCCTAAAATTTGGTTTCACTGTGAGTTAGACAGTAGTGCCATTCATGCATCACCTGACACAAGATAGCCATCCCTTCACCCACCCAACCATTCTTTGAGCATCATCCATGAGCCTGGCCATATGCCAAGATCTCGGGATACAATAGTAAGCAGAAGGGGCACCATCTCTACCCACAAGGGGGTGAACGTCTGGTGGGAGAGGCAGACAGATCGTTACACAACTAAATTTACAATGATCAGCCGGGATGAATGCAATGAGGAGAAAACATGGGAACAGGTCATGGGAAGGCCTGACCTAGCACGGGGGAAGACTTCTCAGCAAAGTGACATTTGAATTGAGCTGAGAAGATTATTCACCAAGTGGAGAGACAGAAAGGAAGAAAAGTGACGGTAAAGAGAATTTCAGGTGGAAGGAACAGAGGTGAGGGGGTTCAGTCAAGAAATGAAGACTAGCATGGATGGAGTCCTGGGTGGCGAGAGGAGGGAGCATGAAGGAGACAGGAGAGAGTAGGGATCGGATGAGGCAGGGACCAGGGAGGATTTCAGTCTTTAGCCCATAGAAAAGTCTGACTCAGGAGAAGGATGGCATTAGATTTTCGGTTTTACAAGACGCCAGCTACTACATGAAGAACAGATCAGAGGGGCTGAGAGTGAACATGAGATCGTATGGGAAGCAGCTAGAGTATCCAGGAGATAAATGATGGTGGCCTGGTATAGGGAGGGTGGGAAGGTAAAGAGAACCAGATGTATCAAGAACTATTGGGAAAAAGCAGTGGATTTAGTAATGGAAGGATACAGGGGATAAAGAGAAGGAGGCATCAGCAGGTTCTGGATCACAGAATTTATTTTGGACAGATTGAGCTACTTTTTTAGACATAAAAGTGGAGATACTTAAGAGGCAACTGGATACATATGGCTAGAAGTCAAGGGAAGGATGGATCGGAGCTATAATTTTGAGAGTCATTACTTGGGTGTGGATGAGTTCACCCTGGGAGAAGGAATGGAATGAGGAGAGAGCCTGCGACCGAGCCTCGCGAAGAGGATCTCCTGAGGCCAAGATCCCTGGACTTTTTTACACTGAGGCTACAAAAAACTAGTGACAAATTATACTCAGAGTAGGGCAGCAGAGCTGTGTGATCAGAGAGTGGAGCCCAAATCTTCTGCCTCCATGTGGGTCCAGGTAAGCTTTAAAAAGATTAAGACTGGGCGCAGTGGCTTACGCCTGAATCCCAGCACTTTGGGAGGCTGAAGCAGGAGGATCACTTGAGCCTAGGAGGTCAAGCCTGCAGTGAGCTGTGATCACACCACTGCACTCCAGCCTGGGTGACACAGTGAGACTCTATCTTTAAAAAATAAATAAATAAACAAACAAACAAAAAAGATTAGGAAAACATCAACCTTGCACATTCAGAATCACCCAATAAATTCTTTTCAGGTTAAATTCTCAATCTCTGCTATGTGATGTGATACTCTTATGAGTATAAACTTAAGAATCTTATTTTACAAAGATATTTGTTGCTGTATCATATCTAATTTGAAAACAAGCTAAATTGTATATCAGTCATGGAATGGCTAAATAAATTACAGTCTATCTATGACAGAATTTTATGAAAGCTGCCAAAATTTTATGAACGACTAAAAATGTAAGGAAATGTTTATAATTTTTAAATGTTATTTGAAAATGGTTTTTTGATTATAAAAGTAATATTTTCATTATATAAAATTCATCATTCCTGAAAAAAGTATAGAGAAAATGATGATGGGTTCAAAGTCTTCCAATCTTTTCTTCTCAATGCTATACTAACACAATATTATATATAACATACTTTTCTCACTTGAAAATTGTCTTGGACATATTTATGTCTCCTATGCAGCTGGCTCATTCTCTATAATGGTTACGTACAATTCCATTATGAAAATGTACCACAATTTAACCAGTTCCTCTACATAAACATTTGGGTTGTTTTAAATTTTTTGCAGCTTCAAACAATGAAGTAATGAACATGATTTGCACACTTGTAGGAGTGTTTATTTAGGATAAATTTTTTAGAAGTGGAAATGCTGCATCAAAGGGGATAAATATTTAAAATTTAAACAGATGTGGAGAAACTGTCCTCCAAAAAGATTGCGTCAATTTATATTCCCACCAGTAGCACACGGAAGTTCCATTTTTTAGCTCCTTGTTCAGGCTAGACAGAATCATCCTTATAATTCTTGCCAAACTGCCAGTGAAAAATGAGCTCATTGTTTCATTTCTTGACTACTAGTGCAATTAAGCTTTAAGAAGAATATATGTTTAGTGGCCATTTGTATTTTTTCTTGCCTGTTCTCATGGTTTACCCCTTTTAAAACTTGAGTTGTTTATCTTTTCGATGATTTTTTAAGAAGCTCATATCATGGAATAGTAATAATTTGTTATATTGGTTGTATTGGTTGTACATATTATTGCCTTGTTGAAGTTTTGTTCTCATATAGTCAAAGTATCAATCTTTCCTTCATAGCTTCTGGATTTCATAACTTACTTATAGGCTGATACAATTCTAAGTGAAAGAATAGGATACGAAATTATATTTTTGATGTTCTCTTAATTTTGTTACAATTGTGGTGGAGAGGGATAATGAAATGGAGGAAAGACAGGAGGGAAAAGGAGACAAGGAAAAACATAAAAGTCTGTGTCTGGGTGATATGTTTATGAGTGATTTTTATTTTCTGTTTGGGATTTTCTAAATTTCCTACAGGAATCACGTATTACTTTGTTAACCAGGAAAAAGTCATTAAAATGTTTTTACATATTCTAGCTTTAATCCTTTTTGTTTGTTTGTTTGTTTCTCTACTATTTAAGGCCATAATTCTCAAGAAAGATGTGCAGGGAAAAGGACCCATTTGTCTGAGTGGAAAGGATTTCTTTTGGGACCCAGGCTCCAAGGGAATGTTGGAAAGAAGCATCTTACTTGCTTAGGGAACCTGCACATTTGTAGTCTCAGAATTGAACTTGTTGTTGTCAGCTAATTTTTTTTTTAACCACAGAAATTACTTAGGGTCTACTAAGTGTCTACGATTGTCATGGATAGCATTTATATTTTCAATAGCCCTGCAATGTGTCCCTGAAGGCTGAACAAACTTAAATATGAAAATGAATTTCCTACTAAAAGCAGCAGCATTCCTGATTACTAAATGAGGTCCCTATGCCATTTCTCCTCACAGACACTTAACCTGGTGTTCCTGAGGCTGACCTATTGGAATATCTGCTGAAGAACATGTATACAAGACGTGAACATTCATCATTATGAGGCTGAATGCAAAATAATTCATTTAGTAAAGAAGAAAGTCAGTAAAACAATTTCAATTTCCAGCCCAGAGAGTGTTGCCAAGGCTCTTCCCCACTACCCCCTCATAGCTCCTCCCAGTAGCTACTTGGGATGAGAAATGATAAAAATGATTCCTATTTGAGTGTGGTTATTTCACCCTCTTCAAAATAGGGCCAGGGTAGGAGGATTGTTTGATCCCAGGAGATTGGGACCATCTTGGGCAACATAGCGAGATCCTGTCTCTTCAAAAATTTTATTCATTCATTCATTCATTCATTGTCTCATTCTGTTGCCCAGGCTGGAGTTCAGCAGCGTGATCATAGCTTACTGCAGCCTCGATCTCGTGGGCTCAAGCAACCCTCCCCCTTCAGCCTCCAAGTAGCTGGCACTCCAGGCACACACCACCACACCCAGCTAATTTTTTAATTTTTTGTAGAGATGGGGTATTGCTATGTTGTCCAGGCTGGTCCCAAACTCTTGGGCTCAAGTGATCCTTCCTCCTCAGCCTTCCAAAGTGCTGGGATTGCAGGTGTGAGCCATTGTGCCTAGCTCTACAAAATTTTTTTTAAAAACTTAGCCAGGTGTGGTGACATACTCCTGTAGGTCTTGCTACTTGGGAGGCTGAGGTTAGAGGATCGCTTGAGCCCAGGGGTTGGAGGCTGCACAGAGCCATGATTGTGCCACTGCACTCCAGCATGGGTGACAGAGCAAGACCGTATCTCAAAAAAACAATAAACTAACAAACAAACAGGGAACATACTCACAAACTAATCCCCATAGACTAAGTGATGGTCTCCATCCTGTTCTGGGTGCTTGATGCCCCTGACACATAGGCAGTATGTTCCTAGGGTAAAATTTACGGGACCAACCTCAGGAGGGATGTGCAGGCTGGTTTTGGCAATCACCACTGCAGATACACAGGACTAATTTAACTTGAGCAAAGGGACTGAGACATTTCCCCTCACTTTATCTCATGGTAGAAAAAAGTATGCCCCAAAAAACACCATCCACTGACTCTCTGGACAAATATAAGAGGAAATGAGTTTGACAACATCCACAGGGTACTGATCATACATATCCTTCGGACCATCAAATAAATGAGCCATCAAGCTGACAGCTGAGCCTCATAATTATTTTTCTCATTCCACATCCCCTATCACCATCCCACCCAGGAGAGCTGAAATTCCCTGGCTGAAGCAGTGCAAATTTATTTAGCAGCTCCTTACAGTACTTTTATTTTACGGTTGCCAAGAAAACCTCTCTCACGGACTTTCCTTGCCAAATGCTCATACATGATACCTGGCAGCGGGTCAGCTTATAGACGCACTCAGTGATGAAAAGCAGGGAGGCCAGAGGACTTCAGGCAGACACCAGGAGATGACAGACCCTTGGTGGCTAAGGATTTCCTGAACATAGAGCCTTGCTCTGATAACATAGACTGGATGCTGGGGCCAATGGCCCACTTGGACCTGACAGTACAAGGGGAATAAAGCAGCCAACAAGCCAAATTTCTTCCCCAGTGCACACAGCCAGGTGCAGCTGACCCACAGAAACCACGGGGTCGGCTTTGCTTTCTGGTGGCAGAACCCAACAAGGAAATGAAGGTTTTCTGATAGCCAGTCGCTCAAGGGCAGGAGGACAAACAGGATCAAAGAACCATGGCAGATTCTGAGAGCCTCCAGCCAGGAACAGGATTGGTATGAAGGAGCATTTACTGGCTGGCTGCCTGCAGGCCATGTGCATGAAGATGACAGAATAACTTTGAATGAGGAGGAATCAGAATTCAGTTTCCTCTTTAATGTTAATATCTTAATCACAACCAGGGATGGCTGTGGTACAGAATGAGGATGGGCAAGGACAGTTGGGTCCTGCTAGCTTTATGTTGGACACACGGCACCAAGGCCAACAAACGAGTTCACAGGGTGAAACTCTTAACCATTCCAAGAGCAAACAGTGCTAGGTAAATGCTAGCCATTATCAGCACTGTCACTGTGGCTATTATTAAATGGATAACGCTATGGCTCCCATCCTCAGGAAGGTAAGCCAGACATCTGAGCTGTCAATACAAATACACAGAGCAAAGAGTCATGAGACATCTTAGCCTGTCCACCCATCCCGGTCCCCTCTAATGGAAACAGCACTATTCTTACTAGAGGAACACAGACCCTATCAGCACTGAGGCCAGTTCCCTGAAGACATTTGATTGTGAGAAAATAGCAATGTCCTTGCTTTGCCAGGGTTGGAACTTTTCTTCGACTTGGGAAAAGCAAGCAGTGAAAGGTGCAGCCATTTGCTGTCCCAATGCACAGCCTCACATAAAGTGTGAAAAGGGAGGTGGTGATGAGGAACGCTTTATGACAGGAAAGAGAGGAATTTACGGGACCAACCTCAGGAGGATGTGCAGGCTGCTTTAGGCAATTGGCTAAACACGAACCGTTGCCAGCATTAGGAACGCCTTACGCAGTATCAGAGGGGAGGCAGCCTGCCCACTGGAATCCGAACTGTGGCCACTTCAGCAGGTCTCATCTGGTTCCCTGCTATCCCCATGAGAGATTAAACCTGAGCCAACTAAAAAGAAACCTCTGAAAAACCCAAGAGGACACTTGTAGTTCAGAACCACTCACAGGCTCTTGGAATTATAAACACGTCACATTGTACTTCGAGATTATAGATGGCCTTACTTGATTCTCTAATTATGTTTTGCTTCTCCCAATTGGACTACAAACTCTGAGGTCAGGTCTGGAATATTTCTCATATCATCTCTAGAATATCAGTCATGGACTGGACACAAGACAGCAACACACATAGTAAAGTTCAGGGAACGACTGATTGCCTACCAATACTGGACTCACATCACATTTTTCCCTAAGAAATTTCCCTTGGGAGAACTCACGATACTTCTTGAGCACTCACTCTATCCCCAGCACTTGGTTTTACAACCAAAGAGCCCAGTTTTCCCAAATAGCCATTTAGTTGTTTTCTTTAGATAGCTAAGTACTTACATGTGGAGGCATTGTCTGAAGAATGTTTCTAATTTTGTGTCACAGAATTTTTAATAAAAGTTATTATTAAATGTGCAAGTGTGAGTCATTATAACTTCCTGAGCTCTTAAAAGTAAACTGAATTCACAAGTCAGGGGAAAATTTATTTTTTAGCCTATATATATTATTTTTAGTTTAGAAAGTGTCACCACCAAACATGCTAGTAAAAGTAGCAGACGACTGGACTAACATTCTTCTTGCCTAAATGCTGGACTAATCTTGACCCAATAAATAGTGGCAATTTCAGTTTGGAGCCCTGTGTCATATAGAGAGATGAGCCAAGGGTAACTTCCCAACCATGCTCTTACGGTTGCCTCCCTCAATCTGCCTCCTTCCCCTACCCCCAAGTGACCTTGGGGAGGTCATCCAACATCTCATCTGTCTGTCTTATTTCAATGGGCAGCATATTGTAAGGCTGTGGACACAGACTTTGAAGCCTGATTAGCTGAGTTTAGTTTTAGTTTTACTAGCTGTGTGACCTTGGGAAAGTTACTTAACCACTCTGGGCTTATTTCCTATCATCAAGAAATGTAGATAACAACAGTTTCTGTCTCATAGAAATTATGAGTTATTTAATGTGAATGGCTTAGAATAGTGCCTGGAATGTATTAAGTGCTATAGAGCCCTTAGCTATTATTTGTTCATCAACAAGAAGGATAACATCTACATGATCTATTGTCATGATTTTTATAAGAACTGATATTAACAAAGAGTAAAAACTTTGTAAATTCTAGATAACTACTAGCTCTGCGAATTCTAGATAGATAAATTCTAAATATGAGCTTTACAGATTCTAGATAACTACTGTAAGCTCTTGTGTTTTGGGCAAGTAGGCCTATTAAGTGACACATCTGGCTTATAAACTGCTCTCTGGGTAACAGAGCCTAGAACCAAAGCCAGACGGGTCATACAGTGTCACAGTCTGGCACTAGTACCTTGGGCAATGAGCAAAATGCCTCCAGAACTGGTTAAACCCTACCCGCCACAACACTTTCGTCTACCTCAACCATCTCTGCTAAGACCAAATTCTGACACATTTGAATTGATCCCTCTGTTCAGTATCAGCTGCCCAGTTTGGTACAATGACAAAAAGCTGGTGGTTTAAGTTGAGGTTCATTCAGTTCATCCTAGATGGTCAAAAGCCACTGAGTTCACCAGAGGTGACTGGTTCTGTAGGTGGGATACGTGGAAGGAGGATGAAGTCTCTGACTCCTGTTGCGATCCACACCACCACTGTGGCTGGAGAACTTTATTTCCATTCTGGAGAATTTCAAATCTCCAGAAATAAAACACAAAATTCCCAGGAAGTGAAACATTATCTGTACTTCACCATGTAATCAAACAAAATTCAGCTGTACAGCCAGTCCTTATTCTTCACCCTCTCCAGGTCTAATTGTTTAGGACCTCTACCCAACAGCAGATGCTGGCTTCACACAGTCAGTGGCGTGATAAAACTCAGATCATGCCAGGCCACCTGCAGACGTTTTTAAAAAAAATTTTCACTGTTATAATCAATTATGTGATAAATGAAGGAATCTTTTTTTTTTTGAAACGGAGTTTCGCTCTTGTTACCCAGGCTGGAGTGCAATGGCGTGATCTCGGCTCACCGCAACCTCCGCCTCCTGGGTTCAGGCAATTCTCCTGCCTCAGCCTCCTGAGTAGCTGGGATTACAGGCACGCGCCACCATGCCTAGCTAATTTTTTGTAGTTTTAGTAGAGACGGGGTTTCACCATGTTGACCAGGATGGTCTTGATCTCTTGACCTCGTGATCCACCCGCCTCAGCCTCCCAAAGTGCTGGGATTACAGGCGTGAGCCACTGCGCCCGGCCAGGAATCTTTTTAACATGTTTGAATCTATGAATATTTTTATCATGTATTTTCACAGAGACGCAATCAAATCCAAGTGCCATGTTCCCATTTAAGAATTTCTACCAATGCTACTGCACTGGTGTTTGCATTTCTTGGTCGTGGAGACCAAAGGAGGCAGGCAGAGAGAACAAATTTCAAAATCCAGCCTTGGGCTGTTATTATATGACTTATTTCTCCAGCTAAAATGCAATCTCCATGAGGAGAGGTGACTCACTGCATTCACTTCTATATGTTTATATTTTGGGGTTCCTGTCGGTGCCTGATACAGTGCTTTGCAAATAGCAGGCCAATAATAAATGGCTGTTAATCTGAACCACAAATTCCTCCCTGACCATTGGGTTTGGCTGGGTTCTAAGACCCCAGTGAGGAAGGATTAGGGAGGATGTGGCAGGACTAGTCGGGAGCTGGGTGGATTTCTGGTTTGTGCTGGGATGCTGGCACTCATCTGGGACATCTGGGACCTTCCAACATGAAGCTTCTATTGCCTGCGGAGATCCCGTCTTGGGGGTGACCTAAGACCGGGACAGTATGCTTCGTGGCTCTCAAGTCCACCTCGGACCAGGTGTCAATCCTTCAAGACCAGTCTAGAACCAAACCGATTCCAGGAGATACCAATTTGACCTGCTTGGTGACTGCCTGCTCATGTTTGGCTTACGGATGAGATAAACCTTTGTTCCTTTTTTTTTTATTTTTAAGGAGAAGAATATTAAAAATTCCGTTGACTGCCCAAACCGGATTTACATGAATTTAACTGGCTACTACAGGACACAGTGAACTTTTGGAGTGGCTTCTGTCATTAAGACAGGGACTGTGAGCAGCTGGGTCAGCCAGGTTGGGCACTAGGCTTGTATCCCTGGCACTTGCTGATGGACACAGATTATTCCCTTTCTTCAGAGGCAGTAGGCATGGGGGAAGCGGGTCAGGCATGCTGGAATGCTGGTGCTATCTGGTGACTGTTCAGGAGAATTAGTCAAAGGGCAAGAAGAAAAACTGTCTTGTGTTAGAAAGCAGAGTCTGGTCTTAGCTCTGTCACCTTTCTGGGCCTCGGTTTCCTCATCTGTAAAATGATGGGAGGGGACACAATGATATTTCCTCCACATTTCTCACAGCAGACAATCACTATGTCTTCACATATTTCCTTCCCTGCCCAGTGCAGTGCTACTCAAAGTGTGGTCCACCAACTGCTGCTCATCTGCAAATTGGCGCTGACCCATGGTGAGGTAAAAGTTGAGATACAGAGTTTTTAGAAACTTTTATAACTATTTGACAGTATGACAAACTATCATACTGTCATACTATATGACAGTATACGTCTGCTGAATCTAATAAGAAAAACATGGGTTTCCATTTTATATGTATTTTGAAGTTTCATTTTTCTAGTAATTTACTTTTAATATATTTTATAAAAAAGTATTGGCCCTAAATGGAGAAAAAGAAAAAAGAAAACACACGTTGGTTTACCTCCACAGATAAATGAAGAGCTTGGGCTAGCACCCTTTCTTCCCATTTCTCTCCTGGGCTGACTTTGTCACTCTCAATTGAAGCTTCTCTGACTCCACAGCCTCTGCGTCCCTTCCTAGGCCAAGTCTCTCCTCTGTGCTCCAATGCTGCTCAGTGCATGCTTCTTAACGACAGCATTTCCTGCGCTGACTGTAATTCTTGGTTTCCCTGCAGGTCTTCTCCATGCCTATTTCAGCTCTCTAGTCCAAGAACAAGGTACCTGGCACAAGGCTGGGTGGCCAATTAAGTACTAACTGAACTGAACAAGCTCTGAGTTTCTCACCTTAAACTTTGGTTGCATTTCCTTTATCCACAAACCCCTTGACTGTAAAGTGTAAAGTTCTGTGCATGGTGGATGCTGAGGAAATGAGGAAGCAATGGTGAGAACTGCTTTCTGCATCTGGGGGTAAATCTTTTATGCTACCAATCCCATTGCGCTGTTCCTTTTCCAGCTCTCAATCTGGTCCTATTGTTACTATAAGTGTCAGCCTGGGCAACACAGTGAGACTCTGTCTCTACAAAAGAAAGTTTTTAAACTAGCTGGGTGTGGTGGTGTGTACCTGTAGTCCCAGCTACTTAGGAGCCTGAGGTGGGTGGATCATATGAACCCAGGAGTTTGAGGATATGATCATGACACTGCACTCCAGCCTGGGTGACAGAAAAAGACTCTGTTTCCAAATAAACGTACAAACACACTTATTAAAAAACCCAAAAAACAAAGAAAATTGGACTTGTAATTACAACAGCCAGTGACGATGTATGTGGCTGGTGATTAAAAATCCTTACAAACCAGACAAGACAAATTACTCCTGCACATCTTGCATAAAATTAAAAGGTCAGTCCAGGAAGAAAAGGAAGGATGAAATTTCTTAAGTTCTTCATCAAGCTGAAAAGCTCATTTGATGCTTTGGGTTTTTTAAAAAAGGCATTTCATAGAAAACTCCAAAGTCAGAAGAGATGGAATATTACATAGGAAACCATTTAAAAGCTCAGAAAATTCTTTAAGCCCAGATTAAAGAATACAATTCCCATCATATGGAATTCATTTCTTTTTGAAAGTCAGTAAGTCAAATTTTTTTTTTTTTTTAACCAGGAATTGGCTGGTTCCCTCTGTAAACACAGAGAAGGCAGTTTGGGCACGCGGTTCCAGAACCTCAGGCTTGTGAGTTCTACTCCTGAATTTTCCTGGATTTTCTCTCTGAGGCTGTGGAAAAATTCTCTTTCCCTCTCTGCTTCTGAGCCCTACTTAAAAAAAAAAAAAAAAAAAAAGGTCATGTGATCATCCACCCAGTTTCAGGATGTAGTATATGAAATCCTGTCCCCAGTGCTCCCTGAGTGCTTCTAATCCCCAGAGCCAGACAGCCTATGCTCACTTAGAGTTTGTAAAACACAAACAAGCACCAGAGACACGACAAGTGATACATTTTCCCATTAGAAAATGAACTCTATTTCTCAAATTAAGAAGCAATCAACTGATGGAAAAAAATTACCAAAATTCAAGATCTGAAAAATATGAACTATTTGAAAGTAGAATATTTCAACTGACTCGTCTAGGTAATACACAAGCTAGAGTTCCATCCACTCAGATAAAAAGTGCAATTTCTCTCTGAGTTTTACGGCCTTTCCATACAATGTTCTATCTGCCTACAGAGCCGGGTCCCGTTGATAGAGAAGTAAACCTGAGATTTTTGATCTGGGTTGCGTGACACATCCCTGACTAGGAAGGTGGTGCTATCTCTCCTGTAACTTTCCACTGATGCAAAGAAGGTCACAAGCACCAGGAAGCAGCAATGACAAGTCTGTGTGGGCAGAGGATCATGTGCCAAGGTGGAGCATGAGCTTCCTCTTCCACAAGAAGCATTTATGCCATCTTATTGACATACATCAGGGAGGCCGTGTGCCTTTGTAGTTTATGCCATAAAGGAGCCAAGCCTCCAAGCTATGGCTCTGGGGATGCCTTTTCTTTCTTATGTGGTTCAGGAGGCAAGGAGCTTCATTCACCCTACTAGACCCTCAGGGGAAAGGACCTGGAACCATCTGAGAGGCTCTGGCAGTTCTGGGTGGGGTCTTCCCCAGTCTGACTCCTAGCCGGCTGGAGCCAGGTGTGACAGGTGAGTGGCCTAGAAGGGTGCCCTTTGCCCTCCTAGGAGCCCCCAGGCAGGTTCTACAGTGGGCCTTCTAGAGGAGGCTCTGCAGCAGGCATTCACCCAGGACCATGGTCACCTGCCAGGCACTGGCTCTCAGCAGCAGGGCTCCAGGTTTCACAATTCTACATCTGAACCAAATGGAGACAGTTAATTATCCCACTTGCTTGTGTCATGGAAAACTCACCGGCTATGTGAAAAGGAAGAACTGATGCATAATACAAGCAGAGGCTCTACTTGAGTCATTAAACCAAAGTAAGTTGAGAGTTCACCATGTGGTGGCTCTATTATCAGGCAAATCCGAGGCCACTAAACACTGAAATCCTACCTAAGTCTCTCGCTACTCCTAAGTGTCTCCTCTGGAGGCTCTTCCTCCTCCACCCTCCCTTGTAGGGTAGATGGCTCCCTAAGGTTCTGTTCTTGGCTCTTGCCTAGGTTTTCTTTCAGCATTCCTGCTACACACCATATGGTACCTCTGTGCAAATTAGAATAAGGTGCTCCTTTCTCAGGACATCTAACTGCCACCTGCCAGAAAATCCACGGTTATTACACAAATCTATGACAGCTGGGATGCACTGGCACTCCCTTGGGCTGTTGAGGGCCCGAACTGCCCAGTTGTGTACAATTGCCCTGCTTGTCTCTCTACCTGTGCAGTTGAATCCCACAGGTTCAAGTATTCCCCCAGACAGATGGCTCCCAAATCTAAATCCCTATCCTGACACCTCTCTCTGGAGAGTCAGACCTCCATCTCTGATTGCTTTACGGGCAAAACTACCAGAGTATTTAACCCTTCAAACACAAATAATGGACAACCAGTAACCACCACGAAAAAAACTAAACTTTACCTCATTGCTGTCCCTATTCAGTTAAAAGCTCCTTCACGGGAAATTCTGGAGTCACTTTAATACCTATTCGTTGGTCCCCATCCACTTCATAGGACTCCCTTCAATGTAAATCACTCCCTCTCCTCTTTTCCTTTCTCTTCCCACCATTACTGTCTTGCCCCAAGCTGTGACTATTTCTTACCTGATCCAAAAGAAGACCTTCTAGTTGAACTCCTGGCTTCCAGCCTCAATCCTCTGTACTCTAACACACTGCATGTATTTCCTGTTTGTCTCTTTCTCAAAAACCTCTGATGGCTTCTATTGAAAGGCAAATAAAGCCTACACTTCCCTAGCCCAACATTCAAAACCTCCCAGGTTCTTACCCTCATCTACCTGCACTGCCACCTCTGCCCTGCGCCTTCCCCGGCTCTGGTCCTCTGGTCATACCAAATCCTCATGATTCCTTAGCACAGGACGCAATTCTGCCTCCATGCCTCTGTCCCTGTTGTTATGTCTACCTCGCATGGACTTCCCTATTTCACTGTTAACAGAAAGCTTGCACATCAGACTCGTGTCATCTCTTCAAAGCCACCACCAAACCTCTCCATCAGCATTCATAGCTGTGTTTGTTTGTTTGTTTGTTTGACGAAGCCTTGCTCACCCAGAGTGGAGTGCAGTGATGTGATTTTGGCTTACTGCAACAGGTTTAAGGGATCCTCCTGCCTCAGCCTCCCAAGTAGCTGGGATTACAGGTGCCCACCACCATGCCTGGCTATTTTTTTGTATTTTTAGTAGAGACAGGGTGTCACCATGTTGGCCAGGCTTGTCTCAAGCTCCCAACATTAAATGATCTACCCAACTTGGCCTCCCAAAATACTGGGATTACAGGCATGAGCCACCACACTAAGCCAACATTCACAGTTGCCTTTTCTGTGCTCTCATTGTATTGTGTTTGCATTTTACTGAGCATTTATGGTACCATATCTTACATCGTCAATTTATGTGTGTTTGGAACTCCCAGTAGACTAAATCCTAAGAGGAAAGTTCCTGATTTATCTTTTGATCTTCAGACGCAAAGACAGCACAAAGCAGGTGCCCAGGACCTGTTGAACCTGGTAACTTAATGGTGGAGAAGTCTTCATGGTCAAACAAAGCCCATAGATGACTTAACGATGGTCTCTGAGCCTGTGTATTTTCCAAAGTGCCAGCCAAAGAAGGGCTAACAAGTGTGTTTCAGTATGCCAGTCATAGGGTGAAGGGCATTGCCCAAACGAAAAAAGTCATTTAAGACACAAATACATATTTATGCTGTAGTTTACAATCTGCATCAAATGCAACTCCTGGAAACTGCAAACCCTGGCACCCTGGAGAGGCAATGGCAGGATTCAGGGGCCTCTTTCTGCAGTCCACTTCTGCCTCCACACAGCTCTCCAGATCCTGGACTGGCTCAGACCCAGCACCCAATGCTAACGATGCATTACAGGAATCTGAACATGCATCAGAATAACAGTCACCTTAGGGAAGGTAAGAACATGGATGGGAATCGAGTGAGGACCAATGGGATGCATACAAATCTACTTGATAGCATTGTCTTGAGAAAACAACAGAAAAAAACTTGACTGTAGGTTCCAACTGAGTAAAACAGTGTCTTCATGCTTCACTCTTCAAGATACATCTACAGAGTCAAGAAAGGTAGCCAAGAAAGACCATTTACAACACATGGCCTCATACACAAGATAAACTCAACCATCTTATCCACGTTTTTCATCTTTACCATATGTGATATTTGGACACCGAAACCCACACCTCTTATCTGAGACCAGATCCCCCAATTTCTGGAAAAGAAATGATGAGAAGCACAAAGATACCCGGATGGAAACTGGGGAGGGGTAGACTGACTGCTTTTCTGACGCAGTGGAAAATGCTGATGTCTGCACATACCACTGCACTTCATACATCCTCCTCCTGCAGAAGACTGACCCCAACAGACAAAAAAATGCGCTTTAAAATTTAACTGATCATTTTACTATCGAGGCTCTGTCTTGCTTTGCTTTCACTGTCTGTAAGATGGCCTTAATAATACTGTTAACAAAGCCACCCTCTATCCCTGTGCCTAGAGAGGAAACCATTCCTCTGTCACTGCCTAGAGGGGAACACAGCTCTAAACCCTGCATTGCTTTGATTCTATGATCCGTGCCGCTCCTCCCCTTTAATGCTTCTGAAACAGGGATGTTCCTTAAAACTAATGGCCAAAAAAATTTGCCAGCTGCTGGCACAGTTGTTTTAATCAAATCAGCAATCATGGGCATTTTGTGACCTGGGGTGTTTTTGAATCAGAGAAATACAGTAGCTTTTATCATGTCAATTGCCATGTTAATTGTCATGTTAAAGGTTGGGGAGCCAAAGGGAAGAAGTTTTTTTTTAAAATAACTGCTTTATTAGGGAATAACTGACAAACAAAAAACTGTAGGTGTTTAATGTATACAACATGATCTGTTTGGAGAGGTGTATACCTGTAAAATCATCACTAAAGTCAGTGTAATAAACATATACATCATCTTCAAAGGCCTTCTCCTGTCTCCTTTGTGTTTTTTTCCTTGGTGATAAGAGGCACTTAAGATATACTCTCCTAGCCAAATTTTAAGTATACAATACAGTATTGTTAATCATAGACCCTATGATGTACAGCAGATTTCCAGAACTTATTTATCTTGCATAACTGAAATTTTGTACCCTTTGATCAGCATCTTCCCATTTCTCTGACCCCCAGCCACCCTTGGCAACCGTCATTCTACCCTCTGCTTCTATGAATTTGACTATTTGAGATTCCATATGTAAGAGAGATCATGTAGTATTTGTCTTTCTGGGTCTGCCTTATTTTCCTTGGCATAATCTCCTCCAGGCCCATCTACACTGTCTGGAATGATAGGATTTCCTTCTTTTTAAGGCTGAATAATATTCCATAGCAAATTTTCTTTATCTATTGTCTGCAGAAGGACATTTAGATTGTTTCCATATTTTGGCTATCGTGAATAACACTGCAATAATCATGAGAATGCAGACATCTCTGAGATCCAGATTCCAAATTCTTTGGTTATATATCCAGGAGTGGGATTGCTGGGTCATATGACAGTTCTAGTTTTAATTTTTTTGAGGAACCTCCATATTTTTTTTACTTAGTGGCTGCACCAATTTACATTTCCACCAACAGTGCATAGGGTTCCCTTTTCTTCACACCCTTGCCAACGCTTGGCCTCTGGGTTTCTGATAACCATCCTAACACGTATGAGGTGATATTTCATTGTGGTTTTGATTTGCATTTCCCAGATGGTTAGTGATGCTGAGCACCTTCTCATAGACCCATTGGCCATGTGCATATCTTCTTTGGAGAAATGTCTATTCAGGTCCTTTGTTCATTTTAATTATTTGTTGTTTTGTTTTTTGCTATTGGGTTGTAGAAGTTGCTTATATGCTTTGGATACTGACACCTTATCAGATCTGCAAACATTTTCTCTTCCATAGGTTGCCTTTTCATTTTGTCAAGTGCTTCCTGCCCTAAGCAACAGCCTTTTAGTTTGATGTAATCCCTCTCACGTATTTTTGCTTTTGTCAGCTGTGCTTTTGGTATCCAAGGGAAGAAGATTTTAGCAGGAAAATTTAGGGCTTAGACAGGTGCATTCATCTTCAAAGACAACAGGCTGTGGTGATTTCATTTGAAGACCCCAATGCCTTAGAAGAGACTTCACGGATGGCCCCTGCCTGCAGGAACTTTCTTACTGCTCCACACTGTTTCATTAAATGCCAGTTCAGGAAGAGCCACTGTGTGACCACAGGGAAGATCAGGCAGCCAGGTCCCTGCTTCTTAGGGTTTCTTTTTTTTTTCTTGGTAGCCTAAGAATAAAGACCCCAGGACAGTTCCTTTAGGGCTGCTTCTATCCTCACGGAAGTCTGAAGAGAAACTTTCTGTAAGAGTGGCAGAGACAGGGGCTGGCTCAAGAAGGGAAGATGAGCTTTCCAGAGGGACTCATGTGACAGTGCGGAGGATTCGCATTTGGTCAGGAGGGCCAGCACTGCACACGAGAGCTAGCCCCCATCCCTGGACTGGCCAGGACATCACTTAGCCACACCCGTCTTCAGTCAGAGCTGAGACGCACAGCCCCACTGATGTACGGCCTGCGTAGTACACCCAAGTTCCTCCTGCTGACTCACACCAAAGCATCGCCACAGTATGGAGAAATTCCATGACAAAAGAGAGTATTCCTGACATTTTCCCAAGCACTCAGATTTTCCAGTAGACTGCCCTGAGCACAGTATTTCTGTTTTCCAAACTGCGTAGGAACAGCTCGATGTTTCCAAAGCGAAGTGGAAAAACTCACCGTGGTAGTAAAATTCTAATGCTGCTCTCACAAGGGGACCTATTGAAATGTAAGACTGAACCAGGCCTGGCAGGTGTTGATGTGGAACTGAAGTATACCTGGGGATGCTGGAGGAAGTGAATACGTGGCCAGAGTCAAATGCAACGTGGGGACATTTCCTGTGGGTCTGCCCCTGGGCTCCTCATCTTTCTTAACTGAGGTTTAGTTGAACAGATATGCAAGTCCCCTCTGGTTAGAGCTCTGAGACAGGAGTGTTGACATTGGCCTCCACTCTGAAGGTATTTGAGTTTGAAACCCCAGATAAAATACTGATATAGGCTAAATGTTTCTGTATCCCCAAAGTTGGTATGTTGAAACTTGACCCTCAATGTGACTGTATTTGGAGGTGGGTCCTTTGGGAGGTGGTTAGGTCATTAAGGTAGAGCCCTTGTGAATGGAATTAGTGCCCTTAGAAAAGAAATCTGGCAGCGTGGTGGCTCATGCCTATAATCCCAGCACTTTGGGAGGCCGAGGCGGGTGGATCATGAGGTCAGGAGATAAGAGACCGGCCTGACCAACATGGAGATACCCCATCACTACTAAAAATACAAAACTCGCTGGGGGTAGTGGTGCATGCTTGTAATCCCAGCTACTCGAGAGACTGAGGCTAAAGAATTGCTCGAACCTGGGAGGCGGAGGTTGCAGCGAGCCAAGATCGTACCATTGCACTCCAGCCTGGGCAACAAGAGTGAAATTCTGTCTCAGTAAATAAATAAATAAAAATAAATAAATAAATAAATCCTAGAGAGCTCCCTCACTGCTTCCTCCATGTAAGGACACAGTGAGAAGACAGCTATTCGTGAACCAAGAAGCAGGCCCTCACCTGACACCAAATCTGCTGGCACCTTGATCTTGCACTTTCCAGCCTCTACAGCAGTGAGAAATAATTTTCTGTTGTTTACAAGCCACCCAATCTATAGTGTTCTGTCACAGTAGTCCAAATGGAGTAAGAAACACTTCAGACATTCAACGATGAAAGGAGTGGAGAGGGGTGACCGTCTCTTCACTTCCCTCAGCTCTATGACATAAAACCACAAATAAAAGCTCACTTATTTCCTTCCACGTAACTCTCACAACTGGTAAAACTTTTACTTGTTTATGTGCTTACACTAGAATGCCTGCTTCCTGTGAGTAGGGAGCAAGCCTAATTAGGTCACTGTTACATCCCCAGGCAAAAATGAACATTTGTTGAATGAGTAAATAAATGACTGAATGGATGGACAGATGAATAAATGAATGTGGACCCATAAAGTTATGACTACAGACAAATTTATACTTCATGTAAGTATATTAAAGTCTCATATAAAGGAACATAAAACAAGGGACATAAGGGAAAGGCAATTTCCCCCAACGTGTCTTTAAAACTAAGGTAGTGACTGATGTTAAAAAAAAAAAAAAAAAAAAAAAGTCTGTTCTTAATGCTTTAGTTACCAAATTTCCAATTTACGAACTAGAAGAGAATAGTCCATGAAAAGAAAATGCTGGAGAAATTTCCCTCCTACAGAAGGAGCCCTCTCAATTTGTAAAAACACCCTTTTCTGTTTGGTTCTACCATCTTAAAGAAAAAAAAAGTAGAAATGCGGACACCTCTTCATAGGATGACCATGTAGTGTATCATCCAAAATGGGCCTTAGACGGCCAGGCGCAGTGGCTCACAACTATAATCCCAGCACTTTGGGAGGCCGAGGAGACATGACTTCAGGTCAGGAGTTCAAGACCAGCCTGGCCAAGATGGTGAAACCCCATCTCTACTAAAAATATAAAAATTAGCCAGGCATGGTGGTGGGCCCCTGAAATCCCAGCTACTTGGCAGGCTGAGGCAGGAGAATTGCTTGAATCCAGAAGGCAGATGTTGCAGTGAGCTGAGATCGCACCACTGCATTCCAGCCTGGAGAATAGAGCAAGACTCTGTCTTAAAAAAACCCCAATAAACAAAATGGGCCTCTGAGAGTAAAAAGGGTCATGAAAGGGGATTATGGGAGCAAATTGGGACTTTTCTGGGTAATTGATGACATGGGGTCTGAGCTACCTCTGCACTAGGTAAGTTAATCTAAGCTCATTCAAAGTTAAAATAATTTTTGAATAATTCTTCCATTTAGAGTGTGTTGTTTATTGAACTCTACTTATCTTGAACTCTGATGGGTTTTATCCTGAGAATTAATTCTTGCCAAGTATCTTGAACTTCTCTGGTAAGGTTTTTTTTTTTTTTTCTGAGATGGAGTCTCACTCTGTCGCCCAGGCTGGAGTGCAGTGGTGGGATCTCAGCTCACTGCAACCTCCGCCTCCCGGGTTCAAGCAATTCTCTGCCTTAGCCTCTTGAGTAGCTGAGGTTATAGGCACCACCACCATGCTCAGCCAATTTTTTTGTATTTTTAATAGAGATGGGGTTCCACCATCTTGGCCAGGTTGGTCTTGAACTCCTAATCTCATGATCTACTCACCTTGGCCTCCCAAAGTACTGGGATTACAGGCATGAGCCATCATGCCTGGCCTTCTGGTTAGTTTCTGATTCTAGAGTTAACTCTTAAAATACAAAGTGTAACATAGGTCACTTTCCCTGGATGATATATCAAGTGAGATACTGTGAAAATACTCTGCCTGATAAGTCCTCGACTCTACCTCTTTCTTTTTATGAAAACAGAATATATGGCACAAAGGACAGCTGCCCCTGAGACATGCTTCAGAGGTAAAGTGCTTTGTAACAGATTCACTTCCTTTGCTAGTGCCATAGCACAAAGATTACACTCAGCCTTCCTGGCCATAAAAACTTCAGTTTTTCCCACTCCTGCTGCCAAAGCTGAAATGCCAAGAAATGCTGGGAACCTGGCCTGTGATTATACACACTTCATATTTTACATTTTGAAACCCCAAGGAATAAGCTGCAGAGAACAGAGTCCTATTTCTTAAATGGCAGTTGAACAGATACAATACTTAAGCTCTGTTGAGCATGGCTTAGTATTTGCATAGGCAGAAACAGACAAAGACCGCACAGATTCTGCCAGTCTGTGGGTACCTTCCCGGCATATGTGGCAGACCTCAGTTAACTTTTCTCACTTATTTCTGTTGTGTTGTTTTTTAACCTTCTGAATTACTCAACCAGATTCTTACAGGAAAAAAAAAACAACAACACTAACACACATACAAATCAGTCACAAGAAAACTCAGTCATGGCTCTGACGGGTTTGAACCTGTCTGTTCGCAAATAAGAAAATAAAACTTCAGTGTTCTTTGGGCCAAAATAGTATCTATCCTGATCCTTGGTGCAGCAATAAAATGGACAACCCCACTGTATTCAGATTTTGGGTTTGCTTTTGTCAAAATTTTCCTCCTCAGCTTTATAAGTTAATTTCACTGCCACAGTGTATTTTTCTCAATTCCATCTTCTGTGTAGGAGTCAAAAAAAAAAAAAAAAAAAGCCTGACTCCCTTCCTCTCCATCATTAATTCCTTCCCTTCAAGAATCAACCCAAGAGCCACAAGCCGCCCAGAAAGGGCTGGAAAGGGTGAGTTCCATGACTCAGTGTCACCTGCCTTCCTCTGCTGCTCGATCCCATTTCTTTGTCAAAGGAGTGTTAAAATCCTCACTGGGTGAACTTGGGAGAGGCAACCTGCTCTGATTAAAGACTGAATACCCCCTCTTGCTTCATTTGCAAGATTTGGGGCTGCTCCCATCTGTTCTTAAAGGACAGGAGCTCATTTTTAATTTTCTTTCCCTTGTCAGTATTTGGGCCAGTGCCTACAGGGAAAGGTGTTTGAGAACTCCCTGGTGAATAAGCAATCCACTTCGGCACAACAGAAGGCACTCTACAACCACGGTAGAAGTATGTGCTGTTACTCTTTGTGTGTGTGTGTGTGTGTGTGTGTGTGTGTGTTACAGAGCTTCGGTCTTGTCACCTGGGCGGCTCACTGCAACCTCCACCTCCTGGGTTCCAGCAACTCTGCCTCAGCCTCCCGGTAGCTGAGATTACACCATGCCCAGCTAATTTTTGTATTTTTGGTAGAGATAGAGTTTCACCATGTTGGGCAGGCTGATCTCAAACTCCTGACCTCAGGTGATCCGCCCGCTTCAGCCTCCCGAGGTGCTGGGATTACAGTGGGGAGCCACCGCATCCAGCCTGTGCTGCTACTCTTGAATCCAGTTATAAATAATGACTGATGTAACTGCTCTACCAGGAGCAGTAGTGCTGGAAAGAAATCTTTCTTTGTAGCTAGCAACTGCAATAAATGTTTATAAGCCTGTTGCATGATTTGAAAAACACTAGCAGTTTCTCCAACAAGAGGTGGCAGAATTATTTACAGGACTTGAACTCTCACCCACAGACCACTCTGATAAAAGAAAAGATTGCCTACCTACTACCTTTTTTTAAGGGTTTAGATTTCATCTCTTTAAAGACTTACGAAAAAAAATCTCTGTTCTTCAAGTAGATAATATACCACCATTTGTTTTTCAACAGGAGTCATTCAAATGCAGAGCTTGCATATGCATAGACCATTTCTGGAAGGACATATAAGGACATGTCTTAAGGAAAAGGAATTGAGAGGCTGGGGACAAGGGTATAAAGAGGATGTAGCATTCACTGTAATCATTTTAGAACAGCTAAAAATGTCCTTTTTATGTATATGCATTAATTTACATTTTAAAATTAAATTAAAGTGACATTGCTCTTTAGTCAATAAAAGATACCGTGTTTCTACCCATCTCATCACTTATCTCCCCACCATGAATTCTTGCAGACAAATGTTGGCTCAGTGCTAGAAATAAAACAGAAATGAAGACAGGAAAAAAGAAATATTGCCATGTCCTGTGCCAGAAATTGAGGGATAACAAATGAAATGAATGAGAAGAGCTCAAGATGCAAGCCCTTCTGTAGCCATGACAAATGAGGAAAGTATGAGACTCTTGGTGTTTAATGCTGTACTACCCTGGATATGTCTCCTCCCTGTCCACCTACTGCCTCTCACATCTCGCTGGCTGACTTCTCTTCTTCCACCATCCACCCCTCAGTCCTTTACCTTATTTCTTTTTAAAAAAATTTATCCTAAAAAATAAAAAAAAGTTAACACATTCTCACCACAATCAGTGAGACAATATAAGATACATAATAAAAAAATTAATAACCACTCACCCCATCTCAAACTTTTGTTTCCCCATGTACATGTCTATGTACGGATGGCTTTTGCTACTGTTTTTTTTTAATGGGATTAAAATAAGCACACACTTCTCTTTAATATCTTTTTTTCATTTACTTATCTATCAGGAACAAACCATCCAGGTTAATAAATGTAGATCTAATTTATTCTTTGTTTTAATTGTTGCATTATATTTTACAGTATGGGTATAACAATAATTTATTCAACAATTTCCTTATTGGTTCTGTGTTCCAAGTAAATTCATTGTTTAATTTCCTTTCCTAGATCACTTTTCTTTTTAACAACTGATAATGTCAATGGAGAATTTGCTGATGTCATCTTTCTAAATATTGGAAGAAACAAGCTATATGAATTAATTTTCACAGTAACCCTGTGGAATAGATAGTACTGCTATCCTCATGTAGATTAGAAAGCTGAGATTTAGAGAATTAAAGAGTTTGTCCAATATCACAGAATTATAGTACACTGTGGGGGTAAGTTTTAAATCTAAGTTTGAATTCAAAGCCTTGTTTTTAACGTAAGCCAATACTGTCTCATTTTCACACTGTTCCATGCAATCAATCTAGAGTCTGTTGCTACGGTCTTAAACAATAGCCTGGCATTTCCAACTTTGAGATGGACCATTTGAAGGAGCTCTATAGGTACCTCTACTTTGACATATCCAAAAGTGATTTCCTTGTCTCCCCCATACCCACCCCTGTGCTCAGCCTGTGTTTCATCTTTGGTAATTCACCCTTGAGCAAGTCACAGATTGACTTGAGAGGAAAATATACACCTTTGCAGAGAGGGATGTGCACAGAGATCCCTAGTTCTGGGATTTAGGACTACCTTCTCTGTTTTCATGTGCACAAAGAGGCTGAAGCTATACTCTCAAATGTATGCAGTGATTAAATTCCTGAGATCCTCACAACACCCTTTTCTGAGATCATCACACCAATTAACTTTCCACCATGCTTGCTACTCTATAGTCAGCATCAACGATATCCAATTAAAGACCACGGATGGGCATGGTGGCTCACGCGTAATCCTAGCACTTTGGGAGGCCAGAGTGGGAGGGTTGCTTGAGCCCAGAGTTCAAGACCAGCCTAGGCAACATAGCAAGACCCCATCTCTAAAAATACTACAAAAATGAGCTGGGTGTGCTGGCACACACTTGTAGTCCCAGATACCTGGGAGGCTGCGGTGGGAGGATTGTTTGAGAACAGGAGGTCCAGACTGCAGTGAACGGTGATCGTACTACTACACTCCAGTCTGGGCAGCAGAGAGAGAGACCCTGTTTCCAAAGAAGACCGAGACCAAATCTTAAACAAGAGAAGTAACATGAGCTGCAATAACTCAGTTTAGTTAGCCAGCTGCAAGTTAAGATAGTTCTGATTTCATAAGAGAAGAATGTGACAAGTCAACTGGATATTGCTGCAAGTATCTAGAATGTGCAGTGACATGAATGGTTTACGGATTGCTAAGAAATCAGTAACCCTACAGAGATAACCAGAATGAGCAACTATCAGGTTAATAGTGTTTCTTTTGTTGACAGGTAAACTAGATTGGGAGACCTGGACTGCCTTCGCATATCTCCACAGCTTTCGTTGTTTTTTTTTTTTCTTTTTTTTTAAATCTACCCCTTATAGGCGGTCCAGGACCAGTGAACTGAAGCTACTGGGAAACACTGTTTGAGTCAACACAAAGGCAAATTTTTCCAAAAGCCATAGATCCCTGAAAGTGGAGGAAGTAAGTTCCTCTTTGCTCGGACGTGTTTAAGTATAGAAAAAAATGACTGCTTAGCAGATGTTAGATATTCATGCTTTGAGAGAAGAGGGTTTATAACTTTGAACTCCATTTCAACCTTGAGATTCTAGAATTTTGTCAGTGGAACATAGCAAATTTTGACGAAAGTGCCAGGAACAGGGTAGAACAAAACTCTGTACACACAAGCTCAGGCTTACATGGCTACCCAGGAGGTCAGAGGAGCAGTGCCAAGGGAGGAGTGAGAGGTGAGAGGTCAGACAGTCAAAGCGCTGCCTTCCCATTGCCGCACCAGCCACACACCTAGCAAGTCCGACGCCCCCAGGACATTGTTCTCCAGGGGGCGTGGTAGTTTGCCTGTCAGCTTTCACCAACTTCTCTTTGCAACTGAACTGACAAATTCATCATGTGTGAGCATTTTCACCAAAGAGCAACAGGCATTTGTACCACTTTATAATTCTACTTAGAAAGTTTACAGAACAGTCCAATTTGACATTTGCAAGACAAAGGAAAAACTTCCCCTTTCAGGGGCATGCTACAGACTATTTATCAAAAGTTACACTCTAAAACTGCACTCTAAAACTCTAAAGCTTTTTCTCCTGCCAGGCTTAAGTACTGTAATCTAGCAGAAGGGTTTGGCCTCAACACACCTCAAAATAGAGCTCCAAGACTAACAGGCATGGCTTAATGAGCCAAAAGCATGACAACGCTGGATCTAATCCTTGGCTATTCTCTTGTGCCCATCTACTGTGTGTTCACTGTAGCAGGTGCTGTTTTCCTTAGGGCTGAAACCATTTCTGGGTAGATTTTGCACTATCAAACCAAGTAGCTGCAAAACACTTTGCTTAATGTAACTGAAAACACTGAATATGTGTATGAATGAATGACTGTGATGAACTGAATGTTTTGTGTCCTGCCAGAATTCATATGTTAAGCCCTAAGCTCTAATGTGATAGCATTTGGAAGTAGAGCCTTTGGGGATAACTGGGGCTAGATAGGGCCACAAAGGTGGGGTCTCATGATAGAATTTCTGACCTTATAAGAAGAGACACCAGAAAGCTTGTGCTCTCTCCAGCCCCTCACCACATGAGAACACAGCAAGATGGCAGCTACCTTAGAGCCAGGAAGAGAGCCCTCATGAGGAACCAAATTGGCCAGCACCCAGATTTTCAAATTCCCAGTCTTCAGAGCAGTGAGAAATATAGTTCGGTTCAAGGAATCTGGTCCATGCTATTTATTATGGCAGCCTGAACAAACTAAGACAATGCCTTTGAAACTTCTGTAGAACTGGGTTTCACAGACAAGGAGTGCCCACAGCATGAGGCTGGGGCTTGACAGAACTTAACTGATAAAGCAGCAGGCTACCAATTTCTGACATCATGTTGAAACACATAGTATCATATGAGATCACTTCTAAAATAGCATTTTTGGCCACGTGTGATAGCTCACACCTGCAACCCCTCCACTTTGCTAAGCCCAGGCAGGTGGATCACTAGGGTTCAGAAGTTTGAGACCAGCCTGACCAACATGGCAAAAACCCCATCTCTACTAAAAATGCAAAAATTAGCTGAGTGTGGTGATGCACACCTGCAATCCTTGCTATTTGGGAGGCTGAGGCTGGAGAATCACTTGAGCCCGGGAGGTGGAGGTTGCAGTGAGCTGAGATCGAGCCACTGCACTCCAGCCTGGATAACAGAGCAAGATTCTGTCTCTAAATAAATAAATAAAACAGCATTTTTTAAATGATAAAAAGACAACACTTGTTCCATATAGAACATCTGAAAACAATCAAAAAGAAAATAAAAATCACCTGCATTACCTCACAAAACCACTGCTGAGGTGCTGGTGTTTATCTTCCTGTAACTATCTTTCTCTACAAAGAGTAAACCTGACTGATGAGATGAGGTCTTCTTTTGGGTAGTCTCTTGTTCACAACTGTCATTACACTCATGTAGTCAGTATATAGAAACCATCCTCTTATACTGAAAAGAACACTCCTAAGAAGCAATTCTACTTTTAGGACACTCAATAGTTTCAATGTGGACATCCACAGCCTGCAATATCAACACAGAATCACTGGGTGCCTCTTGGGGTGTTTGGAGACTAACTGAAAGGGGCACCAAGAAACTTTCGAGGATGACAGAAATGTTCTGCATAGTATTTGGAGTACTGATTATACAATGTGTACATACGTCAAAATTTATCCCATTGTGCACTTAAGATCTACGTAAGGGAAACTAGAAAGACAGCACCAGTACCCATCACTGGAACATGCATTTGATGTTTTTTCCAAAAGTGGTAGCGGACAGAAAGTTTAAAAAGCGAACATTACTACTACTGAGTGTGTACTACATCCCAGGCCCTGGGCTAAAGGCTCTACATGCACCCCCACACCAGAATTAAGAATTACAACTCAATTCTAACAACTACCCCCAGGTGAGTATTTCCAGGACTTCCATTTTATCATTGAAGAAACTGAGGCTGAGAGAGGTAAAGTAACCTGCTCAAGAGCCCACAACTGAGAAGTGGCAGAACCAAGACTGGAAACATCTTATCCACAATGCCATCCCTAAAAGTTGTTAATATGTAGAGGTCTGCTAAAATGGCTGAACAGGAACAACTCTGGAGAGCAGCTCCCAGGGAGAGATACCCAGAAGGCGAGCAATCTCCACATTCCCAAATGAGGTACCAGGTTCATTTCAATGGGACCGGTCGGACAGTGAGAATAGCCCAAAAAGGGTGAACCAAAGCAGGGTGGGAGTAACCCAAAGAGGGCTAACCGAAGCAGGGCAGGGCACTGCCCCACCTGGGAAGTGCAACTGGCCTGGAGGATCAGGGATCATACCCCCTCGGCATTCCGGTCCAGATATTGCGCTTCCCCCGTGCCCTCTGCAATGCACAGCACAGGAAAATGCTGCCAGGCTGAAAAGCACAAGCTATCAACACAGATCTGAGAGACAGCTCTGATCTGCCTGGTGCCACCAGTTGTTGGCACAGACCTGGGCAGAAGTTTTGGCTAACACTGAGAATGCTTTCCGGAAGGAACTACCCGTCCCCCACAAACAGGGAGAGTTGAAAGCAGGGAAACAGGTGATATGGCTTGGCAGGTCCCACCCCCACAAAGTCCAGCAAACTGAAATCCTCTCACTAGAGTTTTGCAGCCAGCACAGCAACCTGGGATGATTGAGCTTGGTGGGAGGAAAGAAGCCACCATTGGGAAGGTGGATCTAACCTCACCTGCGTAAACAAAACCCAGAGGAAGACTACCCAGCAGCCAGGCTGAGCCAAGGCAGCCCAACAGTGCCTCTGCAGGAAGATGAGCGACAGACTGCCTTGTCAAATGGCTTCCTGACAACTGCATAACCAAAAAAAAAAATGCTATTGAAGCTATTTCTCCTCAAACAGGAGAAATAGCTTCAACTTCAACAGAAAGGATGCTCACTCAGAGATCCCATCTGAAATCACCACCTTCAAAGATCAAAGGTAGATAAATTCACGAAGATGGGAAGAAACCAGTGCCAGTGCAAAAAGGATGAAATTATCAAAGACCAGAACACCTCTCCACAAACGGACCACAACTCCTCACCAGCAAGGGAGCAAAACAGGATGGGGAATGAGTTTGACAAACTGACAAAAGCAGGCTTCAGAAGGCGGGTAATAAACTTCTCTGAGCTAAAGGAACATGTTCTAACCCAACGCAAAGAAACTAAAAACCTTGAAAAAAGGTTAGACAAAATGCTAACAGAATAACTAGCTTAGAGAAGAACATAAATGACTTGATGGAGCTGAAAAACACAGCATGAGAAATTTGCAAAGCATACACAAGTTTCAATAGCCGAATCAATCAAACAGAAGAAAGGTATCAGAAGTTGAAGATAACTCAATGAAATAAAACGAGAAGGCAAGGTTAGAGAAAAAAAAAAGTGAAAAGAAATGAACAAAGCCTCCAAAAAATATGGGATTATGTGAAAAGACCTAATCTACACTTGATTGGTGTACCTGAATGTGATTGGAAGGAATATAAACTAGAAAACACTCTTGAGTATATTATCCAGGAGAACTTCCCCAACCTAGCAAGGCAGGCCAACATCCAAATCCAGGAAATACAGGGAACATCACAAAGATACTCCTCAAGAAGAGGAACCCCAAGGCACATAATTGTCAGAGTCACCAGTGTTGAAATGAAGAAAAAAATGCTAAGAGTAGCCCAAGAGAAAGGTCAGGTCACCCACAAAGGGAAGTCCATCAGACTCACAGCAGATTTCTCCACAGAAACCCTACATGTCAGAAGAGAGTGGGGGCCAATATTCAACACCCTTAAAGAAAAGAACTTTAAACCCAGAATTTCATATCCAGCCAAACTAAGCTTCATAAGTGAAGGAAAAATAAAATCCTTTAGGGACAGGCAATTGGTGAGAGATTTCATCGACACCAGACCTGCCCTAAAAGAGCTCCTGAAGGAAGCACTTAACATAGAAAGGAACAACCAGTACCAGCCACTCCAAAAATGTACCAAATGGTAAAAAGCATCAACACAATGAAGAAACTGTGTCAATTAATGGGCAAAACAACCAGCTAGCATCAAAATGGCAGGATCAAATTAAAACGTAACAATATTAATGTTAAATGTAAATGGCCTAAATGCCCTGATCAAAAGACACAGACTGGCAAATTGGATAAAAAGTCAAGACCTATCAGTGTGCTGTATTTAGGAGTCCCATTTCATGGGCAAAGACACACATAGACTCAAAATAAAGGGATGGAAGAAGATTTACCAAGCAAATGGAGAGCAAAAAAAAAAAAAAAAACAGGGGTTGCAACCCTAGTCTCTGATAAAATGGACTTTAAACCAACAAAGATCAAAAGAAACAAAGAAGGACATTACATAATAGTAAAAGGATCAATGCAGCAAGAAGAGCTAACTATCCTAAATATATATGCACCCAATACAGGAGCACCCAGCTACAGAAAGCAAGTTCTTAATGACCTACAAAGGGACTTAGACTCCTGCACAATAATAGTGGGACACTTTAACACTCCACTGTCAATGTTAGACAAATCAACAATACAGAAAATCAAGAAGGATATCCAGGACTTGAATACAGATCTGGACCAACTGGACCTAATAGACATCTACAAAACTCTCCACACCAATCCACAGAATATACATTCTTCTCAGCACCACATCATATTTACTCTAAAATTGACCACATAATTGGAAGTAAATCACTCCTCAGCAAATGCAAAAGAACAGAAATCATAACAAACAGTCTCTCAGACCACAGTACAATGAAATTAGAACTCAGGATCAGGGAACTCACTCAAAAATGTACAACTACATGGAAACTGAACAATTTGCTCCTGAATGACGAATGGATAAACAATGAAATGAAGGCAGAAATAAAAATGTCCATTGAAACCAATGAGAACAAAGACACAATGTACTAGAATCTATGGGACAAATTTAAAGCAGTGTCTAGAGGGAAATTTATAGCAATAAATGCCCACATGAGAAGCAAGGAAAGATCTAAAAGTGACACCCTATCATCAAAATGGAAAGAGCTAGAGGAGCAAGATAAAAAAAACTCAAAAGCAAACAGAAGAGAAGAAATAACTAAGATCAGAGCAGAACAGCCAAGACAATCCTAAGCAAAAAGAACAAAGCTGGAGGCATCATGCTACCAGACTTCAAATTATACTACAAGGCTACAGTAATCAAAACAGCAAGGTGCTTGTACCAAAACAGAGATATAGACCAATGGAACAGAACAGAGGTCCCGGAAGCAACGTCTCACATCTACAACCATCTGATCTTTGACAAAACTGACAAAAACAGGCAATGGGGAAAGGATTCCCTGTTCAATAAATGGTGTTGGGAAAACTGGCTAGCCATGTGCAGAGGGAGATAGAGACACAAAAAACCCTTCAAAAAATCAGTAAATCCAAAAGCTGGTTTTTTGAAAATAGACCACTAGCCAACAAAATAGACTACTAGCCACACTAATAAAAAAGAAAAGAGAGAAGAATCGAATAGATGCAATAAAAAAAGATAAAGGGGAGATCACCACTGATTCCACAGAAATACAAACTACCATCAGAGAATACTACAAACAGCGCTATGCACATAAACTAGTAAATCTGGAAGAAATGGATAAATTCCCGGACACTTTACCCTCCCAAGACTAAACTAGGAAGAAGCTGAAACCCTGAATAGACCAATAACAAGGTTTGAAGTTGAGGCAACAATTAATAGCCTACCAACCAAAAAAAGTCAAGGTCCAGATGGGTTCACAGCTGAATTCTACCAGATATACAAGGAGGAGCTGGTACCATTCCTTCTGAAATTATTCCAAACAATACAAAAAGAGGCACTCCTCCCTAACTCATTTTATCAGACCAACATCATCCTGATACCAAAACCTGGCAGAGACACAACTAAAAAAGAAAACTTCAGGTCAATATCCATGATGAACACTGATGCAAAAATCTTCAATAAAATACCGGCAAACCCAATGCAACAGCTCATCAAAAAACTTATCCATCACGATCAAGTAGGCTTCATCTTGGGGATGAAAGGCTGTTTCAATATATACAAGTCTATAAACATAATCCATCACATAAACAGAACCAAAGACAAAAACCACATGATTATCTCAATAGATGCAGAGAAAGCCTTGACAAAATTCAACAGCTCTTTATGCTAAAAACCCTCAATAAACTAGGTATTGATGGAATGTATCTCAAAATAATAAAAGCTATTTACGACAAACCCACAGCCAATGTCATATTGAAGAGGCAAAAACTGGAAGCACTCCCTTTGAAAACTGGCACTAGACAAGGAAGCCCTCTCTCACCACTCCCATTCAATATAGTATTGGAAGTTCCAGCCAGAGCAATTAGGTAAGCAAAAGAAATAACAGGTATTCAATTAGGAAAAGAGGAAGTCAAATTGTCTGTATTTGCAGATGACATGATCATATATTTAGAAGTCCTCATCATCTCAGCCCAAAACCTCCTTAAACTGATAAGCAACTTCAGCAGTCTCAGGATACAAAATCAATATGCAGAAATCACAAGCATTCCTATACACCAATAAAAGATAAACAGAGCCAAATCATGAGTGAACTCTCATTCATGATTACCATAAAGAGAATAAAATACCTAGGAATACAACTAACAAAGCATGTAAAAGACCTCTTCAAAGAGAACTACAAACCACTGCTCAAGGAAATAAGAGAGGACACAAACAGATGGAAAAACATCCCATGCTCATGATTAGTAAGAATCAATATCATGAAAATGTTCATACTGCCCAAAGTAATTTACAGATTTCATGCTATCCTCATCAAGCTATCATAGACCTTCATCACAGAACTGGAAAAAACCACTTTAAACTTCTTATGGAACCAAAAGAGAGCCCACATAGCCAAGACAATCCTAAGCAAAAAGAACAAAGCTGGAGGCATCACACTATCAGACTTCAAATTATAATACAGGGCTACGGTAATCAAAAGAGCATTGTACTGGTACCAAAACAGAGATAGAGACCAATGGAACAGAACAGAGGTCCTGAAAGCAATGCCACACAACTACAACCATCTGATCTCTGACAAAAACAGGCAATGGGGAAAGGATTCCCCATTTAATAAATGGTATTGGGAAAACTGGCTAGCCATGTGCAGAAAGCTGAAACTGGATCCCTTCCTTACACCTTACATTAAAATTAACTCCAAATGGATTAAAGATTTAAAAATAAGACCTAACACCATAAAAACCCTAGAAGAAAACCTAGGCAATACCATTCAGGACATAGGCATAGGCAAGGACTTCATGGCTAAAACACCAAAAGCAATGGCAACAAAAGCCAAAATAGACAAATGGGATCTAATTAAACTTAAGGGTTTCTGCATAGCAAAAGAAACAATCATTAGAGTGAACTGGCAACCAACAGAATGGGAAAAAAATTTTGCAATCTACCCATCTGACAAAGGGCTACTATCCAGAATCTACAAAGAACTAAAGCAGATTTACAAGAAAAAAACACACAGTCCCATCGAAAAGTGGGCAAAGGATATGAACAGACACTTTTCAAAAGAAGACATTTATGTGGCCAACAAACATATGAAAAAATCCTTATCATCACTGGTCATTAGAGAAATATAAATCAAAACCACATTGAGATACCATCTCACACCATTTAGAATGACGTTCACTTAAAAATCTGGAGACAGCCGGGCGCAGTGGCTCAAGCCTGTAATCCCAGCACTTTGGGAGGCCGAGGCGGGTGGATCACGAGGTCAAGAGATCGAGGCCATCCTGGTCAACATGGTGAAAGCCCGTCTCTACTAAAACTACAAAAAATTAGCTGGGCATGGTGGCACGTGCCTGTAATCCCAGCTACTACTCAGGAGGCTGAGGCAGGAGAATTGCCTGAACCCAGGAGGCGGAGGTTGCGGTGAGCAGAGATCACGCCATTGCACTCCAGCCTGGGTAACAGGAGTGAAACTCCGTCTCAAAAAAAAAAAAAAAAAAATCTGGAGACAACAGATGCTGGAGAGATGTGGAGAAATAGGAACACTTTCACACCTTGGTGGGAGTGTAAATTAGTTCAGCCATTGTGGAAGACAATGTGGCAATTCCTCAAGGATTTAGAAATAGAAATTCCATTTGACCCAGCAATCCCATTACTGTGTATATACCCAAAGGATTATAAATCCTTCTACTATAAAGACACATGTACATGTGTGTTCATTGTGGCACTGTTTACAATAGCAAAGACTTGGAACCAACCCAAATGCCCATCAATGATAGACTGGACAAAGAAAATGTGGCACATATATACCATGGAATACTATGCAACCAGAAAAAATGACCAGTCTGTGTCCTTTGTAGGGACATATATGAATCTGGAAACCGTCATTCTCAGCAAACTGACACAAGAACAGAAAACCAAACACCGTTATGTTCTAACTCAAAGGCAGGTGTTGAACAATGAGAACACATGGGCATAGGGAGGGGAACATCACACACTGGGGTAGGTTGGGGAGTTGGGGGCTAGGGAAGGGACAGCAGGGGGTGGGAAGGCTTGGAAGGGAAAACACTGGGAGAAATGCCTGATGTAGGTGATGGGGGGACGGAGACTGCAAACCACCATGGCACGTGTGTACCTATGCGGAATGCACACATGTACCCCAGAGCTTAAAGTACAATTAAAAAAAAAAAAAAAAAGCAGAAAGTGGAAAAAAAAAAAAGTTGTTAATATGTGTGCCTTCCCCGGAATCTGTTCTAAGGAAAGAATCAAAGACAGATCCAATTAAATACATATGAGGATATAAATGCATCACCACTATAGATGTGTAAACATCCTTCTCAGTTGATCAGAGAAACTTTTCAGAAGGCTTTCATTTATTTAAAAAAGACTGCTTTGAGTTCGGAGAAAATCAAGGTTTTGGGCCAGAATAAGACAATGAATGGGCAGCTCTTACCGACCTGAGTGCCATGTCATAGCACTGTAATGAGGAATAGGTGGGTTAATACAGGGAGCTCAGAATAGAGCCTTGCTCATAGTAGGTGCTCAATAAATCGTAGCGATCGTAACATATTCTCAGTCCTGACCTGTCATTTTAGAATAGAAGAAGCGTAGAACTTGAAGCTTTGGTCAATACCATGAACACTAAGAACACCTAACACTCCTGTCATTGTCCTAAGGGCTAGGCTTGGACAGCCACAGTCCCTGCCCTCATGAGCCCATATGCTGAGGGGCATAGCCTATGGCACGCACTAAGGGAAGGGTTCTATAGGATGCCATGGGAGCAGAGGGGGCACCTAACCTAGATGGAATCTAGAGGGCAAGGGAGTCCAGGAAAGGCTTCTCAGAGGTGATAACTAAGCTGACACTGCAAGGATTAGTAGTTGGAAGCTTGGCAAAGAGATGGGTGAGAATTCTAGGCAGACGCCAATGCATGTGGAAAGGCCTGATGGGGGAGGGAACTTAGCACTTGCATGGAATCAAAAGGGTATCACGGAGGTGGCATTGTAGATTCCACCACATACTGTGTGACCTTGAACAAGCCCTTTCACTTCCCGGAGCCTCAAATATAGGATAATGTCATTTAACCTTTCTTTGTCTGCAAAATAAGGATAATGCCACTTATGTTGTATAGTTGTTATACAGAAGCTACAATTAAACAGAGGAGCCTATCCTTACTGGACAAATGCTCAAGACGTGGTTAGCATTCTGTATTGTAGAAACAAAGTGAAATGTCTTGGGCCCTCGACCCCCATGACACCTGAGTTCATCTGCTCCAGCCCACTGATCCCTCTGTTGCTCCTTGACCCCACTGCACACTCTCCCTCCAAGGACTTGACCTGGAATGCTGTTCTCCCAGATATTCACATGGAGCTGTCTCCTCCCATCCTTAGGTCTCTGCTCATCTGCTCTAATGTCCCCCATCAGAGAAGCTTTTTAAAATCTCTATGTAAAACAGTAAATCTTTGTTCTTGAATTTTATATTGCTCTTACCAAGCTTTATATCCATATAATGAATCACCCTAACATTCAATATGTTTTCTTCTTTTGCCCGACTTTTGTCTTCTTTCTATATTTTGCCTGACTCCTTGTGCTAGAAGTTAAGCTCCCTGACAGGAGGGGGTTTTGTCTGTTTTATTTCCTGTATTTTTCCAGAGCTCACAGGAGTATCTGGCACACGGTGAGTGCCCAACAACAGCAAAAAAGTATTTGTTAACAGAAAGAACAAATGCCCCGAGCTTGAGGGCAGGACCTGTCTTTATTGTTCTTTTACTCCCAGGAGCCTGACAAAGCTTTGCATTGGGTAGGCTTTTCATAAACATTTGTTGAACTGTACAATTCAATCACTTTTTACAAATGGTTGTGTTCATCTAGTACATAAAGATTAAATGACTATATTTTTCTTGCTCAGCAAATTATAACAAAGCAATTAGTTACTTGGTTAATTTGGTGGGAAGGAGAGCAAAACTGGTGGCCTGATTTCATTAGCTAGTGAAAGCCACTAACACATTTATCAATTAGTTCCAAATAACTACAGCCTTTGCTGATGAAAAGACCAAACCCTGATGAGGTATGCCGGGATCAGCATTCTGGTTTAATATATCAAGTACAGAAAAACGATCAAGGTGTTCCAGGGCTTAAATTTCTATCTGTTACAAAGTTGGGTCCTTTGAGAAACTGCATTACTGGGATTACACCCCAGGATGTTCACCCCACTAACGATCTGAAAAGGTTCTTGAATCTCCTCTCAAATTAACCACCAAACATCTGCTTTAATACTAGAAGGGGTAAACTCAAAATGAGGTCAACTGCTTCCCCCAAACATTTGACACTGTTGAAATTGAAACCAAATGCTCGGTATAGTCTTCAGGTTGTACAACCTGTCACATATGCCCTAGGACTTCCTAAGAAAAATTATCTCAAGGGTTTATGGTAAGTACGTGGTAACTATATCAATCACTGGTAATTTCAAAATATTGTGGAAATACAAAGAAAATGATTTGGTTTCAAAGAAAAGCATGACCAGAGTTAGTTTACTGCAAAGAGACTGGTCTTCAAAAGGTTGATTTTTACAAGTTAAAACTGCAATTTCTATGAAGAATTACCTGTTATTCAGGCAGTGTCTTGAGGATAATTGCTATGTATGCCTATGGTTCGAAGAAAATCCAAATCAGCTGACAGCAGGTATGCAAAGATAACCTCTTATTTTGACACAGCATGTTCCAAAAAGCATTCACATTTCCACTTCCATCTGATTTGAGTTTTACAAGCACCCTGCTTGGAAGCTTTGTCAATAGCACCGCCATCGTACAGATGTGCCAACCTGTCCACATCCCCAGGACCAGGCTGGGTCTAGCATGCAGGGCTTCTGAAAACCATGTCCAGCATTCTTTCAGTAGGAAGAATATATGCAGCATCACAAACAGATTTTAAAGTAAGTGATCTTTTTCTATACTTCTGTGGAATTGTATTTTTAATAGACTTGCACTTTGGGGATACTCACTATAAATGATGCAAGATATCAATTGTTTTTATAACCCTGGAGCCAAATGTAGGCAGAATTCTAATGGAGTCTGGTTCCCCAGGGTTCTGTCCTTGACTCGGACTGTTCCATTTAAGGCACTCTTGTTGGGTGATCTCATGCAGTCTCGTGGTCGGAACTAACAGCTATGTCCTGATGACTTCCAAATATTTAATTTCAGCCCATCCTCTTCACTGAGCTTCAGACTCCTATCCCCCTGCCAACAGAGCATCTCCACTGGAATATGTCTCTGGTAACTGCCATCCAACCTTTCTAAAACTCCTCTTTCTCTTTTACCTAGACCTCTTCCCAGGCACATGATCTCTCCTAGCTAATGATACTGCCATCCACTCAACCTTCTAGCTAAACACCTGGAAATGATTTTGGGTTTCTTTTTTACCCTGAATCCACCCAAATACCAAGTCCTATCAGCTTTACTTGTTCTTATCTCTTATGCCTTTCTCATCAGCCCTACCATCACTATCTTAGTTCAGGTACTCATTATCTTGTTACCTGAAACATTGCAACTGCCTCAAAATGAACTTCTCCCCTGCAACCTGGCCACTGCCTACCATGCATGTGCCTTGGCCCCTGCCCACACATAAATGTAAAATATAAGCCTAACCATGTCATAAAACCTGCTGAGAATTCTTCAAAGGTTACCTGCTCCATAAAGCCCAGACTCCTTGGCATGGAATTTGTGTCTGACGCTGCAAGTTTTCTATCAAATAATAATGATTATCTCCCTTCTTAATAATGGAACTCTGATTTTTAGCTGGAACATGGCCACTTGTAATATTACATCTCCTAGCCTTCACTGGAGATGGTGCAGCCCTACGATCAAGTTCTGTCCAATTCCATGGTAAGTATTGTGTGAAATTCCAGGAGGCCTCTTAAAGGGAGCTGACTCAGTTAGGGGGAATGCCCTCTGGCCCTTCTTAGTACCTGGAACCGGAATTGAGAGATGATTCCTAGATCTTCAGCAACCATTTAGACAAGGAGGTGACCCTGTCTATAGCAGAACAGAAAGCATAGAAATCTGTGTTGCAAATGACTCCACGGAGCTTCCACAGTGGGGCTGGACTTCCTTCCTCCAGGTTTTTCACATGAAAGAGCACTATGTTTCTATCTGGCTTAAGCCACTGTCATTTTTACATTTCCTGTGATGGGTAATGGGGCCAAGTCCCAAGTGACCCAGAATGCAAACATCTCAAGAACATTCAATGCTTAATACTTCATTTCTGCTGCCTTCTCTAGCCTTCCCTTTCCCATGTCTCGAACTTTAGGCCCTAGTGTTACCAAAATTCCTGCTGTTTTCACTTTAACTACACTTCCACCACAAACTTTTATACTTTTCTGCTTTGCTCAAACTCACCTAAACACCATTCTTATCTTTCTTCAGCTTTTAACTCTTCACACTCAGCTCAGGCAACACCTCCTCCAGGAAGTTTGCCTGAACATCCATCTTAGGGCAAGTGGCCATTCTCTCTGCTCCCAAAATACCTTGGGCATACTCCAATTTTGGAACCCAGCTGCCATGACTTATTAATGGCCATTTCTCTCACCCTACAAAAGTGCCTCAAAGAGCAGACATCACATCTACTCATCTTGTATCTCCGCCTCCTAATGCATCGTCTGGCACTAAGTGGCAGCTCAGGAAATATGTTCTGATTTTGACTGGATTTTCCTCACTGCAATGGAGTAAACAGGGCTGAATACGTCAAAATGTCTTGATTTGCTTTTCATGTCAGCTGTAAGTTGAAGACCAAAACAAAATTTTCTAGCCATATTTTTATATTCCTGGAGATGGAAAACAAATAGCAGATGAGTCATCTGAAGAGAATATCCACTATGAGAAACAATTTTTGGATGTTTCCAACCTGAAGTCCCTCATCTGTAAAAGAGAACTTGACCCTTAGCAACCTTTGAGGTCTCATCTGGCTCTCATATTTTATAAACCCATTGTTGAGTACAAATGCACAGACCTGGACACAGGGAACTCACTGTGAATAGACGGCTCCTCCAGGGATTGGCAACATGACCGGCCTTACCTAACCTTTACATAAATTATTTACAAGGAGTGTCTAATAAAATCTTGAAGTCATCAGCTGACTGAACACTTTAGGATAATAAAATGCCAAGTGAGGTAAGATACACCTCCTAGACTCCAGCCAGGCTGGCCTGCTCTAAAACCCCTGACCTTGCCACGCTCCTTCCTATTACTGGGCATCTATCTGCATTTGCTGTTTCTTCTGTCTCAAGTGCTCCTTCCTTCTTTACTGTGATCTCAGCTCAAGAGTTACATCCTTATGAAAATCTTCTATCTTTCCCTAACTGGATGGAATCACCCTATTCTAGCTTCTCATTCATTGCATTGTATTTCTCCCCTTCATAACACTGGTCATGGTTGCAATTTTTTATTGGTATAATCATTTGACTGACATCTTTCTCCCTCACCGGATCATACCCTCCACTGGTGAGTATTTATGTTTTTGCTCATCATTACATCCATATCCTTGGCACAGAGTTGATGCTCAGCAAATACTTGTTGAAAGATCTCCAGAGGCCATGCAAGAGAGCAGAACAGTGGCTGATGGGTTTCACTATGGGAAAAGGGAAGACTTCATTTGAGGGAAATGCTGATCTACTATAATAAGCTGGAAAGCTCTGAGCTCTCCATCATATCCTTGAAGAAGGATCTTGCGCGTCAGGAATGGTGGTCACTTTCCGGTGAGAGTCAAAGAGCGGTCACTGAATGAGGCCACATGGCACAGCAAGGCATGACAAGCCAAGTAAGAGAGGAGACAAACACATGACTGAAAAGCTCAGAGTGCCGGTATCAGTCCCAGGTGAGGGCTCGCAGCCAAAGTCTGATGTGAAAGTCACTAACATAGTGAGCATTCCCATGACTGGCATGTACTGAATAAATGAGGACTATGGAAACAACAAATGACAATTTGTAGCAGTCTCTGCAGTATGCAGATCAAGAAAGAAGAGACATACTCCTTGCAGCAGAAGGAACAATGCTAGCAGATGACAAAGGGAAAACAGGGCTGTTAAATTTAACTTTCATCTTTATCTAAGATTTTTCTCACTAGAATGAATAGAATGAATATAAATACAGAACTGAATTCTAATAGCAGTGAGGTGACAGTTAGAGCCCAAAATTCCAGACCTAAATGAAAGACATCTGGGGGACTCAAAGTCTGCTGGGAAGAAATACTGAAGAGTAAAAGAAGTTCCAGGAGGTGGGAATCAGAGAGAGATTGCCACAGTTTTCCAGAGGGGAAGAACTGCAGAGAGGAGAGAGAGAGAGAAAGAGAGAGAGAGAGAGAGAGAGAGAGAGAGAGAGAGAGAGAGAAAGTACACAGTAACTCAGGGATGTAAAATCCATCACTGACCCAACATAATTTTTGTTTTGTTTTGTTTTGAGACAGGGTCTCACTCTCTCACCTAGGCTGGAGTGCAGTGGCGCAATTCTGGCTCACTGCAACCTACACCTCCTGGCTCAAGTGATACTCCCATCTTAGCCTCCCCAGTAGTTAGGACTACACAGGTGTGCACCATCATGTCCACCTAATTTTTGTATCTTTTGTAGAGACAGGGTCTCCCTGTGTTGCCCAGGCTGGTCTTGAACTCCTGGACTCAAGCGATCTGCCCACCTCGGCCTCACAAAGTGCTGGAATTACAGGCATAGGCCACTGTGCCTGGCCCCAACACACAAAGTCATTTGGAAATGGAGCATTTGTGAATTCTCAGACAAGGAAGTAATGCTCACAGAGGAGAACACTTGCCAAGCAAGGCTATGCCCAGCTGAGTCATCCGGAGTCAGGAAGGCATCTGTGGACCCTCATGATCCTTGAGAAATAAGAGCTAGATGATGGCGGCGATTGGTACATTCATATAAACCCAACAACTATGTTCGGAGATCAGCTTAACAGGGTTTAATCTTGGAGTGAGATTGCTACTCTTTCCAAATTCTGAATTTTTAAAAAAGCCAAATTAAGTAGACATTTTTTTTCTCAATTTGAGGAGAAGTCAACAGTTAAAAGTTGAAAAGTTAATGTGCCACGTAATCATGAGAGTAGAAGGTGGCATGTCAGTGTTGGCAGCCAGCCTCTGTGGGGCAAAAGCTTCCTCCATGGGCCACGTCTGCAAAATGGGATGGCAAAATACCACAGGAAGCGTTTGGAGCTTTAGGGGTAAGCACTAATTACCATGCACCCAGCATGTCAAGCACTGCATAAGGCACAAAGCCGTCAGACTCATGAGTTGAAAAGCATGTGCTGGAAAGTGCTGTGTGTCAAGCGTGACATGGTAAGGGGGAAGTGAAATTTAAACAGTGCCCTTCTACAAACTCTTCCTCACCCAACATATTTCAGATACAGTATTCTACACTTCATCAAAAACAGCAGATCAAATGTGTGCTGGCTGGCTTTAGGAGTGTGGGGTTGAAATGTCAATGACAGCTGAGTTTCCCTTCAATACAGTTGATGAAACATGCTGAAAGCTGTCTGGTCAATGGGTTGCATGCCCCTTTGTTCCCCTGACTTTTCTGTACGGCTTGACTCTGGAAAAAAGTCAACACCATGTGTAAATTATTCATGAGCACTTTCTGGCCTTCCCATTGGCCAAGATGCCCAGGACAAAAGAATGAATAGTCTTTTTTTTTCCCCCTTGGCAGAACTGACTTGATGACTGCCTCCTTCCCAGCCTACTCTTCTTGGTTTCTGGCCCTTGGCAGGTTCCAGACCCTCCAACCAAAGGCAGAGCAGCAGGCCCTTCCCTTGCTGAATCTCCCAGGAACTGGGCTTCTGTTCCTCCACAAAATAGAAGGGAACACATCTGAGAATCAGGGTCAGCACACAAGCTGGAATGCATGCAAACGTAACTGGCCCAAGTCCTCTCTCAAAGGCACAGGCAGCTAAGAAGAAATTTGTGTTAGAAGAGCCTAAAGTACTACCTTCTGAAGTCTTCTTTAACAGTGACTTGCACATGGTTTCATCTTTGTAACCTGCTGGAAAATAAACACCTCTCTCCCTCCCCTCCACTCCCCCAAAGAACCCAAAACAGACAAACAACAGCTTTATTTGGATAGGTCAGAGGCATCTTCTGGGGAGATTATTTTAGCTCTGATAAAGGGCGTTCTGGGACATGTGTGATAAATGAGGCTGTCTGATACTTGCAAGTTTCTCACTGGGCCCTTGTATCAAATCCACACCCTCTGTGACCCAAATGTACCCTTTACTGTGTGTGAATTCCAAGGACTTGGCTTTCAAAGTCTTATCCTTAAGACTCTGCTCCCAGCCAGTACACTGAATGGAATCAAATTATCCTGTGAAATAAGTCCACGGGATAAAAATAGCATTTGAATCTATCCTAATTAAATGTGCTCCCTTCAAAGTCAACCACATCAGTTAGAGCCTGAACATGGGATTTAAGTCCAAGAGTAAATTAAAATCAATTCTCAGAATCGAACCACAGACACCATGAATTGAAATACAACTTGTCAAGATGGGGTTGACACTGCTTCACCAGAAACCACATCAAGTTACAGTGTCTGTCCACCATATTTTGAGACAAATGAAACAAGTAGACTGAGGGGCAGTAATGTCCAATGCAGGAAAGCAAGCGTGCTGCTCAGCCCAACTCAAAGCCTCTGAGGATTCAAGAAATCTTGAGATAAGACTGCATTGCTTTTGCCCACTCCACCCTATTTTCAGGAATTGAAGTGCTCCTGGCACCAAAAAGGAATAAGAAGCTGACTCTGTAGTGGTACTTTAAATCCTCAAGTCTCTCCTGAGGAGACAGTGTAGTCCAGTGGTTAGAAACATGGTTTGAATTCTGACTTCACTACCAGTTAGTAGTCAGGTGATTAAGCCTTTAGATGACCTAATTATTCATCTGAACAATGTGGATACTGTTATTGTTATATAATAATATTGTTAGAAAGATTAACAGACAAATGCAGGTGAAGTGCTGGTCTTATAACAAGTGCTTGTTTTATTAATTTATTGATTGACTGACAGGATCTCGTTCTGTCACCCAGGCTGGAATACAGTGGCACAGTTATGGTTCACTGCAGCCTCAACCTCCTGGGCTCAAGCAATCCTCCCACCTCAGCCTCCAAGCAGCTAGGACCACAGGTGTATGTCACCATGCCTGGCTAATCCATATATATAGATAGATAGATATAATTGTAGAGACAGGGGTCTCCTTATGTTGCCCAGGCTGGCCTCAAACATCTGGGCTGAAGTGATCCTTCCCCCTCAGAACTTCCAAAGTGCTGGGATTAGAGGTGTGAGTCACCACGCCCAGCCCAACTGTTCAGTTTAGCTCTTGTTGTTAATATTATTTTGATTTGCAACAGAAGTCCCTGTCAAGTAGGGAAGTCATTAGTCTTAAAAACTACATGTGGAAACATCTCTCTTTGGGGCAGACAGAGAAGAGACGGCTGGATTAGATATGGAGAGAAGAACAAAAACGGAACTCATTGCCCGGAGTCTGATAGCACAAGGAGGACACTAAACTCCCTTCATCATCAGAAATCATACCAAAAACCTCCGCAAATCATACACCAGGAAGAAAGTGGAAAGCGGGGAAAAAAATGCTGAGATCTAATCACCACAGCCTGGTCAAGAAAGCTCAAAACACAGGCTGCCTAATCAACCTGCAGCAGCCGTGTGACTTAATGCAGATCCCGGACTGTGTTCAAACAGGTGGCTCCCACTGCCGTTATCCAGGCTGGTTCCCAGCTCTGCACCCTCTTCTCTCCTGCACAGTGCCATGAGGCTGTGATAAATGCGCTACATGTAGTTGAGGTCTGGGGGATCTGCACTGAGAATTAATTAGAGGAAACGTCTCTGTGGCGCCTGCCATACCTGCTCGGCAGTGCTTGCGTTCCCACTTCTCTCTGGCACCGCCCACCAGGTCCTACTGCACTCTCTTTACGAGTCTTACTATTTGTTCTCTTCCTATGTTGACTCCCATGGTATTTAAGAATATTCACTGGTTTTAAAGCTCGTATACTGTAATAATGATGTCAATACTGTCATGAGTTTATAAAAGAAACTGCATTTAACAAGGTTAATAAATAGCAAACTTCAATCAGGAACTCCTTTGGCATTCATGCCCCTAATATATGAAAATTCTTCCCTAAGGAAAGCAACAATTGCAACTCAAGAGAAAAAGAGTTTATGTGAGCCAGGTGTGGTGGCTCATGCCTGTAATCCTAGCACTTTAGGAGGCCAACGTGGGAGGATTGCTTGAGGCCAGGAGTTCAAGACAGCTGGCTGACATCGCAAGACCTTGTCTTAAAAAAAAACAAGAAAGAAAAGAAATAAAACAATAAAAAAGAGAAAAAGAGCATATGTGGCAATTAGGTTATATGATTTAAAAAGAGGACACTGACAGCAGAAAAAACAGGAAAATTTCAGAATAAAAATCGACTAACATCCACGATTACACTTCTCACTGACCCCAACCTTCTCTCTGACTAAAGTTTCATTTGATAACTGTTGAGTTCTGAGATTTAACAACATCAAGTAGATTTTGAGCCCATTCAAAGTATGGTATATTATGATGAAAAGACTGTATGACACAAAATGAAGAATCAAATAATATTTGGGAGGGGCTACACACGGAGGATATTCTCATGCAGGACACTGCTCATCAGCAGCTTACCTTCCAGCTCCTGATTGGTGAGCCACACTCCACATGACTGTGATTCTTGTTACAGCAACTTAGAGCAAGTTAGTCACACTCTTTAGTTAAGGTGCGAATTTTTTTTTTTTTTTTTTTGAGATGGAGTTTCGCTTTGTCACTCAGGCTGGAGTCCAGTGGTGCAATCTTGGCTAACTACAACCTCCACCTCCTGGGTTCACGCGATTCTCCTGCTCAGTCTCCCGAGTAGCTGGGATTACAGGCATGCACCACCATGCCCAGCTAACTTTATATTTTTAGTAAAGATGGGGTTTCTCCATGTTGGTCAAGCTGGTCTGGAACTCCTGACCTCAGGTGATCCGCCTGCCTCGACCTCTCAAAGTATTGGGATCACAGGCATGAGCCACCTCATCTGGCCATAAATAGGGGAGAATGACAAATAATTTTTTTTGAGACATGCTCTGTTGCCCAGGCTGGAGTGAAGTGGTGAGATCTTGGCTCACTGCAGCCTCCACCTCCCAGGTTCAAGTAATTCTCCAGCCTCAGCCTCCCAAGTAGCTGGGACTACAGGCGTGCACCACCATGTCCGCCTAATATTTTTATATTTCGCCATGTTGGCTAAACTGGTCTTGAACTCCTGACCTCAGGTGATCTGCCTGCCTCAGCCTCCCGAAGTGCTGGGGGATTATATGCATGAGCCACCATGCCCAGCCAAGGTGTGGATTCTTAAAATGGAACAGAATCATGATTAAGGGATTCACTTCAAATGTTAAAATGGAAAAAAGAGAACAACAATGTGTTTAGCACCTTGCAGGGCTTGGCTATGACAAGCCCTTAGCAAACCCTGGCTGAAGCAATTCATGAATAAAGTCTCTTCTGCGCCCCCTCAGGCCTATTTTATGAATACCAAATGGGGCAAATTTTAGTTTGGAGGCAGTGTGTATTACTGTTATTCATTTATCCTAATGGATCCTTAGAACCTTTGTGAGGCCTGGGCAACATAGCAAAACGCCTGCCTCTGTAAAAAATTTTAAATTAGCCAGGTATCGTGGTACATGTCTGTAGTCCCAGCTATCCACTTGGGAGGCCAAGGTGGGAAAACTGCTTGAGCCTGGGAGGTCAAGGCTGCAGTGAGCCATGATTATGCCACTGCAGTCCAGCATGGGCTACAGAGTGAGACCCTGTCAGAAAAAGAAAAAAAAGAACTTTTGCAAACTTAATTCCACAAAAGGTTTCAACTGATCATCATGAGAAGTGGAAGAATGAGTCATGCCAGGAGAGGGGGAGGCAGCGGATTAGGAGAGAGGGCAGCAACCAAACTCACCTATAGATGATTCCTTTATCATGTAGGAACATGAGAGCTGAAATGATTTCTGCAGCATAGAAGCGAGCTCGGGCTTCATCAAAACGACGAGACTTCTGAATGTGGAACATCAAGTCACCCCCATTCACAAACTCCATCACGAAAAACAGACGATCCTGGATGCAAACACAAGAGAGGGCCCAGTGTGATGTTAGCAATTAACCCAGAGCTCCGTCAGCATCATATTGCCTAGGGCTGTGGCACAGAGACAAGAGACTGTGAAGTGGATGCATTCCAGGAAACATCCTGACCAGCACAGCCGGTCTGGTGGAATTAGATCCCCTAAGCGGAGCAGCACCTGGACCTCCTGTAGTTCATTCCACAGAGCATTGAATTTCTACATGAAATCAAAAGTACAGATGGCATCAGAAATCTTTGGTTCAAGCTCCAGCTCTGTACCTTAAAGGTCATGTACCTGGAAAGATAATGTAAATTGAAAGGTAAATGCCTTTAATCTGGAACACGTGGGGTTAATTACCCAACGTAAAGGACACCTAGTAGGTGCTCTAGTTCTTTCTCACAAGTGGGCAGAGAACAATCACAGAAAAAGAACACCCCTTTAGACAAGTCAGCCAAACAGAAGTGGAGGCCAGGTGCGGTGGCTCACACCTATAATCCTAGCAATTTGGGAGGCCTATGTGAGTGGATCACTTGAGCCCAGGGATTCAAGACCAGCCTGGGCAACATAGTGAGACTTTGTCTCCACAAAAAAAAAATTAAAAAATGAGGCAGGAGGATCATCTGAGCCCGGGGAAGTAAAGGCTGCAATGAGCTGTGATTGTGCCATTGCACTCCTACCTGGGTGACAGGAGTAAGACTCCTTCCTCCAAAAAAAAAAAAAGAAGTCAAATGACAGCCTCATAGTAGCATCCACATTGGAAATTCCCCTCAGTCCATCAAAAGATTGAGTCAGGAGTGGGAATGTAAAAATGAGCAGGATGCCACCTCCCCCTGCAGTGACTCTCAACCTAGCAGGTAAAGTGGACTCTTAAAAGTCACTATGCAGTGTACTAAGAACTATGCAAGTGGCGTGAATAAAGTGCTGTGGAAACGACAACTGCTTCATGAAGGAAATGTGTAGGTCTCATTTAAAAAGTGATCCAAGATTTATCTAAGTGTAAAACATTTTGCTTCCATCACCTCTAAGATCAAAGGGTTTCCTCACTTCCTCCTGTAACATTTATGAAATTCCTGATTAGCTGGTGCTGAGTTCAGAGCCAGGACCCAATAGAGATTAGAGTAGACACAGCTTCTCCCCATACGGAGTTTGGTGTGAGAAGCACTTTACTCAAAAAAAAAAAAAAAAAAAAAAAAAAGTGACACAAGCAAATTGACAAATTCTGGTAAATCCTGTGAAGAAAAAGTGGAGGAAGTGTGGCATCTGGTCCCCTGCCTGGGAGTCAGATGATGTCTCTCAGCAAGTGAAACATGAGCCAAGGCCCACAGGATGAGTGCCATCAACTCGTGATATCATTTTGTGGGACTGGCGATCATTTTGTGAGGAAATTGGTATTTTACCAAAGGATGCAGACACGCAGAACCTGTCTTTATTTTGGGGGAGTACAGGGTCTCGCTCTGTCACACAGGCTGACGTGCAGCGGTGTGATCTTGGCTTACTGCAGCCTTGACATCCAGGGTTCAAGCAATCCTCCTGCCTCAGCCTCCTGAGTAATTGGGACTATAGGCATGCGCCACAAGGCTGGCTAATTTTTTTGATTTTTAGCAGAGATGGGGTCTCACTATATTGCCCAGGCTGGTCTTAAACTCCTGAGCTCAAGCAATCCTCCCACCTCAACCTCCCACAGTGCTGGGATTACAGGTGAGCTACCACATCCAGCCTTGAACCTGTCTATTTGTGGTTGTAAGTACCACCGGCTTTGCACAGGGTGTTTCCACACATTCACAGCTGAACAATGGGCAGAGCGCGGTACGTGCTCCTGCTCAGCTCCCATTGCATCCCTGGTGTAACCAGGCAGATCCCTATCAGAAGGCAGCACAGCTTATGACTTCCTATGCCCGATTTTAACTAACGCCTAAAAGAGAAGCAAGAATTTAACAATGAAGAAGGAATGGCAAGATTCACAAAACAAAACCACCACCAGCAACACAACTCTTCAAGTTGGCCAATGTAACCCAACAGGCAAACTATGTAAATACAGCAAGCCATCTGACTAAGCTCCTGGCCTTCATTCGAAGGTGACTGACAAGGGGAGAGGCAGAATTGGGTGGGACAAGCTTTGATGAGCAATAGCTGTCCTGTATTTTCTAAGTGGGAAGGATTAAGGTGGAATTAGCAGGTTAGCAACGGGGTGGGCAGAAGATATACACACGCTGGAGGCAGAAGATATACACACGCTGGAGACACCCCAGAAAGCTGCAGCTGCATAGGGAGTTTTTATGCCCTGTGTCTGTCCATTTGGAGGGATGGCCACAGAGGGCCTGAGGAAGACTAGGACGAAAAGCCACCCTGAACCATCTCTGGGCAAGGAGGTCAGTCTTAAATGTTTTCGTTAACCAGCTGGTTCATTCTCCTGGTGGATCTGACTGGGAGTCACATGAATTCTAATTGCTCTGAACACCTGGCTACGGGAACTGGGTCAGTGGGGAAGTTCCTTAGGCTGCTGTAAGTGGTGCGCTTGGCAAGAGTTTCTAAGGCAGTAGGCATCGAAAGGCCTAAAGTCTAAAAAGCCAGGCTGTGGACTAAATTCCAGATCTGGGGGGAGAAAATCCTGCCCTCTAGTCTTGCTTCTCTATCCCGGCCCCATCCACAGCCCTGGAGGCAGATTCTCAGGTAAAACACAGACTCTAGCAGATTCACCTCTGCTACACAGTGAGGGACCATAAGCTTTGGCACTCCAGAAAGATGGGTTCTGCTGTACGCGTTCTTTTCATTCAGCCTCATTTCTAACCTCCTGTCTGGCACCACCTGGAACACAGAGTGTAATTCACAACCCCCAGGCTATGAGCAACTCTCCACGCAGGCGGAAGGAGACACCGGCCAGCTGAGACATGACAACGACTTAATGCAGAGCACTGGTGCATCCTATCAAAGACCTCAAATAATGTCACTGGTATAAAAACAAAGACATGGTTATCACCAAGCAAAATGTTTTGGCTGTGAGGAAACCCTCCGTTTACCTGCACTTCTCTGTTCACCCCATTTTAAAATGTTTGGTGCAGAGGGGGAAAGATTTGGCAGCGATTTCTCCAAGATTACTTTTTAAGAGAAGGATGTAAATGACAAAAAAAAAAAAAAAGACTCTAGTGTTTAGAAAAGAAAATCCAGTCCGGCACAGTGGCTCATGCTTATAATCCTGGCACTTTGGGAGGCTGAGGCAGGCGGATCACTTGAGGTCAGGGGTTCAAAAACCAGCCTGGTCAACATGGTGAAACCCCATCTCTACTAAAAATACAAAAAATATTAGCTGGGTGTGGTGGCGGGTGCCTGTGATCCCAGCTGCTCAGGAGGCTGAGGCAGAAAAGTTGCTTGAACCCGGGAAGCGGAAGATGCAATGACCCGATATCTCGCCATGCACTGCAGCCTGGGAGACAGAGGGAGACTCTGTCAAAAAAGAAAAGAAAAGAAAAGAAGATCCACACATCATCAGGTGGTGGTGGGATGTATTCTTTGTATTTCTTAATACAAAGAAATAAAATTGTATTAAGTATGTCCTCAGGTCCCTTCAGGAAGGCGTGCAATAGCGATAGCAGCTGCTGAAGCTGCCGATGCTTGTGCTCTCACGCAGATATTTTAGTTTAAAAAAAGATCATTAATGTGAATGTGCAGAATGACTTTAGTTATAGCCAAAAATGCAGACATATGCACAGAAAGGACAAAAAAGACAACAGAAGTTCTTTCCTGTACTTTTCAGTATCTTTCAAGGTTTCTATGATGAGTGTGTATTACTCTTGTAATTAGAAGCAAACTAAAGGCACACGTGCTTCTTCCACATTTTTCCTATTTTCATCTGAAAGATGGAAGACGAGACATGGGAAAGACACAGTTGTGCGGCTGTTTGAGAGAGCAGTTGTTCAGGCAGTGGGAGTTGGGAAACAGCTACAGAAAGAGAAACTGCTGTATCCCTGCTGCCCAGTACTGAGGGACACGAGTAACCACCCATGTCCCATAATGGCCTTTCTGCTGCCTGAAGTAACCAGGCCATCAGGCTTATCTGAATGGCGTCCACAATGAGAATCAGCTGACTCTGGTTTGGGTCCCACAGCGGCTCTACTCAGAGCCTGGTGCGCAGGCTTTACAGCGTCTACTACAGCTTGCAGAGATCTTCTGTGGTTCCTTTAAGGTTCTGAACAAGAATAAATGTTTACTAAACACACATGGTATGCCAGGCCCTGGGTAAGAACCCAGTCTCCTAAAACTAACATGACTCCACACTGCTCCCAGGAAGCTCACGGACACGCAGACAAAGCACATCGCCACAGTGTGGTAAGTGCAGTGGAGGGGTACAGGTGTCACGCGACACCGAGCAGGGCATCTGAGCAGCCTGGAGGTGGAGGTGGAATTTGGCAGGTGGCGTTTGGGGGAAGCTTCTCAGGGTAGCCGCTTCCCCAGCCTTGAAGGATGAGGGCATGCGAGTCAGGCTGCTGTAGGGACTGAGGCGGGAGGTGTCAGGGAGAATGTGCAACTGAAGTGTAAGATGTCAGGCAGACAGCAGTGGGTGGGGGGCTGCAAAGGCAGTCAGGTTGTCAAGCACTGGAGTGGGTGTGAGGCTTCTCTGTAACTGCACTGCTACTTTCAAAATGAAACGCAGAAAAAGCAAAAAGCTACTTAGGGGTGCTTTGTTTCACTCCATCTCAGGTCACCCACAAATGAGAAGTACAGGGTCTCAGCTGCCATTAATAAACATGACCACTCACTGCTGATCTTTACTAGAATTGTAAGCCCAGTGCCTGGGGTAAAACAGGTGTAGCTATGAGGCTTCGCTTGAAAAAGACTCCAGTTATGTTGGAACTTGCCACACAGAATAAAAAACATCAGCTACAAAAGCAAATCACTCCACCAAAATTTTACTCCTTTGGAATTAATCCCAAAAGGAGTAAAACGTTTCACATTTAGTGAATGCCCTTTACAGAGCAAAGACTTGGATTTGAAGTTCTGAAGGGAGGCAGAAGATAACCTCTCACCTACCGCTCTACTCACTCTGTGCTATTTAAGAATTAGTATCACTACATGCTCAAATTAAAAACTGAAAAATAACTTAAAAGAATACCTGTGGGTAACTGATTAAAAAAAATGTTAGTTTCTTGGAATAAAAGTAACACTATTTCAAAAAAAAAAAAAAAGAATTAGTATCACTAATGACTCGACAAACACCAAATCATGCTTCACAAATTCAACTGTGGAGCAACTAGGTGAAGCATTTTTTGGAAATCCTGCATTTAGGGAGGTACTGGAAGATGGATTATGGTTGCTGTGAGTCACTCCTATGGCAGAGAGGAGTTTCCCAAATCCCACTCTAGACAGAGATGGCAAAGATGACTGTTTCAGTATTTAAACCTGTGCAGAAAGCCATTTCAGTTCTTCTAAAGTCCAATTTCCTAGAAACGGAGTCTGCACATCTGTACAGCTTTACCTGAGGCTTCTGGCTTCTGGCTTCTGTCAGGTAGTCTGCCCTGACCTGTGTGGTAGGAAATCTCAGGGCCAGGAGATTGGTTTAACCTCAGTTCTAAAAGCAACTGGCTAAGCCCTTTTTCTCTGCCTGCTCCTCTCTTTTGTCCGATTCAGCCAACCACAAACGCAAGTCATTAACATGGGGTGATGAACACCTGCGGGAATGAAAGGAATTCAGAAATCCCTTTGTCCCACACCTGGTGTGAGTTACAGGTGTGGGAGGCCAAGGAGCTGCTGCCTGGCAATAATAGAATTCCTGTCATCACTTGCTCTGATTGCCACTGACCTGCTGCAGTCTGGGTCCACTCTCTGACCAGTTCAGAACAATTCCTTCCCCAGACCCAAAGGGCTAAAAATATCCACTGAACTAATCATGGTGGTCAGTATAAGTAGGGTGCATTCCCCAAGGACCCCTCATTAAGGGTTGTTCTTTAGGAGTTAAAGCTGATGGGCAGTTGTACCAACAAGAGTTAGAGACATAACACCTGGGTGGATGAAAGGGCTATGCCAGGATGGCACAAGTGACAAGATGACGCTACCTAAGGAAAGTGACTGGTGAGCGAGCATAGACGGGGGCAAGATCCTGTGGGGTCACTGGGGCAAACATCTTTGGAGGCATCTGTTCAGCTCATGGTGATCCCTTCCTCAGCACTTACCCATACCCCAGCCCAGCCACATGGGAAATGCTGAGAATCTGTGCACAACCAGTTAGACCAAGCGGGGCCTGCCCAGAATCTCTTTTCCAGAAACTGAAACTGAGATAAAAAGCTTTTAATTTAGTCTGGGCTGTGTGCAGGAACTGAGGAAACATGGGTTACGGAACGGAGGTTGCTTTTGCAATGTAAACATGGGAAATGCCTGGGTAGAAGAGAGTGGAGAAAAACTAGGTGGATGGATGAAGGAGAAAAATGATGCAGAAACACAGAATGAGGCACAGACAAGAGATCAGGGAGGGTGAGTGAGCCAAGAGAAAGACTGCCAGGGTTCCTCAGGTCTTTACGGTTTCAGATCAGTTAAAAGCCCTGGCCAATTTCTGCCCTTGGGCTGCATGAGACATTTGTTGTACTAAAAATAAAAATCTTTATTTTTAGTTCTCTCTTGTTTTTTTGCATAGCCTTAAATTTTCTTAATACCTAAAGTAAGTTTTCTGCTACCAGGAGATTTTCAGCTAAAATACATACAATTTCTCTTTTTCTTTTTGAGACAGTCTCACTCTGTCACCCAGGCTGGAGGGCAGTGGCAGGATCATGGCTCACTGTAGCCTTGAACTTGTGGGCTTAAGTGATCCTTCCAACCTCAGCCTCCTATGCAGCTGGGACAACAGGTGTGTACCACCACATCTGGCTAATTTTTAAATTTTTGGTATAGACAGGATATCTCTGTGTTGCACAGGCTGGTCTTGAACTCTTAGGCTCAAGCAGTCCTACCTCGGCCTCCCAAAGTGCTGAGATTACAGGTGTGTGCCACCATGCTTGGCACACATGCCAATTTTTAAGAGGTAAGAAGTTTCCCTATTTCTTTATAAATCTGGGATAATAACACCTATAACTAAAGTGATCATGTAAAGATTAAACCAGAAGCACAGTGCCAGGCCCAGAAAAAAAAACCTCAATAGAAACTATTGGTACCACTACATTATATCAAGAGGGGATTTTGTGCCCAATGCCCAAGTCCCTGGTACGACTAAGAGGAAGCCCAGGGCAGAGGTGACACTTGGGCTCTGGGGCCAGGGTGCTTGAGGTCTAAGAGCAGTTCCTGCTGTGCTGTATTTAGCTTCTCTCTCACAAAACTCATATCTGTAAAATGGGGATAAGAAGACAACCCAGGCCGGGTGCGGTGGCTCACGCCTGTAATCCCATCACTTTGGGAGGCCAAGGCGGGTGGATCACGAGGTCAAGAGATCGAGACCATCCTGGTCAACATGGTGAAACCCCGTCTCTACTAAAAATACAAAAAATCAGCTGGGCATGGTGGCGCGTGCCTGTAATTCCAGCTACTCAGGAGGCTGAGGCAGGAGAATTGCCTGAACCCAGGAGGCGGAGGTTGCGGTGAGCCGAGATTGCGCCATTGCACTACAGCCTGGGTAACAAGAGCGAAACTCCGTCTCAAAAAAAAAAGAAGACAACCCAACTCACAGGTTTGTGAGGATCAAAGGACCTAAGCTGAGGGCTTCAAATAGTGTCTGGCATACCATAAATGAAATGCTCAAGAAATACTAGCAACTCTTATCCTCATCATCATTAGTACATCCACTGCAGCTTCAGCCCCCATGGGCGTCTGCTCCCAGGACTCCAAAGGGCCTGCTGCACTAGGCATAGGAAGGCCCCTTGGCTGTGGCTGCGGCACATGTGGCAGAGAGCTGTGTGCTCTGGGTCTAGAGGTGATGCCTCCCTCATGGACCTCCCAGACTGGCGGAGGTGCACACACACTCGCAGGCGGACAGGAATGAAACAGTAGCTGAAACAGCAGCTGCAGCAGCTTTCCCAACCCTCAGTGTGGGACAGGGGCACAGAGGGTCGAAGGAGGTGGAAGGAGTCCTAGCCCAGCTGCTGGGCCACAGGGACATTTCCTGATGCTATATGGTAATAGCCTTGACTGGATAAGGACTTTTTTTCCTGGGAAATGCTTGCTAAACACGGGGTTATAAAACTAGATTTGGTGCTTTTCTAAACTCCTAGAAAGAAGAAAAAAAAAAGAAAAAAGAAAAAAAAAGACTAGATTTGATAACCAAAACATACTAACCAAGGTTTCAGTTCTGATACGTTTTCTAATTTTCTAACACTGATTGGTAATTCATATTTTCTATTTTAAGGACTTTATACTAATAATTATTATTGCAAAACAAATGCCCTCCTTGCAAACATATTATGGTAAGCAAGACTTTTTATAGTAGATATTCTCCCCTTCTACAAAGTTGATTCAATATTAGAACCAGATTGCAAAATATTTTTCTACATTTAAAGCAAAAATCTGTTGTCTCTATGATTTAAAGATTGCATTTGAAGATGTATCATTCTGGAAACCAGGGCAGTAGGAAATAGTTACCATGCTCTGAGTTATGGTGAGGATGCAGACTACCTTTTGGAAATGATGCAAAGATGGACATAACACGTAAAAAACTTATGAAAAATATAGCTAGTGCTTTAAGGCAATGTTAAGCAGGGAGCCGCATCTATACTTACGTACCCAAGTTCTAAGAATTGCCTTGGAGTATTTCTATGTGAAATATAAGCCCATGCTGTATGAAAAGCTGCAGAGTGCTACAGACAGCTGTGGGAAAGGAGGAGATCTCCCTAACAGATAGCACTGTGTTGAACTTCTCCTAAGTACCACTGCTTTATTATTTTTTTGGACAAAGTCATCTACAGGGTGGGCAGGGAGTTCAAATCAACAGGAAATAGTTACTGACGTCAAAGAGGTCACAGTGGAAAAGCACCCTCATGAGGAAATCTGATTGCACCATCTCTGAACTGGAAACAACTTGAATTTAACCACATTAAGAAAGATTACAAAGGCTTCAAGGAAGAAACAATGAGAAGGAGTCTAATGGCTTCATTTTTTTTTTTTGAACTTCTCATTTTGCACAGCCCAGAAGATAATTCAATCACCCAGCAACCCCTGTGTCAAGCCCACAGGCAAGATACATCCTGTCTGAACTCACAGACTAGTCTTTGGGAAGGTGAAATATGTCCTGAATACAACAAACCCTTAGGACCTTGCATTTCAAACCTGGAGGGACACAGCTCTTTTCAAAGACCAAGTGTTTTCCTGGTAATCTGAATGCATTATAGCCATCTCTCATAATGAAACCCGACAAGACTTACTGGCATGTATACAGCAGGCTAGGGAAACAAAGGAAATCTAGCTTGCAGTTACACACACTGTGAAACATCCAGGCCAGGATGTTCTTTAAAGTATAAATAAGCAGTAACTTATGATCGGGGTAGAGCAGAGTCAGAGCACAAGTCCTCCCTTCCTGATGGAACCTCCTTTGGCATTTCCAGTCCACATACAGCTCTCCAGTATCATTGCATAGGGTTGGGCTGGATCTGCGCACCTGGTCTTGTTTTCTATTGGGGACCTGAGAGCCTTGAAGGCAGAGCCTAGATGCTAAGTGAGATATCTTTAATAGCACCTAGCATGGTGCCTGACCAATTGTGAGGGTGAATAAATGCTTCGGGAATGAACATAACAGGCACCATTTTTGTATCCTGGTAAAATTTAAACTGGAACTTTAGAAGAGTTGGAACAAACAGCCAAGATTAGTTTTACCCAACTATTTTACAGAAGCAAAGTGCAAAGTACTATGAAGTACTTTGAAGTACCTTGCCCATAGTTAAAATAGTTTGTGGAAGAGATAACTAGGAGAATCTGGTCTGCTGATGCTATATTTTCCTTTCTAAAGCTTTGATTTTTCCACTTATAAAAGTAATTACACATCTATAGTTCAAATGTAATTACACAGTAAATACATAGAAAATTGAGAAGAAAATTAAGAAAATGAAAATAAAATCACCCCTAATCCTGACAACCAGATATATAAGTCTCAAGCTTTTAGATTCCAAGGAACTGGAGATTTCAGGGCAAATAAGAAATTTTCAACGTAATGTTAACTAGATTTAATTTTTCCTTTTTGTCCTAATTATACTTAACATTCTAAAGCATGTTTTAAAAACAGAAAAGAAAAAGCGAAAAACATACACGTCTCTTTTCATTTGTATTGCATATTATTTCCTGATATAATTAGTCATCAAGACCACAATATTTTTAACAGTTTCATACTATTCCCAGTGCCAATTCTGTGATGTCCTACAATTAGCTTGATTTCTAATTAGGTTAATGAAAATAAGAGAACATGGTTTTTAGAGTCTCTATACCATGATAAAGTTTTTTTTTTTTTTTTTTTTTTTTTTGCCTGGTAAAGTAGGCATCTCTGAGTGGAGAGGATTGCTAACTGGGCATGATGTTTTAACTGATTGGTCAATCATTCAGACATCACTAACATTGAGAGCACCCCCTACTGGTTGAGAAGAACCATTGAACAATACTTCCTAGTCAAAACTACCCACATTTGAAATACGCTAAAACTTAAGAGTCACAAAGAAGTTATCTTGGGTGATTATCTACTTTTTAAAAACGGTTTAGCAACATAACAAAAGCTTCCACAATAGGAATTCTTTAAGTCATTATTTCGCATAGTGCAATTCTCTTTATGAAGATTTTGGTTTAAGCATCAAATAGGGTATTTACGGACTTAGTTTGTATAGGGCTATGCATAGTTTGTATAGGATAAAGAGTAAAAATGCCATTTCATTTATTTAGATCATCTTTCGTGACAGAGTTCCTGAAACTGTAAACTCTTAACCAAAATTTCATTTCTCCCTCTGATCTATGTATGAATTCAACACTTTTGCATTGTGGGAAGATATTTTGGGTTATAGTTGATTAGACACTTTACCCAGTTAGAGAACTAGAGAATATGGCCAAGTATATGCCATATCTGCCTCAAGGTGATGGCTGAGGATTCATTTCCTCCCCCTGGTCTGCACTGTTGATGCACAGGCTGAAGTTTCCATGTGGAATGTGCCTTTTACATGCTGTTTTGAGTTTGATTCTTCCACTGTGGTCATGGTAAGCTCTTCTCTGGTCCTCTGGCTGGGGAACAAAAATCTGTTCAAGCAAATGACGTGCCCGCAATCTCTTCCCAAACCATTTTTGCAATCTGGGTTACATACTGATCTCCACTGTCCATTGAGGAAGAAAGTTGCAGACCTGACTCTAAAGGTATGGATGCTAAATTAAAAGAGGCAGAGCTCTAACACCACGAGGGGCAGTCATCAGAAACAGCTTAAAAGGTTTATACAAGAGAGAGCACATTGTGTTCACTTTGATGGGAAGCTTCAGTTGGCTAAATGGAGTTTAGATGGGCTCTTACAACCCCAAAGATAAGAGCAGACACTAAGACGGTGACACAAAGAACTTCATGCCATGTCCACTAGAACTCTGAGTCTGTTAGTGAATTGACTTCCTTTCAGCACGTGATTTATCCTACTTTGAAACCACTTCCTTCTGATTCTTCCTCTGACTTTTTTCCACTCATCTGTAACCCTTACTTAGGATTCCCACTTCAAGTCTCCTCTCTTCTTTCTCTATACACATCTACTGGGAAATTTTATGTTACAGTTTCCGCTGACCAAGAGGACACTGATGACACCAAACTAATCTCCCATCTCAGCTGTGTTTCTGACAAACGAGCATCTTACCACTGAATTTCCCCCAAACAGAACTCATGCTATTCCATTCTCTCCTGGCCAGAGCCCTGGCCACTCCCACTTAATGCCTATCATGTCTACCTCCTTAGTGTTTCCTTGCCTCTACACCCATGATCGCTGCCTCGGGGCAGGCAAGTCCCCAGGCCACAGGCCCAGCATCCTCATGAGATCTGCGGCCACTAGCCTCCCTCTGTAGACAGCAGCCAGAGAAAGCCTTCTAACACGCACATCTTACTCCCTGACTTAAAGATTTTGCTGGCTCCTTTCCCCTAAACGTTTCAGTCTAAGCTCTTCAGCAAAGGACATCAGACCCATTATGACTTTGCTTCTTCATTACCACCCCCCCACCCCACATTTCCTCTCTTACAAATCTGACTCATCTAGTCATTGGGGGTTTTCTGGGCATGCCCTACAATTTGAAGCCTCTGTGCCTTTGCACTGCTGTTACCTCTGTCTGGGAGGCCATGCCCTCCTCTTGTGACTACAGGGTTCCTATTCTTCATCAAAACACAGCTCAAACAGCCCCTCCTCTGGAAAGTCCTTCCAACCTCCACAGGGATCAATCATGACTTTCTTCTCTTTATCACATGGTGTTATTATGACCTTTGACTGTAAGCAATTAAAGGGCAGTTCCACATTTTGTTCTTGTGTCTTCATCCTGGAACATAATGTATGCTCCATAAACATTTATAGAATAGAATTTAAAATGCAAGATAAGTACACTTGTACCATTCATTATATTACAGAAACAGCTAATATGTCTGTTGGCTAGGGTTTACTTTCAATATTTAGAGACCATTTAACCTTAAGACAGCATTTAAGGTGTCTACTTTTTGTTTTGTTGTCTTTTTTGTGGGTTTTTAAAAAAAGTGAGACAAGGTCTCACTTTGTCATCAAGGCTGGGATAGACTGGCACAATCCCAGTTCACTAAGCAGGCTCAACCTTCCGGGTTCAAGCAATCTTCTGGAAGGGTATCCACATTTCAAGTTGAAAGTCCATTTTCATGTATGGGAAACAAAAGAAAAAAAGCCAGCAAGTTGCCCTCCTTCAAAGCACACTCATATTACCATCAGCACGTTTTTCCATGCTGGTTGGGAAATGTTTTTTAAAACTCTGATTATCTGTTTGTACAATCCAACCACATGTACCATTCACAGGATGGGACTCTGACTCACAAAGAAGTTCAGGGTGGGGAGGATGGTTTTCATAAAATGCCACTGACTCAGTGCCTTGCTGGGAAAGTGAAAGTGTAATTAATAAATGCTAAAACAAGACAAGCTGCAGTATTTCTACTGCTTGCTTTTTAAAAATAACCAATTTTAGATATATGCTTGGTCAGCTAATCTTTTGCTCCCTAGATGCCTCCAGGCTCTGATAATAATGTCTTATCGAGCAGCAGCCTTCACTGTTGAGAGCGGCCAGAGGCATGCCAGCCCTCACTCACATTAAACAGACCCTGCATGCTTCCGCTGTCTCCCTGAGCTCACTGTCCCTGACAGTGCCACTGCAGTGCAGGCACCGACAGCTGTAATGAGTTCCCCCAACAGGAACTGTGCCTTTCTACAAACTCAGAAAAAAAAAATGATAACACTCGTATTTTCATCAAGAATGTCTGACACACTTGGCTTTGGCCTCTATAAAAAGAAAAGTGATCGTGTAACTCACTTGACTTTTCGTATCACGGACGATCACCTGACAGTCATGTAAGGCAGCGGTTTTCAACCAGGAGAGACTCTTCCCCCAGGGAACATTTGGCAATGCCTGGAGACATGTCTGGTTGTTATAAATGGAGAGGTGCTGCTGGTAATTAGCAAGCTGAAGCCAGGTTGCTGCTAAACATCCACAACACTCAGGACAGCCCCCACCCTTGACAAGCAAAGTAGGCAGATGGCATTCCGCTATGCAAATGGGTGACTTTTTTTTAATTGCAAAGGATGTAAACTTACCAGCCACTTGATTATTAAAACTACCTGACGTGTTGGTGAGGATCAAGTAGGTGGGGGCAAATTTTGGGCGACATGGAAGGGCACTTTTTTTTTTTTTTCAGTCACTTACAACTGGTGATAAAGATCATTTTTTAGCCTGGTTAATGCAGACATCTCTGAGGGATGGTCCTGCTAACTGGGCAGGTGTTTTCATTGTGATTGGCCACAGATCTGTCCTAAAGCCCAAGTAAGAGGCACAAATCAAATGAATGAGCAGGTCCTATATCTATGAGCTTCCAGAAGAGAAACTATAAACCAGTCTTACCACTGAATTTCCCCAAACTGAGCTCATGCTATTCCATCTCTCCAGGCTTCCAACCGGCCAGAACCCTGGCCACTCCTTAAAAAGTCCTATCAGGTCCACCTTCTTAGTGTTTTCTTGACCCTACACCCATGATTGCTGCCTGGGGGCAGGCAGGTCCATGGACCACAGGCCCAGCATCCTCGCCAGATCTGCTGTCATTAGCCTCCTTCTGGACAGCAGCCAGAGAGGAGCTCTGCCACATTTGTTCCCTATTTTCCTTGGTTGTGTCCAACTCATCTTGAACCGCCTTTCACCACTGGGAGACATGACTGTAGAAGGTCTGCGCTTGCTGCAGGCACAGGTTAGTTTCCACTTCGCACGCCCTCAGAGAAAACTGTGGAGTCTGTGGCTTGATGGTCCCTGGGGAGTGAGGAGCCAGAAGAACAAGGAAGCTGACTGACAAACACTTCCCGGGGTTCACTGCACAGAAATGGAAGGACGTGTATGGAGAGGAGGCAGGAATGTGGCTGGCAGGGCTCTCTCCTCTTTTGTTTCTGTTGGGAGTTACATTTTACATCACATTAATGTTTAGAACGTCATATACCACAAGAATGGAATTAAGAGATTCTGGGAAGAGTTCCAGGACTCCCTTTGTAACACCTAAGCCATAAATCATTCCAGAGCAGAAGTGGGTACAAGTGAGCTCAAAAACACAGGCTCTTTTGCTATAACAAGAATTGGAAACCTCCCACAGAAAGGAAACAGGAACTCCCTGGGTGGCCCCAAAGAAGAGAGAGGGCACGCCAAAGCCTTCCAGCAGAAAGGGGAGGGTCTGCTGGCGAGACGGAGCCAAGGTATTAGCTTACAGGGAAGGCAGGAAAAGGAACCTTGAAAAGAAAGTCAGTCGCTCTGAATGGCACATGGATTAATACGGGGGTGGAGACAGAAGGCAGGCAGGGCGTCCTCAGCCTGATGCAGGGGCTGCCAGTGAACAGGCTAGTCCAGCCAGCGTGATGAGAAAGATCATGCAAGTGGCAATGAGAGCAAAGGCAGCCCACTGGGGTGGCTACTCTTGCCTTTCTGCCTCCTGCTTTAAACCTCCCAACCCCTATAGTGACCCAGAACCCACCACTAACCAGAGACAGTACCACGGACTTGAGCTACCCCTCCCCCCAATAATCTCACAGCAGACTACAAAAAATATAAGGGAGCAGGCTGATATGCAAATGCAGCTTCAGACAAGGCCCCCAGACTCTTCCAAGCAGATGACTGCTCTGAGCCTGTCCGAAATGAAACTCCAGGAACTGCCACCATGGAGGGTCATCAGCTGAGTCTACATGATGAACAGCCTGTGCGTGAGCTTCAGCTTTATAAGCTTCCCAAAGAACGTCGGCTTCATGAGGGCAGGGACTCCGTTCTGTTTTGCTCACTGCTGTGTCCTCAAGGCTTGAAGCCAAGTCCTACGCCTCGCAGGCACTCCACGCGTATCTGCTGAATGAATGAACGCCTTCCCTCCTAAGCTGCCAGTGCACAACTCTCCACATGCTGAGTCTGCTAACTTTATGCTGACAGGGCTATTTCTGCTCATGAGACGCTATGGGTAATTCTGGACCTAGAAGAGATGGACGCGTCTGGTTCTCTGCAGAGATTAAGTAATTAAGGAAAGCCCAAGTATTTAAAAAGCAACACATATTACAGCGTATGATTTTGATCCAAAGCAGCCAGGTTTTCAGACTGCATGGTTTTGTCTTCAGGGTGGGGTGGCAGCCCCTTGGCAGCTGCTTCAGGTCCTGCCTGGCAGCCCCAGTTGGTCACAGCAGGAGTCAACCCAATTTCCTAGGGAACCACCTGCAGCCCACACCTGAGGCTCTGCTTAAAGCTGTTAGTTGGCTTTGGTCTCACAGCCATTCAGGTTGTACTTCTAAGCAAAGATTGGCACATACTTAAGAGTTTCCCCTAGAACCCAATGTTCATTTTCAACTACCTTTCCTTTTGTAGCATAAGGACTATATTTATTACATGCTATATACTATACACTTTTCTTTCACGTGTATTAGTCTTCTCTTCCCAACTAGAATGAGTTTTAAAAGAACCGTTTCTAGCCAGGCACGGTGGCTCATGCCTGTAATCCCAACACTTTGGGAGGCCAAGGCATTAGGATTGTTTGAGGCAGGAGTTCAAGACCAATGTGGACAACATAGCAAGATCTCCATCTCTGCAGAAAATGAAAACCAATAAAAGAACTGTTTCTTTTGCCTAACATTCAGTCAGTGTGATCCTGGATTGACTGATTTTTCATTAAACAACCTGGCAGAACGCCCATCTCATTTGCACCCTTTGAGCAGTCCCGGCACTTGGTGTTTAATAAAAGGCCCCACTGAAGCCAGGGTATCTATGACTTGGCAGGTTTTACGGGTTCCAAGTTGTGGTCCAGGAAAACCATAACCAAGCAGTCACCACCCCAAGAGCTTTCAGTCATCATGAGACACGGGCAAAGCGTGACCTGGGTCGTGTTCCGGTTACGTCAAAGGTAATTACACAAAATACCACGTACCATCTTATGAGACACGGAGGTGGCAGTCCACTCAGCCTCTAGGTCGTCAATGATAATGACAGCTACCAACAAGACCAGTTACAAAGGAACAACCTCAAACTGAAAAGACAAGGCTGACTCTTTCAAATCCTTTTGTCACAACAAAAATCTTGGCAGTCCCATCCAAAGGGACAGAGCCAAAGACACAGCTGGAACTTCAGGTTTTCTGATTCCCATTCATTCTTGTGGCCCTATTTAGCAACAGAAAGTCAGAAAGCCTGGTAGCCTGAGAGGACAGAAGCAAAGGTCCCAAATAATCCCCCCAAAATCCAGATCCTAGAGAGGGCCTATGGCAATTTTATCTCCAGAGAATCGTCAGCAGAGAAGGGGGTGGGTCCCACATATGTTGGCCGCAGAGTCAGATCCAGTCTGACTATGGAAATAAATCCACAGTGAATAACCTAAAAGAAAGACGGAACACTATTAATAAGGTAGGAACACACAGAGGCAGAAAACACCATGTTCTGGCTCGTTTTCTATTTTGATCGGAGCCAAAGGCAAACTGCAACCAATGACCCGCAGCAGACCGATTGTATTTACAGCAGTCACTGCTCAGGGAAAGGGGGAAACCTACTTCCAAACAGATCCGAGGAAATATCCTTAGGTGTTTTATAAAAGGCCAAAAACTACCTATTTGGGAAAACTGCATCTATTCCTGTCTAATGACACTATTCACAGCTGTACATATTAGAGATTCAAAACTTCTGTTTTTTTTTTGTTGGTTTTTTTAACAATTTTTTTTTTTGAGACAGAGTTTTGTTCATGTTGCCCAGGCTGGAGTGCAATGGTGCGATCTCGGCTCAATGAAACCTCCGCCTCCCTGGTTCAAGTGATTCTCCTGCCTCAGCCTCCACAGTAGCTGGAATTACAGGCATGTGCCATCATGCCTAGCTAATTTTGTATTTTTAGTAGAGACAGGGTTTCTCCATGTTGGTCAGGCTGGTCTTGAACTACTGACCTCAGGTCATCTGCTTGCCTTGGCCTCCCAAAGTGCTGGGACGACAGGTGTGAGCCACTATGCCTGGCCAAGAGACTCCAAGCTTCTCTTTGTGATATAATGGAAATAGCTTTTATATTATTTCGCAGGACAGTCGGGTCAGGAATCCTGCACTGACTCTTGCTTGCGGTGTGGTGTGGGGCAGGTTAAATTCTCTGGATCTCAGCTTCTAGGCCTTTAAAACAAGGATGATACTCTTTCCTGGATGCATTGGGTATTAAATGAGATATTTTCTTTGATGGATATTCATGGAATACCAATGTGCAGTTTAGTTCATAGACATTGGTAATGAATATGAGCACCTAGGACATACGCGAGGGTCTCAACGAACTGCCCTTTCCTTCTTTGCCCATACCCTTCTGCAAAGCAGGCACCATTCAGGCCCCAGGCAGCAACCAACTACCCCGAGGCATGAGCAGAGGCTTCTTCAGAATCCTCATGCCTGTGAGGGGGAAAGTCTCCCAGCCTTTCCTCTGTACTTCCCCTTCTCCTCATCTAACCCTCTGTCCCCTTGCGCTGGTGTCACAGCAACACAGAGCACAAGCAGTAATGCCACTGCAGGGGCCGAGCGTGCCTCCTCCTCCCACGTCCAGTGGCTGGCGGGGCTCAGCCAGATGCTCAGTGAGCCTTCGGGAAGGGAAAGGGGAGCCGGAGGCACGGGGCGGCATCAAGACAGGGCAGGCTGCAGCCCCGCGATGTCCCCACATGTTGAAGCCAGCTGGAGGGGCACTTCCTAAAGGTACGTTGGCCAATAAGTCCAGGAGTAAGGAACACACATTTAGGAAGAGTGGCTTATCTCAAAATAAAAGGCAGGGGACCTTCTTAAAGACAAGTGGGTCAGCTAAGCCAGAATTAGAACTCGGAGCTCTTGTGCTGAAGGTCACAGTGCAGTTCCCTGCCTGGGGGAATTCTGAAAGATTAATTCCAGGGCCACATGACTGTCTTGCTGCCTGGCTGCTCTCTGCCTCTCCCACTTCCTCACTAATATTTAAGATAACAACAGTGGAGAAAGTAATACAAAGAAGAGAACGTCCCTTGCACTCACGCTGTGAGGTACACTGAACACATCAAGACCATTCTGCACCAGCATGTACGCAGCGATGGCATTTATTTCACAAGATTCCAAGAAACTCTGACCTTCAAAACCAGGATTTCAGCTTTCTTGGCCAACATTTGAGAAGTGGCTTCTTATGGAAAACTATGGCCCTGCCAGGAACTCCACCCTTGCAGGCTGACACTTTGAGGACGCCCAGCAGGCAGAGGAGCGGGAGGAGGCAAAAGTGCCGGGCATCTGAGCGTCTTGTGGCCCACCTGAAAGCAGCGGATCCTGAACACAGACTTAAGTCATTCCCAAAACAGTGCGGGGTACTTGGCTCGGCCCTCTCACCCAGGCCCGGGCCTGCTAGTGAGAGGCCGTTTTGGGCACTTGCCGCAAAGTGTCTTCTGTTTTCCCAATGGAAACCTTTGCTTCCATAAACTGGATCTCTGAACAAAGCCTGAAGTCTCAGGCCAATATTTACTTTGACACTCCCCCTTCCTGCGACTGCCACCCTCCACCCTCCACCTCCTAGTCTTTGTTCCTCTCTCTCCAGGAGGAGATCTGAAGGGGAGGCCCCTGGGAGCCCGGGTTGGGGGAGGGGAGACCCGGATACCAGGACATCAATGCCAGGGGACTCAGCTACTGACCCAACCCTAACTGATTCAGATAAAAGGAGTGTGAAGTGAATTTCGCCAGAAAAGAGTTAAGGAGGCAGCCTGTACTAGGCTGTACCCCAGGTCCTGAGGGACCAGGGGTCTGGTCCCTGACTTAATAGTGGCTTATTCCTCCTACCCCCATTGTTAAAGAAATGTAACTTTATTACCAAATTTGGTAAATTGGCAAAAGTCATTCATAATTCCACTACCTTAATCCAGTCCCGGAGAGCTTATTAGCATAATTTCCTGGCAGTCTTTTTTGGGGGTGGTGAGGGGAACAGGTTTGCCAATTCACTATCTTGGGCAGAACCTGACATGGATAGAGGCTGTTCATCATCATAAGCTCTGTATTATTTCCTAGATTCTAACCTCCTATTTTTACCATATTCTGTGACAGTTTTAGGCAAATGACTTAACTCCTCAATGTCTCACTTTTCCATTTGGCGTAACGAAGATAATAATTGTACCTATCTTATAAGGCTGTTATAGGAATCATGTGCAATAAGCAATACATGTCAAGTGCTTATGACAGTGCCTGACAGTTTACCTAACATAAAATTATCTCTTGACTGGCTGAAAATTCTCATCAAATAGTATATTATTGAAGTATACCCCCACTGCTAAATGCTGAAGTTGTTTCTACTATTTCTCTATTATAAATAATTCAAAACTCTGAAGCAGTCATGACCAAAACAAAGCTGGAGGCAATATACTACCTGACTTGAAAATCTACTACAAAGCTACAGTAATCAAAACACTACGGTACTGGCACAAAAACAGACACACAGGCCAATGGGACAGAACACGGAGCTCAGAAATAAACCCAAACCTTTACAATCAGTTAATTGTCAACAAAGATGCCAAGAAAGGACCATCTCTTCAATAACAAAGAAAGGACCATCTCTTCAATAAATGGTGTTGAAAAAACTGGTTATCTACATGCAAAGAATAAATATAGACTCTCATCTCACATCACACTAAAAAAATCACTGAAAAATGGACTAAAGACTTAAATGTAAGACCTAAAACTGTAAAATTACCAATGACAACTTTGGGGAAGAAATCTGTGATATAGGCAATAACTTTTTAAAATATGACCTCAAAAGCACAGGAAACAAAAGCAAAAATAGACAAACAGAATTATATCAAACTAAAAAGCTTCTGCAAAGCTTCTGCAATCATCAGAGTAAAGAGACCACCTGTGGAATGGGAGAAAATATTTGCAAAACACACATCTGGATAAGGAGTTACATCCAAACATAGAGGAAACTCAAACAACTCACTAGTAAGAAACAACCCCATTTTAAAATGGTTAGTGGACCTGAAGAGACATTTCCCAAAAGAAGACATACAAATGGCCAACAGTGGTGGGAGTGTAAATTAGTTCAACCATTGTGGAGGACCACGTGGTGATTCCTTAAGGAACTGGACCCAAAAATACCATTTGACTCAGCAATCCCATTATGGAATATATACCCAAAGGATTATAAATCATTCTACTAATAAAGACACATGCAGATGTATGTTTGCTGCAGCACTATTTACAATACCAAAGACTTGGAACCAACCCAAATGCCCATCAATGATAGACTGGATAAAGAAAATGTGGCACATATACACCATGGAATACTATGCAGCCATAAAAAAGGATGAGTTCATGTCCTTTGCAGGGACATGAATGAAGCTGGAAACCATCATTCACAGCAAACTGACACAAGAACAGAAAACCAAACACCACATTTTCTCACTCACAAGTTGAACAATGAGAACACATGGACACAAGGAGGGGAATGTCACACACCAGAGCCTGTTGGGGAGGTGGGGAAAAGCGGAAGGAGAGCATTAGGACAATACCTAATGCATTCTGGGCTTAAAACCTAGATGATGGGTTGATAGGTGCAGCAAACCAACATGGTACATGTATACCTATGTAACACATCTGCACCTTCAGCACATGTATCCCAGAACTTAAAGTAAAATATAAATAAATAAAAGGTAAAAAAAAAATGGCCAAAAGATATAGAAAAAATGCTCAACATCACTAATCATCAGGGATATGCAGATTAAAGCCACAATGAGATATTATCTCATACCTGTCAGAACGGCTATTACTGAAAAGACGAAAAATAGCAGGTGTTGACAAGGAGGAGAAAAGGGAACCCTTGTACACTGTTGGTGGGAATGTAAATTAGTATAGCCAGTTGGAACACAGTAGGGAGGCACCTCAAAAACTTAAAATCGAACTGCCATATGATCCAGCAATTCCAATGCTGGGTCTATATCCAAAGAAAATGAAATCAGCATGTCGAAGAGAAACCTGCCTTCTCATGTTCACTGCGACACTACTCACAATACCAAGATATGGAATCAACCTAAGCGTTCACCAGTGGATGAATGGACAAAGAAACAGTGGAATATACACACAATAGAATACTGTTCAGCTTTTAAAAAGAAGGAAATCCTGTCATTCGCAACATGGATCAACCTGGAGGACACTGTGTGATGCGAAATGAGCCAGGCACAGAAAGACAAATGCTGCTTAATCTCACTGATATGTGGAATCAAAAAAAGTCAAACTCATAGAAACAGAATGGAATAGTGGTTACCAGAGGCTAGGGGTTGGAGAGATGTTGACCAAAAAAATGTAAATATAAATAAAGCACTGAGAATTAAACATCTTTATGAATAACATTTTATTCTTTACTTTTGTGGCTAGGTTATCAGAAAAACAGATTCAAGAGTATACATTTCTCCAGTTTTAGTACAGGTTATCAAATTAGTCACAAACTATTAGGATTTGCAATGCTCTCAGCAACATATGAGGATGCCAATTTATATACTTGTAACCAGTCTATAAGAGTATAAAAAAATTAGGGGAAATAATTTATGGGTTCATAAACCTTTGTAGTAACCTTGATAAATAAGCTACTATTTGAAATTTGCTTACAATTTCCTTTTCGCCAAGAACAAAAGGACCTATAAAATACTTACCTTCTCAGTATGTGCTGTCCCCTCCATGTGGGTGTGTGGGTGTCGGACCTGGCCATTAAGAAGCCCTGGCTAGGACCTTTTTCTTTGGTGTGAGGCGAGAGGGGGTCATCACAATTGAATTGACTCACTTTTGAACAGCACTTCACAGTGTGTGAAATATTCTGCCTTCCCTCATTTGACCCTCACAGCAATCCTGTTTTCATTTTAATGATGAGAACTTTAAGGCTCCAAGGAATTTTAGGACAGATTCAAGTCATTTGGATGGCAGAAAACAAAGCTAAAACAGCTCAGGTTTTCTGTTCCCAAGGGCAATGCCATTTCCATATTGCCAGGCTGGAGGGGGGCCAATAGGAGGTACTTAAGCCGAGGCTGAATCAACCAACTAAATGTGGAATAAGACAACATACGGAGTCAGAGTCAGCCTGACCTAAACCTGAACCTTGTCTCTGCCACTTATAATCTAAGGGATCCTCAGCTAGTTCCTGCCCTGCTCTGGGCCTCAGACTGATTCCACAGGACTGCATGAGGGGAGCACCGTTTTTACCAAGGCCTTCACAATGAAATGCTTTGCAGATAGAGTAGCTTCAACACCTCATCTCACTCCTAAATTCTCCAGGGGAGATAGTCACAGTTCAGCGTTACACGCTGATTAGCATCTCACTTGAGAAGCCAGGGCCTACAACACTGGGCAGCTAAAAAGTAATCATCTGTCTGCTGCAATTTCTCATAGCAAGTAACATTTTCTGTTCTTCATAGTTTTAACCATGTAAATAAATGGGGGTTCATAGTTTTAACTATGTAAGTAAACGAGGATTGTCACTGAGGACTTCTGACAGATGAATGCACAGTGAGCAAATGCTATGTGTATTGTGGAGTCTGATACCTTGCAAACCTCAAAGAAGGCATAGACAAAAGCAAAATTAAACGTCTATACCTCTATCTCAGCATGAGAAAAACTCACTTGCTGCTTATTATTTTCTTCTTCTTTTTTGAGACAAAGTCTTGCTCTGTCGCCTAGGCTGGAGTGCAGAGGCATGATCTCAGCTCACTGCAACCTCTGCCTCCAGGATTCCAGTGATCCTCCTGTCTCAGCCTCTGGAGTAGGTGGAATTGCAGGCATGCACCACCACACTATGCTAATTTTTGTATTTTTAGTAGATGGGGTTTCACCATGTTGGCCATGCTGGTCTCGAACTCCTAGGCTCAAGTGATCAGCACACTGTGGCCTCCCAAAGTGCTGGCCGCGCCCAGCCTCACGTGCTCCTTTTAAGTGGGTTCCCACTACTTCTTTATCATTTAGCCTCAAGCAGGGGAACACTACCTTTATCCTTTGCTTTGGAGACACCTACTACAATACTACACATCTTAAACCGCAATGGCAGTTCCATGTGTTTGGTTTCTCTGGTGGAGAAATAAAAATAACTTTGCGGTAATGACTGCCACCTTGTGGTCAAACATAAAACTTCCACTAGAAAAAGACTTCGATGCTAATAAAGGCTTCAGCCGCTAAACACTGGGAATCCCATGTGGCCTCTAAAATTTTGGTATATTGTATAATTTATATATTTTCCTGGAACATTATGATTGCATATGCTACATTGCTTGGGTTCCCAATCTGCTCCAGGTTAATTTCTTATTTTACTCTACCACATGATGTAATTGTTGAAATCTTTGCTTATATAGAATCACCAGAATTTCCTTTTACAGATCAAATTCCTCTGGGGTAAAGTATGTAATATTTCTTTATTTGCTTCAGCAGTACTAAGTTGGAACCACTGCTGCTGAAGACCAGGCTAAGCTCACTAAATACCAGTTGACTGCTTAACTCAAAGGTCACACCACCTGGTGAAGATAATCTAACCTAATGTCACAGGAAACCATGTGATCTTTGGCTCAGGCCGTAGGAAGGAGATCTAAGCAGTCACCTGGCTCTGTGGCTTGACTTGTGGTGTTCATGGTGGTGTTCAGGAAGCTGGACCCCCTGGGGCAACCAGTGTCAGCGACCAGCTATCCCTCTCAAGCCTGGAGCTGTAACTCCACTCCTCTATTCCAAGAAAACAGCCCAAAAAGGGGGTGAGGGCAGGGGAAGGGCTTTACATTGGCAAAGTGCCCAGCAAAGGAAGTCGTTTCCAGGCTACTCCAGGGAGCAGTGTGGGGCAGGCAGAACTGGAGCTCCCCAGGAGCCAAGGACCAACCCAGCAGAGGGTAAGCAGAGGATGGGGGCAGGGGGAGGATGGGCTCCAGGGCCATCAGGAGCCATTGAGGACTGATGAGGAGCAGAGGGGGAGAGGGAGGAGTGTAGGGGAGCCAAGGCCCATAAAGCCATTAGCTGCCTCCCTTTTCTTTCTCCTGATAACACTGGGGTGGCGTGGGGGTCCACGGGGTGTATCCCCTTCGGTGCGTCCTCCTGGCCCCCAGCTCCCAGACATCTCCGCTCCACCCATTATCCAGGCTGCACATGTGTCCTTCCCAACAAAGATTTGAATACAAGTGACCCTTAAACATATGAAAATGCCTAGCTTCACTCACAGTTAGAGGAATGCAAGTTGAAGCTCAAATATACCATTTTTCTAATCTCTCAGGTGATCAAAATGACAGCTACCATCCCTTGATGGGAAGGTGGGGGAAACAGGCCTTCTCACTCAAGCTTTGGGAATGTGAATTTAGAGATGCAGCTGAGCAAGGAGGGAAGAGCCTGCCTGGGCTCTGCTTTCAGACAGCCTGGCTTCAAACCCTCTCTGCCACTTAGGAACTAAGCTTCTTTGTACCTAAGTTTTCTCATGTATGAAATGGGCAATAATAACAACTATTTCATAGGGTTACTGTAAGGATTAAATGAGATAAGAGACATAAAGCACTTAGAACAATGTGTGGTACATGGGCGATAAAATGTTCGCTATCTGTAACCACAATGGGGAAGAGGGGCAGTTGGACTCAATCAAAATGTGAAATGCATACATCCTTTGACCAAGCGATACTATTATTCATAATATGTCATACAGAATACCAGCAAAGTACACAAAGACAAAAGTACAAGGGGACTCACTGCAACAATGACTGAAATAAAAGACTAGGAATACAATAAATAGACAGCAACAGAGGAGGACAAGTTTACTTATGTCATGTTCTAAAATGGAGTACTATACAGCCATTAAAAATGAGGTAGCATGGTATACAGACATACAAAACAATTTCCAATATACACTATTAATATTATGTCTTAAAAAAAAATAAAGTGGCCAGGTACAGTGGCTCATGCCTGTAATCCCAGAACTTTGAGAGACTGAGGTAGGTGGATTGCTTGAGCCCAGGAGTTGGAGACCAGCCTGGGAAATATGGCAAAACCCTATCTCTACAAAAAATATAAAAAATTAGCCAGGTGTGGTGGCATGTGCCTGTAAGTCCCAGCTTCTGACGGGGCTGAGGCAGGAGGATAGCTTTAGCCTGAAAGGTTGAGGCTGCAGTGAGCCATAACCGCCACTACACTCCAGCCTGGGTGACAGAACGAGACTCTGTGTCAAAAGATAGATTAATTAAATTTTAAAAATATAGAATCATGGGCAAAGTATACTATTATTTGTGTTTTTAAGATAAATATGTATGCCTGTGTGTGCTGTACATATATGCTTTTATGTGCAGAAAATCCAAAGGCTAGAAATAAAATGAGCAGTAATTGTTTCTTACGGAGAAAGGATATGAATGTTCGGAAGATGCTTATATTCCCTATTGTAAGAAATTAGATTATCATAATTAAAATATACAATCTGATATGCCATTCTTCTGCTTCAGCTTCGTCCATGACTTTGCATTGCTCTCAGGACTAAACCCAAATCCCTTAATGCAGCCTGCCAGGCTCTCCATGGCTTGGCCCTGGCCTGCCTCGGCTGTCTCCGTTCTCACCAGGCCCCTCCTCAACCTCGATATGCTGCATGTGCTGAGCCTGCTTCACACCTGATGCTCTGTCTCACCACCAGACCCATGGTGTGCTGTTGACCCTGTATGACACACTCACCTTCATTCTCTGCCTAATTCTAACTCACTTCTCCAGGGCCATTTTCCCTCTTCATTGACTCCAGAAGCCCAATTTTGAGGCTGATTCTAAATAGAAGCAGAATGCCCTGCTCCAGCGGCTGAATCAAGGTTGGTGTGAGCCAGTCGTGCTCTGCCAGCTTATCGTGGCCTGATAGTTGCTCTCCCAGCCTCGCTTGCTAAGGGTACGATATGGTTTGGCTCTGTGTCCCCACCCAAATCTCATGTTGAATTGTAATCTCTAATGTTGGGGGAGGTGGCTGGATCATCTCATGATAGTGAAGCCTCAGAGATCTGGTTGTTTGAAAGCGTGCAGCACTTCCCCCTTTGCGCTCTCTCCTGCTGCCATGTGAAGCCCTGCTTGCTTCTCCTTCACCCTTCTGCTATGACTGGAAGTTTCCTGAGGCCTCCCCAGCCATGCCTCCTGTATTGCCTGTGGAGCTGAGAGTCAATTGAACCTTTTTTCTTCATAAATTACCCAGTCTCAGGTAGTTCTTTGTAGCAATGTGAGAACAGATACACAGGGCAGTTGACCCAAGTCTAGGAAAGATCTTCCCTCCCTGAGAAAAGGAGGCTGGCCATGCAGGCCTTTGTCCCCTGCCCTTGTGCTTTCTGCTTTAAAGCCCATCATGCCAAGGTGTGGCATCTAGGGCTGCAGCAAACACCTTGGAAAGACATGGCCAGTGTCACTAAGCAGCAAATCCAACCATAGCACTGTTACCACCGGACTTCTCATTATGTGAAATAACAAGAAAAAAGTTTGCAGTCATGAACTAAACCCATCCTTTCTATTCATTGTTTAAACTACTGCTGGTCAAGTGTTCCATTAACTACAGCCAGAAACATTCCTAAATGCCACACCATTATAGGGCAGACAGATTCGAATCCTAAGACCAGTCCATGGTATCAGGCAAAGGGTCATTATTAAGGCCAAGAGCAATGCCCTGGGATGTTCCAAGTCAAGGCACCTCTCTGGGTCCTCTCAGACCCCTCTTCTAAACTCCTGTACCCAGGTCAGAACCAGCGCAGCATTTCGAAGCAGAGTCAGAGGCAAATTCATCAAGATAATCTGCCCATGGCATTGTCTCTGTTCTTAGGCTTCTGTAACCTTCACTCACCTTCACTTCACCTAGAGAAGATTTATGTTTGATGACTTTTCAATCCTGGGACACACAACCCTCTCGGTCCTCCTTCCCCAGGACAGCACAAAGGAAAAGGTGAATTCACTAGCTTCCATTTTTCCTCCAGAGGTTGTCAGAAGTCACCAATACCTCTGTATGGCCCTGCCTTAGGAGCCCATCCTCCAACATTTCTAATACTCAACTTTATAAAATCTCCAGTATCTTATTGTCTCAGCTCTTTAAGAAAAGAGGCTGTTGGCGCAGTGAATGCAATGCATACTTACAGGGGTCTGAAAGCAGCAGAACAACTGAGTGAGGAAGGGATGATTGCGGGCCAGAGACAGGATTCTTTTCTCGGTCATTGTACATTCCACGTCATCATCCTGCAGAATCACGTCCTTCTTCAGCACCTTCACAGCATAGAGGTCTCCTGTTTCTTTTATTCTTGCAAGCATCACCTATGGTGAAGCACAAGGAGGGAGCATGAGTGAATCCTCTTGGGGGTCTCAGGATGTGTGCACACAAGGGGAAGAAAGAGAATGGCGTGTGCAAAATGTGAGCATGTATACACACACACACACAAACACATACACACACACACCCAACCCATACACAGAGCACACTTACTTCAACCCAAATAGTTAAAGCCAAGACTCACCTTCCCAAAACTCCCCTTCCCCAGCACTCGGATGAACTCAAAGCTGTCGATACCAAGTCGGTTGGAAGAATTAACCCCAATCCCATTTCCTTCTTTGCTGCTCTCCTTTCCCTGTCGTCTGAGGGTTGATCTGGAAACGAGTTTCTGAAAGAGTAAAAACACATTAAGTCAGAGATCGAAGCAGGAGCATGGAGCACCCATGCATGACGAAGACCCCACTGGCTGGGAGCAGTCTCATCCCCAGTATAATGTGGGAGAAGGATCAATTGAGCTTGACAGATGCTTGGCTCTGCCACTCGAAACTCCCTCAGTATCAGCTTCTGTATCAGTGCTTACTGCTTTATGTAAAAGGTGAATTAAAAATACATCTAAGCTACGGAGTTACAGTTCGCGCTCAAGTGGAAGTACATGTAAACACCAATGCCTTGTGTGGTCCCTCAGATGTCTTCTGCGGTGGCTTTCCACAGGAAGGTCCGACTCCATGAGCGCCACCTAGTGTCCACTTTTACAGAGAGCAGTTTTCGTGTCTGCTCAGAGATTCAAGCATCATTCAGCATCAGGATACAAAGCAACGTTTTTTTAACCAATATTTTAAATTATATAGGAGAAATAAAAGTCCAGTGTGAATATTAGAACCATGATCGAAATCATGAAGGATAAAATTTTAAATACCTAAAATCTCACCAGTCTCCTGCCAAAGAGATCTATATCTATGCATAAATAACACATACACACGTGTTTATACTTGGTTAATTTTTAAAAATGTAATCAAGTTATTGTTTCATAATACACATTTGTATTTACAAATCTGTCATGGGCATATCTTTCAAGAACATGAGTTCTAATGGTTCTTCAATATTCCCCTGCCATTAGCAATATGGGCATCTCCCATTTTTCGCCATAATGAAAAACACCATAGTGAATACACTTCACGCAAATCTTCAAAACAGAGTAATTCAGAGTCTAGCTCTCAAGCAAGCTGCCTGGATTCAAATAACAGCTCTGCAACCTAACCTGGGACCCTGAGCAAGTTACCCACCCAGCCTCTCCCTGCCTCAGTTTCCTCTTCTAACAAAGAGAAAGTTAAAGCATCTGCCACCTGAGTCATTAGGAGGCCTAAATGAACAAATGCATATAAAGCACTTAGACTGGTGCCTGGCATATTCAATAAACTTAAGCTGTGTTATCATTATCATCATCCATTTTCTTAACATAACTTCCTGCAAATGGAATTCCTTGTGCCAAAGTGCTAATTTTGAAGACTTCTGATACACAGCCAACTTGCCCTCTACAAAGACTGACCAATCTACACTCCCACCAGCATGATGACAGTTCCAGTTTCAACACAATGAATGGAAAGTTAAGTGTGGCTGCCTCAGTTGGCCTTCCAGCCCCATCCCACTGAGTACGTGAGGATGTTCGTATCTAAAGGCAAGGTGACTTTTGCAGCTGTCCCACCTTGAGATATTTATAAGATAAGCTACCACTAGACAACAGAGCAAAAGCCTAACATCCAGCCAGGTGCTGGATATCATGGTATTAAGGATACTTGACTCAAATGACAAGTGCACCGTCCATTCCTAAAGATCATGCTGCATGGCCTTGTCTTAGAAGCCCTGGATCAGGCTAACATCTTTCATCTCTGCTCTTCAGGAACAACTGCTCCCTGCATTAGCAATCCCCTCACAATACTGGCTTCCTGCCTGCCCACCCACAAGACAGACTGACCGGATAGACTTTCCCAGTGCTTTCCTGAAACCAAAAAACACATTGTCAATGAAGGTCCCTGATCTACCAGGCAGGAGTCTTTCAGTAAAAAGGAAATGAGGTGGCTAGTGCTGATATTTTCAGGATACCAAGAACCTCACAGTGATTGTATTTCCCTCCCTCAGTACCTACAGATTAGTTAAGTTGATCATTTTCCTGAACTGAGCACCAAGCTACACCATTCAGATCTTACACCCATGGCCATGGCTATTTCCCTGCTCTGCAGACGCTGACCAGGAAGGCAGCAGTGAGGCATGGGCTTGGGAAGCAGCCAAGGCGCTACTGGATGACAGCAGGTGGAGGTCATTCAGGGAGAGAGCTGACAAAAACACATCCACTGCAACTGACACAACTCCACCCACTCCTGAGTGCAGAGGGAGGGACTCCTGTCTGCTGCTAAATGTAAAAGATAAATTCACAATCATAAACAAAAACTGCAGAACTGCTGGATTCCAGGGCTGTGCAGAGCCTCAGGGATCTTTGAGTTGAACCCCTTTAGAGGTGAGGAAGCTGAGGCCCACAGTTACTGGTAACCTGTCCTGCCTGGTCCCCAGCCAAGAGCATAACCCAGGACCCTGGGTTTTAGGCTTTCATCAGACCACACTGACAGAAAGCTGACTTTTAAAAAGAAAAGAAAGGCCAGGCGTGGCAGCTAACACCTGTAATACCAGCACTTTGGGAGGCTGAGGTGGGCAGATCACATGAGATCAGATGTTCAAGACCAGCCTGGCCAACATAGAGAAACCCTATTTCTACTAAAAATACAAAAGTTAGCTGGGCGTGGTGGTGGGTGCCTATAATCCCAGCTACTTGGGAGGCTGAGGCAGGAAAATTGCTTGAACCCGGAAGGTGAAGGTTGCAGTAAGCCAAGATCACACCACTGCGCTCCAGCCTGGGTAACAGTGTGAGACTCTGTCTCAAAAAATAAATAGAGAAAAGAAAAAAGAAAAGAAAGAAATGTCCTTCTGCTTTCTGTTTATTACTTGTTTCCCATGCTCATTATTTCTAGTCATACAACTGTACATAGAATCTTATTTGTAAAACAAATTGCTATGAAAAATGTGATTTCAGCCAGGCACAGTGGCTCACACCTGTGTAATCCCAACACTTTGGGAAGCCAAAGTGGGAGGATCACTCAAGCCCAGGAGTTTTGACACCAACCTGCACAATAAAGCGAGACTCCATCTCTACAAAAATAAATAAAACATAAAAAATTAGCCTGACATAGTGGTGCACACCTGCAGTCCCAGCTACTCGGGAGGCTGAGGTTGGAGGATCCCTTGAGCCTTGAACCATAATTGTGCCACTGCACTCCAGCCTGGGTGACAGCAAAAGGCAATAAATCTGTTTATTGTATTTGCTGAGATTAGGAACTTTGATGAGGCCACATGCTGTCATTTGGGCTCACCATATCTGAACAACTTCTAAATTACGATACATGGTAAAAAAGCCAAGTCTTACCGAGGTTGGAGAAATATTTCCGGGTTGAAGGCCCATCCCCGCCAGGGTCTTGGCGAGCTCCACAGCATTTACCCCACAGTTAGGGGCCACGTTTGCTTGACATCGAATGTGTACATTCATTTTACATACTAGAGGGAAGAGGAAAACAGAATCCATATTCAGAAAGGAACCAGGTCAGCATGAGCTGCAATAGAGAACTTTAATAGCCTGAAAGATTATGACAGAGGACTTCTACCAGCCGAGCAATATCATTTTCTCATAAAATTAAGCTCACGCCAATAACTGTTCCTAATGTTTTATCTATTCCATTTTCTGCAGAAGCAGCCCGCATACTAAAGAATAGATTTCAAATACATTTTTTTTCACCATGATTTGATGAAACCCATTCATCTTAATCACATGAAACAGGCTTTGCTGACTTAGTGTGATCTAATATAAAGATTAAAACATTTATCATAACGGCAATTCACAGGCAATTAAATAACAAAGAATCATGTGAACTGTATTATTTTCTTTCTGTCTCTCAATAGTGAAATAAAAGGTAGCAGTCTAAATGCCACATGTAGATTACTGTTCAAACAGGATGAAAATGGTGTTTCTACAAGAAAAACCTCTCTATGCAGCTTTCTTTCTGAGTACTGTTGTGGTTGGGCAGCCCTCACAGCACAGAGATGGGTATCTGGGGAGGCTGTGGTTCTCAGCACTTGCAGCCTGTGGTTCTAACTGCTTCATAGGGGGAAAAGCAACTCTTAAAACTTTTGAAGGTCAGAGTACGAATGGCAGTTGAAGAGGCGAGCAAAGCGGCTGAGCTCTGGGGCACAGGAAGCTGCCTTGGGACGATGAAGGATCTGAGGTGTCGTCAGCTAGAGCAAATTTTTTGACATAGGCCTTGCTGATAGGAGGGGAAGCTGAAGCTACAAGCAACACATTCCTGTTTTACGGAGTCAGTCCATCTGGGAAGCACACACAGATCCAGGTTTTGTAGGGCCTGAATTTACGTAGTTTAGGAGACCCTCTTTAAGAAAAAGAACACCAAATCAAGTAGACAGCCTTGGAAGATGCCCGTGAGAGAGAGGAGCCCTGAGATTTATGCTTCATTAGCTTCATGGGAAGCCCACGTCTCTCAGGAAGACAGGTGTAAGACACGTGAGCCTACAGAAGCCTTTCAAAACCATCATGTGACCATAAAAGCAAAAATCACAGGAGCTGGATCGCTGCAGGTGTGCTACCCTCAGGCCACCAGGGACAAGGATAATGCAGACGGGCCCCATGTATGGCTCTGCACATCAGCAGCAACCAAGCAAAGCAGAAGGGAACCTCCCCCTAGGAACCCACACACAGGTGAGGCCGTCAAGCTAAGATCAAGCTGCACCTGGACCAATGCCCTACAAGTCATCCATAATCTGGCTACTGTTTTGGTTTTATGAGAAAAAAATATTAAATGGTGTTCTACAGAGATAGAAGAATGTGCCCTTCTTAAAGACAAGTGACTGGCCCCTTTTTATTGACAGAAGCAGGCTTCATAAGTGCAAGCAGTCGATGGAAGTTGTCTGTTCGCACTCATGCGAATTCTACCTCCCCATTGCTCTCCTCGACTTGTGGCTCAGGGTGTGTCTGCTAAGGAAGCCTTCAGGTGAACACCATGGCAGTCAGATCATTATATTTCCATGCAAGATGGCTCAAGGCCAACAGCTCCCTAACTCCTAACAGGTCAGGGATCAGCTCTCACCCCCTCTGAGCCTTTGCTAGGTCCACAGCTCCAAACTCTCTCCACTGGGCACAGGTGGTGAGACGCAAGCTCACAACCAAGGCTTTGGCTTCCTTCATTCTACCCGTGTCTCCAATCTCTATCAGAGGCTTCCTTCAGAAGACCCAGGGCAGCTCTTTCTATGCTGAATTCCTGCTTATTTCTGATGAGGTCATCAGAGCTATTCTGCCAGTTCTTAATTCTTAATTCAACCTTCTCATTTGGCCATCTCACCTCCTCCTATCTTCCATTTCTTTTAAATTTTTATTTATTTTTTCTTTTTAGTGTCTCACCTGAATCAACCATCTTCTATTTCTGACCAAGATCCCATCTTTTTCTCTTCCAAACACCTATTAAAGTACAGCATCTAGCCTCTACTTGACAGCTAGCGAGCTGGATCACAGAATGTAATATTTAATGTCCTATGGTTAGAAAATGTGGGCATCAGATGTAGTTCTCTTTACATGCCTGATAAGCAACATGTAAGTTTAAAATGACTAAGATGTTCATTTACAACATATCTAAAACCATCAGTTCTAGGACAGATTCTAAGCCCACAGAATTCTGAAAGCTTGCGGTGCAGTGTTCCCATGAAGAGGCGGGTACCCAGCACCTCCGCGTCTCACTTTTACACTGAAGTCCTTGTCGCATTATTCCCCAGAGCAATGAGCCACAGTGATCGCAGAACGTTGGCACTTTGTAGTTGTGGATGCTGAACTTGTGTGGGATGTTGATCCCGAACCTCTGTTCTGCAATCTGTAAAAAAGGAAACAAAGGGACAAGAGCTAAAATTTCATACCAATGTCTTTTGTAAAAACTGTAATAGGAGCCCATCAAATGCAAAGTGTTACTACACTAGGTGTATTATTTTACCGTGCTCAGCCCCGGTTCAGTACTCAGGTCTTACTAACCAGACTGAGCACATTTTCTAATGAACAGGACAAGACAGAAACATGAGAGACACATTAGATCATTAGCCATTTTGAGAAATAGAAACTAAGATTTTCACTTCGTCTTTCATATTCAGCCCATATTTCTCTCCTTGCCAATCCCCTAACACCCCCATCTATGTCCCAGAACCTTTAAACTTCAGGATTAAATGGGTCTTTTACAAACTATATATACTTGCTATCACTATAAGTTCTTTTAGGCATTGTGTCACAGGAGAAAAAATAAGAGACTCACAGGCCACGGAATCACAGAAGTTTATTCCAAAGTGACGTGAAAGTGACTACTTATTCAGCCCTTCCAGTCTTTCTTTGCCTGGCATTTGCAATCTGACAATCTGAGTTAAATCTCAGTTTCCAGCAAATAATTCTACTAGGCATGTGCTCTGCAGTCCACACCACAATTTGATGCTATAACAACAGATCCATGCATGAAAAGGAGTAGGGCAATCATTACTCCTCTTGAAAGTTTTCTGGCCTCTTTCTTGGAAAAGCTATGGTTTATACCTCTTAAGCAATCCTATAGGTGTACTATAAAGAACCACTGTGTTCCAGAGTCATTCTCTCAATGCATCTGTAAATCTACTGCTAAGTGTCAGCAACACTACATCTGCTTTCACCTCCATTAAAATGTATGCCTATTGAAGATGAATGCAATATGAGTGGCAAGAATGATGTTGAGGCTTTTACACACACACACACACACACACACACACACACACACACACACGTCTTCCCTGAAATTTCTTAAGAGGCTGGAGAAAGCCAGCAATCTTTTTACTTAGGAAGCATAATTTACAGTTATTAACATATGTGTCACATCAATTCTATCTTGTTTAACTTATAAAAACTGAGGAAGCACTGATCCTGTTTTAAGACTGAGGCAAAGAGAATTTGTGGGCCTTGCCTTGGCTTACAGAGAAGATGGCTAACAGAAGCTGTATTCAGCATTGAAATCCAAGCTGTCAGATGCCAAGTTCAGGGCTCCTTTTACTCCGCCAAAAGCCTCTCCAAATGAGTAGAACCAATCCATATAGCTTACACCCAGACAACCACTAATGGAGTCCTCCCAAGGACGGAAGATGCCATGTAAGTACAGAAATACAAATGCTATATATATAAAAAAAAGTTTATCTTCTAATACCACCCTTGGCTTCAAAGAGTGTGGAAGGGAAGTGGCAGAGGGAGGAAAGCAGAGGCTGGGGGGCAGCGGGAAGGAAAAAGGGAAGGAAAGGAGGGAGGGAGGGATGGAGCAGCACACAGCACAAACAATACTCACACACACTTAATCAGCAAACTGATATCCTCTTACCTTTGAATCCACTTTGTTAATATTGTTTTGGCAAGTACAGGCTGTAACAATTAGATGATGGCAGCGTTTATGGACGACACAGGTGCACACTAGGAAATTAAATCCAGCAATTATACATTTATCAGAAGGTCGCAGCCCAGCCAGTTACAGCAGAGTCAACCAGGGCTGTGCCATGCCAGCACGACGGGACCTGTCTGGCCCACATGACGGCAGCCGGTGTGCCCATCCTTCCTATTGCCTTTGCCACCATCCTAACACAGACCTTTGCTCAGGTTCCAACTATCCATTATCAAGTCCTGGGCTTATTTCTTCGTTCCTGACTTTATTCCATCCTGCACCCACCACCAGAGGACTCTCTAGTCCTGCCCCCATAATCAAAAACCTTCCATGGTAATTCACTGCCAATCAACAGAGTTCAAATTTCCCACCCAGGTTCCAGGCCCTCCAGAGGCTGCCTCAAGCTACCTGTCACCTTTCTTCTATGGGATCTACCTGTTCCAGTAAAAACTACATGGGTTGCTCTTCCTGGAGCACATCTGTACCGCACCCCCACCCCAACAAACTACTGATGCCCTTTCCTCTCCCTGGGATATCCTTTTTGCCTACCAACTAATTAAATCTTAAGTTTAGGACAAGATGTAACTCAAAAAATGTCTCTTCCACAAAAATGCTCTACCCCTACCCGCCCTTCTAGATTGAAACTACTTGCCCTCCTCTCATCTCCCACAACCCTTAGCCTGCCCTTCATTTTGAGCCTTCCACTCAGCCTTGTAATGCCCTCAGAATTCTCCGCATGATGCCTTCAGCAGAGGAAGCATTCAATAAATGTTTGTTGAATGGCTTAATCAACTTTTGAAATATTTAGAACTTTCTGAACAACATTTTTTTCATTCTCATCTAGATAAGTGACATAGTGCAGATAGTTGAGCTTGTCATCAAAGGATAAACACATGCAATGAAGCAGGATAAAAATATACATCATCTTAAGATCCTTCAAGACATGTGGAAGGTCTCAGGATTAACTACACAAAGACAGGTGACATGTCAGCAAATAGTATTATACCTTAAAACAGATCTAGCTTTCATCAGATTCAATTCTCAGGAGAACCAAATTGAAAGTGCCCAGAGAGCTGAGCGCGGTGGCTCACGCCTGTAATCCCAGCACTTTGGGAGGCAAGGTAGGCGGATCACTTGAGGTCAGGAGTTCAAGGCCAGCCTAACTAACATGGTGAAACCCCATCTCTACTCAAAAATACAAAAATTAGCTGGGCATGGTGCAGGCGCCTGCAATCTCAGCTACTTGGGAGGATGAGGCAGAAGAATCACTTGAATCCGGGAGGCGGAGATTGCAGTGAGCCAAGATTGTGCCACTGCACTCCAGCCTGGGCAACAGAGCAAAAGTTTGTCTCAAAGCAAACGCAAACAGACAGAGAGAGAGAGAGAGAAAATGGGGCGTGTGTGTGTGTGTGTGTGTGTGTGTGTGTGTGTGTGTGTAGAAAGAAAGGAAAAGAAAAGAAAAGAAAAGAAAGAAAGAAAAAAAATGAAGTGCCCAGAGAACTGGTCTTTTTATATGAGGTGATCTCAAAACCATCCTTCACACAGAAAGACTTTATTTTTTGAGATATTGGTTTTTTTCTGGTTAGCTTGGTAAAGGCTTACCAATTTTATTAATCTTTTCAAAGAATCAGCACTGGATTTCATGGATTATTTTCTATTGTTTTCCTATTTTCAACTTCACCGATTTCTGCTCTGATTGTATTATTCCTTTTCTTATCCCTGCTTGAGGCTTAAATTTCTTTTCCTTCTCTAGCTTCCTAAGATGGACATCTCATTCATGATTTTAGATCTTTCTTCTTTCCTACTGTATGCATTCAATGCTATATATTTCCGTCTGAGCACTGCTTTTGCTGTATCATACACATTTTTATAAGTTACATTTTCATTTTCACTTGGCTCAAAATATTTTTTATGTTCTCTTGAGTCTTCTTCTTTGACCCACGTGTTACTTAGAATGCAATATTCAACCTTCAAATATTTGGGGGGTTTCCAGCTATCTTTCTGTTATTGATTTCTAGTTTAATTCCATTGTGGTCTAAGAAAGTACTGTTTATGGGTTTCTCTTATTTTAAAATCGTTAAGGTACGTTTTATGGCCCAGAATGTGGTCTATGTTGGTGAATGTTCCTTGTGAGCCTGAGAAGAATGTGAAAACTGCAGTTGTTGGATAGAGTATTCAATAAATGCCAATTTTACCTAGTTGTGATAATGCTGTTTAGACCAACTATATCCCGATTCTGCCTGCTGAATCTATCAATTACTGAGTTATTGAAGTCTCCAAGCACAGAAGTGTATTTGTTTATTTCTCCTCGTGGTTCTATCAGTTTGTCTCATGTATTTGATGCCTGTTGTTAGGTACATACATATATACGTGTTAAAAATTGTTATGTACTATTACACTGGTTTTTTTTTTTT